>NW_022196903.1:139651721-139666699 GCF_008632895.1 Mastomys coucha | reverse complement strand
TTTTTTTTGTCATAAACTTCTGTATCCCACTCTGGTCTTGACTCTCCCTATAACTAAGAATGGATTTGAACTTTCGAATAACAAAATGGAAATCCACAACTTTACAAGCTAGAGAGAGACACTAGCTGTCCTTCATCCCTGTGTGTATACATTTATGACTTTTTGTGTAACTAGGATCAAACAAGATTCTTAAAACCATCTTCTTGAGATTTATCTTATCATACAATAACTCTTTTAATGTGTGTGATTCTATTAAATCGGGAACTTCTAGGCTCAAATTGTGGTCCCTCCTCTGGCCTCCTGAGTAGCTGAGACTGCAGAGGTGTACCACCATACTTTGTTATTTTGTTTTTAAATGTAAAAGAGTGTTTGTTTTAGCTCGCAGCTTGAGGGTATAGTCTGGCATAATGGAGAAGCCATAGCTTCAGATTTTGAAAACCTTTTATTTCTTGACTCAGACGTATCCCAGCCTGCCTTGAACTTGTTATGCAGCCCAGGACAGCCTAAGCCTTGTATGATCCTCTTGCCTCTACCTGCCAAGGGCTGGTGATATAAACCATGCTCCACATATGCAGTATTGGGGATCAAACCCCATGTATGTTGGATGGCAGGCAAGCTCTTTGCCATCTAAATCATGCTCCCGTCACAGGCACCCCTGTTCCCACATGTCCTGGTTATCTGTTAACTGTCAGTTTGTCCCAATGTAGGGATTGCCCAGATCGGATAGGCCTGTAAGCAGACAGACATGTTGGGGATTGTCCTGGTGAGTGACTGATATAGAAGGCCCCACCCACTGTGGGAAGCACTGTTCTCTGGACAGGTGGTCCTGGGCTGTGTAAAGGGATTTAGCAGTGCGGAGCATGAGCAAGCTCACTAAACAACATTCCCTTTATAGTCTCTGCTTACTCAAGTTCTACTGGGTTCCTCCCTGACTTCCCCAGGGCTTGACTGACTCGGAATATAAGTCAAATAAATCTTTCCTCCTGTTAGTTGCTCTGGGTCATGGTGTATGTTACAGCCACAGAATGAACCCCATGCGTGCGTCTCTGGTCATGGTATATGTTACAGCCACAGAATGAACCCCGTTGCTCTTGGTCATGGTGTATGTTACAGCCACAGGACGAACCCCGTTGCTCTTGGTCATGGTATATGTTTGTTACAGCCACAGAACGAATCCCGTGTGTGTGTGTCTCTGGTCATTTCTGTTAGAAAACTAAGTCAATCTTCTGGGCCAAGAGTACAGGCAGTTTTCTGGCATGGTCAATAGCGAAAAGTTGCCTTCCAAAAATGGTATTACGTTTCGCCTTTTGAAGGTGGTGTCAGGGTTGCCACTTGCGAGCCTCTTTATAGTTTGTTACCAAGGTTACCAGGATTCAGAAACTGAGTGTCTGGATGGTCCAGGTCAGCATAAGCTTCTAGCAGAGGGTTTGGTGCACAGATGAGTAAAGGGACATAAATGGCTGCAGAGCCAAGGTCGTTGATGGGATGCTGAGGTGGAGCGCCAGCTTTGAGGGTTAGATGGGATGCTGAGGTGGAGCGCCAGCTTTGAGGGTTAGATGGGATGCTGAGGTGGAGCGCCAGCTTTGAGGGTTAGATGGGATGCTGAGGTGGAGCGCCAGCTTTGAGGGTTAGATGGGATGCTGAGGTGGAGCGCCAGCTTTGAGGGTTAGATGGGATGCTGAGGTGGAGCGCCAGCTTTGGGATGCTGAGGTGGAGCGCCAGCTTTGAGGGTCGGTAGGGAGCAGATGCAGGTGCTGGGGATGATGGGAAGGCCAGCGGTTGTGCTTTTCCTTCTCGCCCTGCTCTGAAAGCTGCACTCCTAGCTGTATGTGTAGCCTGGAATGAGTCCCCTCATGGAGCTGGTGGTGGTGTTTGACTCTGTTCACCTGGATCTCCTACAGAGGGGAAAGCCATCACCTCCACACACCTTGATCTCATTTACACACCCAGGTCTCAGGGAAGCTCCTCTGGGCAGCTCCTCTCCCATGGATGGCAATCCAGGTACACAGTAGTGGGGGGTGGGTGTTTGTTCCATTTCTTATAATGACATACTGAGCCCTGGGAAAGGTTTTGATTGAACGATAAAGCTATAAATATGAATGAAGGATAAAAATCTGGGTTAGATTGATACGGGACAGGCGAACCGTTGAACAGAATAACTGCTGTGGTAGCTATGCCCCTCTGTGGTTAAGCCAAACCACAGCACCCGGGTATTCTCCCACACCTGTGTAATATTGGATGGTCTGTGTCCCCATAGGACCTGGTGTCATTGTGGATCTGATGCCCCCGCTGTGAGCTCTCCTAGAGGCTCATGTAAAGAAATACTGTGAAATGCAGATCCAGTTCACTGTGATTCAGGAGGGAAATAAGGTCACCTTACCCCATCAGAGTGCCACCCACCTCATACATATTCATACCATTTTCTTTAAAATCCACAAAGCAATGCATTGGACTGCTCCCTCCTCTGGGAGAGCCTACTCCAAAAGGTCTCTCCTTGGAGTGTTTGCTTATAAAGTTCTGATTAAACTGTCTCAGCTGACAGAGTGCCTGCCTAGCATGCGTAAGACCCTTGGTTCCATCTGCAGCACAGTTTAAGAGGCACGGCGGCCATGCCTGTATTCCCAGGGCCCGATTAGGAGTCAGAGATCACCCCTAACAGCTTGACATTGTCTGGGCTACAGGAGACCCTGTCCTACAGAACCTAGAGAGAAAGGACAGGGAACAGGAATACAAGACTAGATGAAATTAGGAGTGGAAGGCTTGACCCCAGGAAAGTCTCCCTACCACAATTGAGATTCAGATTGGCCGTACAATTAATTTCATCACTGCTGTTACCTTTTAATTTTGTTTTACACAAATATCTTCATGTAAGGCTAAGAACAAAGTATATAGAAGGGAAGATATTAGTGAAAACAGTGGACTGCCCATTGCCTGGAGTGGTGATCTTCTGCTTGGTTATTTCCTATGGCGATGAAGGCAGCAGCCTGGGAGACCCACTTGCTAATAGACCTTGTGCAGCTGTCTGAGGGGTTGGCTGCTGCGCAGCCAACTAGCATGCCAGCCAGGTATCAACAGAGCTTACCCACACTGGGTGTGCTATTTAAATTCTCAGAATTACTCTGATTTCTTTAGCTTAGAAACCAGGACAGGATCTCAGGACAGATGGCTTCATAATGAGTTTTTCTCCCCTTTTGGCTGGAGATTGTATTAGGCCTGGCCCCTGTCAGTAGAGTTCAGCGATTCAGCTTGAAGACTAATCTAACACCAGGAAGGCACAGCCGTCAGCAGCTAATGCTTAGCCAGTGACATACCAAGCATCCTGAGGCTGCAGAGGGTAAGTGTGGTCAGGTGGCAACTTGCTGAAGAGTTTAGGGTTAACTTACAGTTTCAGTTAGACTCATTTTTCAGATTATCTGATGGCATTCTTACTTGGATGCCATGCAGGACCCCGAGGTGCACATGCCCACCTTGGAGCAGGCACATGAGGTATGCTCACCCACCTTGGAAGTCTTTGGTTATTTTGGTGTGTATGTTCTGGTTTGATGAGAAGTCTCACTATGTATGTACCACATGCTGGCTTCAAATGCCTTATCCCTCCTGCCCTGATTTCTAAGTGTTTTACAGGTTCTCACTATGCAGCCTAGACTAACCTGACACTCACTATATAGCTCAGGCTGGCCTTGAACTCACAGAGATGCACCTGACTCTGCCTCCAGAATACTGGGATTAAAGCTGTCCCCTACCATAACAGGCTTAGTTTGGAACTTTTGATCTCTCACAAGAATATCCACATACTCTGGTGCTTACTGTTTTGATCCATACGTAGTACATCTTAACATCACCTAGCCAGCCAGGGATTCAGACCCGGACTTCTTGATTGTGTGCATACCCACACGTGTGTGAGGTACTCAGTGGTCAATCACATGTACCTTCCCTCGGGAGCCAGCCACATTCCTCCCACCCCCTTATTTTGCTTATTTATTTCTGAGATAAAATCTTTCATTGGCTTACCTCACCAAGTAGTCTAGGGCAGCTGACCACGGAACCCAGGATCTATGTGTCCCTGCCTCTGTAGCACTAGGATTACAAGTCCAAGCCACCATGCTGGATTCCCCCCACCCCCCTTCCCCCGCCACCTTAAAGTGGTTCTGGGATTCTAACTTATGTCCTTGTGCTTCAGGGCAAGCGCTTTACCCACTGAGGCGTCTCCACATCACCCACAGCAGTGCTGAGACTTTTACATCATCCCCGAGACCTTTAATTCTGCCTTCTAAGCCTCTCGCTGAGTACCATTCATTGGTTTGAAGTAGTCTTGTGTGTACATAGCGTCCTGCCTGGGGCTTATCAGCCTCGTCCTTCTACACCCCAGCCAATTTTCTCTGGGAAACTTGCATGCTATGCGTTGGTGACATCAGATCCTGCCATTCTCCTGTGGGAAACCATCCTAACCTTCCCTCTGGCTGTGGGATGAAGTCTGGATTCCTGACATGACTTACCGAGCTGTTATCTCCCTTCTTGGCAGTAATTTTTTTCTTCTTCTTCTTTTTTTAATCAGTTACCCATTACATCAGAAAGGATTTACTGAAGGCCTATTCTGCTCCAGGCCCTAGAGATACAGTGGTGGCAAGACAGCCCCCACCTTGCAAATGCTTGCACACTACACATGGAGACTAACAAAGAAGTAGTGCCCACTCAGGAGGGAGCTCAGGTGGGACCGTCCTGGAAGGCTTTGTCAGGAACATTTTTCGTTACTTGTTACCTGGCACACGTCGGATGCTTGGCGAGTCTTTGCTAAGTAGATGACTGTTCCTTCCCGATTATAAATGAGTAGACAGTGTTCACTAGCAGGATAAGGTGCGAACACACAAGATGCATGGAGAAATGAAACTGGAGGAATGGAGACTGGTGACGGTCCTGGCTGTCCCAGCACTTGTGGGCTGGTGTGCACTGTGTGCACTGTTCTGACCTCTAGGCACCTCAGTCGGTTAACTTAGTTTTTCTTCCTATCTGCTAAGAAAAATAAACCGAGAAATGATTTTGCTTAGAAAATGGTGAGATTAAAAACATGCTATGAAGTTAAAGCCCTTCAAGGAGAAAAGTGTGCATGGCCTTTGTGTTATTTTTACCTGAAGAAACAAAAAGTGTGTGTGGAGTAGGCGCAGGGATGTAGGCGCAGCAGCTGTACTAGTGGCCTGGCTCTGCCTTGGGAAGACAGCTCAGGAAAGCAATGTATGGGGCAAAGCATTCATTCCACCTCACAGTTTGAGGATACAGCCATTTTTGGCAGGGAAGTCATGGCAGTGTGTGAGTTGGAATGTGAGGCAGAGTGTGAGGTGGTGTGTGAGGCAGAGTGTGAGTTGGAGTGTGAGGCAGAGTGTGAGGCAATGTATGAGTTGGAGTGTGCGTCGGAGTGTGAGTTGGAGTGTGAGGCAGAGTGTGAGTCGCAGTGTGAGTCTGAGTATGAGGCAGAGTGTGAGTTGGAGTGTGAGTTGGAGAGTCGGAGTGTGAGAGTTGGCTGCTTACATTGAGCCTGCAGTCAGGGAGTGTGTGTGTGTGTGTGTGTGTGTTTGTGTGTGTGTGTGTGTCTGTCTGTTTGGGGCTGGTGTCGGGTGTGTATGTATTATGGAATGCATGTGGGTGGGTGGGCATGCATGATGTCCATAGAGTGTGTGTGTGAGTGATATGTAATGAGTGTAGGTGGGTAAGCATGCATAGTGCCCATAGTGTGTGTGTGTATGTGTGTGTGTGTGTGTGTGTATTATGTAATGCATGTGGGGAGGTGGGCATACCATAGTGTGTGTGTGTGTGTGTGTGTGTGTGTGTGTATGTGTGTATATGTATGTGTATGTGTGCATATGGGTGGGCAGGCATGCTATAGTATGTATGTGTGCGTGGGGTGGGGTGTGCACAGAGGACAGACCTGTGGAATTGGCTCTCTCACTCCACATTTACATAACCTCCAGGACTGAACTCAGGTCTTTAGGCTTTTGTGAGAGGGGCTTTTGCCTGCTGAGGGCCCCTGCTGGCTTCACTCTCTGCCAGCCTTTGGGATGAGGTTGCCCACATTCAGGGTGTGCCTTTGCTCTTCAGCTAAATGTCGGTGAGATGCCCTCACTGACATGTTTAATGGTGTGTTTCCTCGCATCCAGTCAAGTTTACGTTGGAAATTGTCTATAAGAATGCTGTTAGTGCTACAGTGTTTCCTTGTTTAATGCATTGCAATGTTTATTACTCTTGAATGAATTACTCCTGAATTACCATTAAATCAAGCAATATATCATGCAAGAATTAGTAGACTAGGGGAGGCCCTTCTACCATTTGGAAATAGGACAGTCACAATGTCTTCCACCTTTAGGTTCTGTGCAAAAGAAAATTTTTACCACCTTACCATAAAGCCAAATAAATCCCAGCAAATAATACAATTTCAGAGAGCTCAAATGCTTTAAATGTCTTTCGATGAAGGAGTCTGTGGCGCTCTGAAGTATCTAGTGACACGCTTTCTGCTCTGTCTGGCATGGAAGAAGCTTCTGGGGAGACTGAGCTCCAAGTACTTGCTTACTTAACTCTTCTAAGTCCTCACAATGCTCCATGCCTGTGTGGTGGCTGTGGGGTGTGACCTAGCACTTCTGTGAAAAAGATTCGATTCCAAACTAGTCTTAACACACACAGCCTCCAAGGACAACTAGTTATTCTCAATCTCTGTATTGTCTGTCTGTCCGTCCATCCATCCATGCATCCATGCATCCATCCATCCATCCATCCATCCATCCATCCATCCATCCATCCATCTGTTGTTTGATTCTCACAACATGTGGGAGAAAACCTTGAGCTATGGAGTTTAAAAATCTCTGCCTGGGGCATTTTGAGCGGACGCTCTTCCTGCTTACCCACAGCTCTGCCTCTGCCTGGGGCATTCTGAGTGGACGCTCTTCCTGCTTACCCACGGCTCTGTCTCTGCGGTCCTGTTAGGATGTAAGCAACCAACTTCTCCAGCAAACCAGCCTGCAGCCTGTGGTGGTGCTGTTGCTCTCCTGTTGATGGTGTAACCACTCACTGTTGCATGGACATTCACTCTCACACAAGCTTAATAATCTCTTTTGTAGCATTGAGGCTAGACCAGGGCCTGAAGTGGTAGAAGGCGTTCTACCTCTGTGCTGGGTCTGCAGCTGCTGCGGATATACAGGTTCTCATTGACAACCTTGTTCCTCTGGCTTGCAAATGTTTCAATATACAGGTTCTCATTGACAACCTTGTTCCTCTGGCTTGCAAATGTTTCAACAGTTACAATGTATCTCTACTTGCCTGGGTTTGAATATTATGCAGCCTATACTCTAGTCCATGAATTAAGGTGCAAATGAATGACTGATTAGTGATTCTAGGCGTGGAAAACTGTATGTGTGCATGATAAAATCCCATGTGGCCTTTGACTTTATAGCCTTCATGTCCCAGTTACTTAAACAATGAAAAAGAAGTGCTCCCATTATGTGCTCCCCTACCTGTGGCAATATGGACAAACATGTTGAGTGGGCCATGGACTGAACTCATCTGAGAGGTGGCTTCACAAACAAGGAAATATATGGAATATTTTTATGGCAACCATTTGGATTTCTAATTTTCTAGGCCTTACATGTTTATTTTGAAAACTACATTCAGTATTTTCAAGGTGCAAGAAAATTCCATATCCTGTGGCATAAACTTATAGAATTTTAGCAACATTTTTAAATCATATGATTTGTTCCTTGGGTAGAGTTGTGGCATTCTCCTGTGGTTACATCATTCTGCCTTGGCCTTTCAAACATATTACCCTTGACACAGTTTGGAGTATGGAACTGCCTATGAAAACACTAATAATTTATTTTTTCTATTTGAAAAGTCCCTAAACACAAATTGATAAACTCCCCCAAGAACTGCATGGCAGTGTACAGGCTAGGCTTTCAATGGCCAAGACCTATATTCAGATAGTTGGAATGCCAGAAAAAACATAGCTGTTAGCCTGTATTTCAAGCAATCTGTATCTCATCTTCTAGGTTGGGGAGATAGCAAAAATGGGGTGAAGGTTAGATGCATGCATTTCATTTATGTAGAGAGAGGGGGAGGGAAGGGAACGAGAGAGAAAGAAAGAGGCAGAGAGACAGCATCAGAGACAGCAGGAGAGCAAGCATGCACGTGTGCAGAGAGACAGCATCAGAGACAGCAGGAGAGCAAGCATGCATGTGTGCAGAGAGACAGCATCAGAGACCGCAGGAGGGCAAGCATGCATGTGTGCAGAGAGACAGCATCAGAGACAGTGGGAGGGCAAGCATGCATGTGTGCAGAGAGACAGCATCAGAGACAGTGGGAGGGCAAGCATGCACGTGTGCAGAGAGACAGCATCAGAGACAGCGGGAGAGCAAGCATGCACGTGTGCAGAGAGACAGCATCAGAGACAGTGGGAGGGCAAGCATGCACGTGTGCAGAGAGACAGCATCAGAGATAGCGGGAGAGCAAGCATGCACGTGTGCAGAGAGACAGCATCAGAGACAGCAGGAGAGCAAGCATGCATGTGTGCAGAGAGACAGCATCAGAGACAGCAGGAGAGCAAGCATGCACGTGTGCAGAGAGACAGCATCAGAGACAGTGGGAGAGCAAGCATGCATGTGTGCCTGTGATTTGAGGCCAGAAGACAACCTTGAAAGCCATTAATTATTCACCTTATTTTTGGGACAGGGTCTTAACATCCTGGAAATCACCAGGTAGTTCTAGTCAGCTGGCTGTACACTCCTGGGACCCAACAGTCAGCACCTCTCAGTGCTGGGTTCCAGGATGTACCACCAAAAACAGTCAGCGCCTCTCAGTGCTGGGTTCCAGGATGTACCACCGTCTCTCAGTGCTGGTTCCAGGATGTACCACCGTGCTTGGCTTTTTTTTGTAGGCTTTGTATTGCATTTATGCCCTCATGCTTGCAAGGCTAGGACTTTACTTGATCAACAATCTTCCCAGCCAGATCTTTGCCAAGTTATGAGCCAGAAGGGTTGTATCCCAAATTAAAAAACAAACAAACAAACAAACACAGAAACAAGTCCTAAACAGAAACATCAGTCCACAATGTTAGAAGTTTTAAATGATGGCTCATTTTGAAAGGATTCTCCCTCACCAAAACAAAGTGGCAGGCTGCACCAGCCAGAGCTTTTCTTCCTGACCTTAATTGTCTTCTAGAAGAACATTCTCGCCTCTTGTTTCGGTTATTATTTGAAAGTCTGGTGTCTCCTAGAGGCATCAGTCTCATAGGCCAGCAGCTGTGACAAACACAGTGATCATTTCCATAAACTAAGTTCTTGGCACAGTCTGAGCTTGGACATCATGTACTCACCTCGATGTTGCTTAGCTGTATCGATTAGCTTTAATTTGTAACCTGACAATGTGGTAGAATAAAGTGGCTCATGTTTTACTGGGCATTTGTGATGATCTGAGATGCACCAAGTGGCATAAATAGTAAGGTAACATATGTCTGTGCTTATGAAGAGTATCTTTGGGTTTTCTCAGTGTCTTGGGTTGCTGACTAACATGCCCACACATGTGACACCATCATGGTGTAGGTCACAGTTTGTGGAGCTGGCCTCACTAGAGTTAAGAGAAGCCCTGGGATATTTGTAATTTCCTACACTCAAGGTCTAACTCCAGCCAATGACCGGTTCAAACTTCTTGTATCTTATGTGTTTTGACAAACCCTGTCTTGGATTGTTCAGAATATTTTAGTGTGTGTGAGCATGCACATACGTGTATTCCCACCAGTTCTCATTTCTTTTATCAATGTCTGTCACTGGTCTGGAATTTGCTAAGTTGGCCAGGGAAGCTGACCAGTGCATCACAGAGATCTTCCTGCCTCTGTGTCCCTGGAGCTGCTGTCTAACAAGCACACATCACCATGCCCTGGTGTTGTGTGGCAGTGTATCTTGGGCCCTCACATGTGGGCTGTGAGGATTCTACTAACTGGGCTATCTCCCTGGCCTGTGAGGTGTTCTTAGAAAAAACAAACAAACCCAAATAATCTGTTGTTCACACTCTCAATAAGCTTTAACTGTATCTTTTTTATATCGGCTGTTTGCATATGATGTTTTTATTAACCCTCTCAACAATTTCTATTTTTTTACATGAAAAGTAAGCTAGAAAGTGTAAGGTCTCACAGTGAATAAATCACAAGTGTAGATATGCCTTCATGTTTTCTGGAACTTCCTTGCTAGGCCACAGGGCACGCTTTCAGATACCTCAAGACAGTAGAGTCATGGTTGTGGATCATACCACAATGCATGTGCCTCGGAACCAATGGGACCAGTGACTTGACGGGACTCAGTGAGTTCCCTTAAGGGCCTCTCCTCCCTCTCTCTCTCTCTCTCTCTCTCTCTTCTCTCTCTCTCTCTTCTCTCTTCTCTCTCTCTCTTCTCTCTCTCTCTCTTCTCTCTCTTCTCTCTCTCTCCTCTCTCCCTCCCTCTCTCTCTCTCTCTCTCTTCTCTTCTCTTTTCTTCTCTCTCTCTCTTTTCTCTCTCTCTTTCTCTCTCTCTCTCTCCTCTCTCTCTTCTCTCTCTCTCTTCTCTTCTCTTCTCTTCTCTTCTCTTCTCTTCTCTTCTCTCTCTCTCTCTCTTTTCTCTCTCTCTTTCTCTCTCTCTCTCTCTCTCTCTCTCTCCTCTCTCTCTCTTCTCTCTCTCTTCTCTCTCTCTCTCTCTCTCTCTCTCTCTCTCTCTCTCTCTCTGGGATGTAAGGTTATATATCGTCAGCACCCAGGCGATCTCTCCATTTCAGAAAATGAAAGCAGCTTCCAGTCGATAATGACAACCAATATCAAAAGTCTTTTATTTCCTAGTCTCAAGGAAGTTATAGCCGGGACCTAAACATCTCCATTTCCTGAATTTGATTTAATGATCTTCCTCCTGGCCTGTTGCTACCCAGCTACTCTACTGACGGTAATGAGTGGCTCCTCTCAGGACCCGTTCCTGTCTGGGAGCCTGTGACTTTGAAGGTGATGAGTGGCTCCCCTCAGGACCCGTTCCTGTCTGGGTGCCTGTGACTTTGACTCATTGTTCTGGCGTTTGCAGCTGCGATTTTAATTGGATTTGTGCCACTGCGATTTAAACCCCAGCATAGCTTAATGAAAATCATAAAACTGTTTAAGTAAAAAGAGACCTTAGAGACCAGCTTGTCCCAGAGTCGCATAGAAACAGTTCCCAAGCTGAAACTGGTCCCACGTGTGTTGTTCTCCACAGGAAAGACCCATGTTGGACTCTTAACGAGTTTTGGAATTGGCTGTCATTTTAAAAATGCATTTCAAATAAAAGATTGGTATGTTGGGCTTCTCTTACAAACGGGGATGCCCTCACATGGTAGAATGCTTGTCTAGAGCATACGAAGTCCTAGGTCCAACCCCCCACACCACATTGAACTGGGCATAGTGGTTCCTGCCTAGAATCCCAGCACTGGGGGGAGGGAGGCAGCAGGATCAGGAATTCAGGATCACCCTTGGCTTCCTAGCAAGTTGGAAGACAGCCAGACTGTTATTAGACTTTCTCAAAAATTTATATAAATAAAAGTAATAATAATGAAATTCAACGTTTGATGAAGATTACAAACTCTGGGCCACTGGGCAGCGGTGGGCTGGTTTTCCTGCCTTTGATCTCCGGCTTCCTGCACTCAGTGTGGTCTCTAGCTCTGTGGAGCGCAGGTGCTTCCTGGAGATAGGGCCGAGCTTTTCGGAGTGTACTGACCCTGGCTCCTTCATTGGCAATAATGTGGCCAGTGATCTGCTGACACCGGCCTTCGTGGCTGTGGTGCTGTTTCTTACAGCAGATTGATGAGTTACGGATAGTATTTCTGACTGTCAGAAATGGAAAAGCAGATCATAATTCTAGAGGGCTTTGTACTCTCTATAGGTAAAAAGTATCTTACTGTTATGAAGTGGCTTAAGAAGACGAACTAGTGTGTGATATTAACAAAACACATAAGGGCAAAATAGACACAAACACCAAGAGCTTCGAGTCCCCTACATTTTTTCTCTTAGGCTCCTTAGTGGTTTGTATGTGTACGTCATGTATGTACATCGTGTGTATGCATACTTACATGTGTGTAGGTGCATGTGCATGTGCGTCCTAAGGTGTCTTCCTTGACTGATCCCATCTGTATTGACTGAGAGAAGGTTTCCTCTCTGGGAGCTCACCAATGGTCTATCTAGCCAGTTTGCCCCGGAGATATCTTGTCTCTGCATCCCATTATGGGGATGTGGGCATCTGCCATCCTTGCCTGGCTTTACATAGGCCCTGGGCATTCAGGCTCTAGTTCTCACATGTGTGTGGTCAACTCCTTGCCCACTGAGTTGTCCCCCGGCCCTTTCAGAGGTTCTCCTCAGCTTCCTTCCTTGTCCCTCCTTTGTTTTATGCTCAAACTTCTGCTGAATTGTGGATCTCAATGGAAAAAAACATTAAGTTATTAGGGCTTCCTCTTTCTCTCTCTGTCTCTCTGTCTCTAGTTCTGTTTGTCTGTCTCTGTCTCTGTCTCTCTCTCACACACACACACAAGCTCAGAAAAAATAGTAGCTAACAATATTTACTTTTAATTATTCACTTTTTATAAGGTATTACCCTTTTCTTTTACTATTTTTATAGCAGGTAGTTATCTCTTAGCTTGAATGAAACATTTAACCATATTCAAATACTAACAAAGGATATTTTTTTAAAATTAAGGAAGGATATGTATTTTCCTGTGTAATGTTTACCCAGAATGCCCAAGTCCTGGGTTTGATCACAGCACTGCAAATAAATAATATATAAGAGACAGAAAAGAGATGCCTGCCTCCCTATCCTGTCCTTTTAGCATGTTTGTATGTCAGGGGCACACCTGCGCATGCATGTAGTTGTGGTGGGAACATTCCTACTCATGTATTAGTATGCATGTATACGTGCCAAGGGTGCACTTGCACATGCATGTGTTTGAGTGTGCATGTATATGTGTCGGGGCACACCTGCACATGCACATGTATGAGGATGCTTGTATGTATGACAGGGTTATACCTGCACATGCATGTATATGAATATGCTGTCCAGAAGACGTTTTATGTGTCAATCCTCGGGCATCCTCCACTTGATGATTGGGTAGCCGACTGGACAGAGGAGGGACCTTCCTGTGTCTGTGTCCCCAGCCCTGGGATCCTGAGCCATGGCAACCACCCACAGCGTCACTCTAGATGTTTCCACATTCTTAACAGGCCGTGCAGAGGGTCTGACTTAGTGTGCATTGGGGATTTCATGGAGTTGGGTATTGTGGTTGTCATTTTTCCCCCGGAGGAAAATATTCTAAAGTGATCGCCATGCCCACCCACATGCTCAGCTTTCCCCACAGCCAAGATGTTGTTTCTTGTGTTGTCCTAGACTGTGTGTGTACACTCACAACTGTTTCCTCCATTCTGTCAGCTTATCATGAAGACAGTTGATCACTTTCTTTAATAGTGATGTTTTCCTTTAAAGAACCTTAAAGAACCAACATCAGGCCATGCACAATCCAAAGTCCAGCATTCAGGAAACTGAAGAGGGAGGGTTTATGTAAATTAGAGGCTAGCCTGGGCTGTTTAGTGAATTCCAGGCCAGCCTGAGCTACAAATCCCTGTTGCAAACAGAGTAAAGAATCTCACCTTGATCCTCCTTTCTGAAGTTTTCTAATTTGGCATTTTAGCAAATGCTAGGCTGTGCGAAGTCACAGTGATCCCAGAGGAGGGGGGGGAAAGAGATGGGCCTCAGCGGCGCAGCTCAGCTGGCATTCCAGAAATCTACTGTTGTCCTGTTCTTAGAAGACACCACCTATGAGGGCCACTCCTGCTCGATGTGGGTCTCCCTCCAGGCAGCAAGGACAAGGGGAGCAGAAGCAGGCAGGGGTCAGATGGCGGCGAGTGTGATGCAAGGACTTCCGGAGACCGCTGCAGTGAGACACAGTGTTGTCCCAGGGGCAGGGTATCAAGGGCTGTTATGGTGCTGGTGGAAAGGACTGGGTGGCTATAATGTAGTACCTAATTATCAGGCGGGGGGGGGGGGGGGAGGGAAGGGTTGATTGTCATGCACCTAGTTATCATGCAGTCAGGAAGCCAAAGCAGGACATTGGTGCTGAGTTACGCATTGTTTGCAGAGAGCCCTGCACAAGGCTGTTTTTCAGACAAGGCCAGGCACCTGTGCTCAGAGGCACTCTCCAGACAAGGTCAGGCAGAGAAAGAGACACCCCACGGAGAAAGGGAGTCCTCCATCTGTGTTGAGCTCAGTAAGCCATCCAGACATGAGGGACTACAACCGCAGTAGCACTGTTCTCCAGCCGCCTGCCTCCCACAGACAGAACCCAAGACCCTGACAATCCCAAATGAGAGACACTCTCTAAATCTTTCTCATTCTGCATATCTACGTGATTTCCGGTCACAGAAGTGGGATCTGGCCCAGGGTGGAGACATGGCATTCCGAGCTGCTGAGACTGTGTGGTTACTGACTAGCAGAGGCATCGCTTCTTCCTTTACGATGTCATCCGAATGGGCCTGTCAATCGCCTGGGTCCTTCAGGAAAGCTGTGTTCTATAGAGCTAGTGTAAAGCCTGCTTAAAGATGTAGTTGGACATCCTACTGTCTCCCCCCTCCCCCCAGTGTGCTGGTCTGCAGGGCCCCTGAGCCTTTGTCCAGTCTTACCCCATCGGAGTCCTTTCCTCCGCAGGATCCCTGTGGCCATTGACCTCTCTCCTCCTTAGGAGGTGTCCCATCCTACTCTGCAGTGAACCCTGGCTGGCTGGCTTGCACACTACGCTGAGGGTCTCTGTCTAATTCTTTTGATGGATACCTCAGGGGTGGGGAGCTGAGGACAGCACCTGATTTCATTCACATCCTTAAGGAGAGCTTCCCTACTGCGTCTCTAAAGAAGTGGAAGCAGAGAGCAGGCAGGAGTGGGCTCAGCTGTACGATCTTACAGCCTGCTTTTTTTTTTTTTGAC
>NW_022196903.1:139626212-139651711 GCF_008632895.1 Mastomys coucha | reverse complement strand
CCAAAGAGTACACATGGGGGGACTCATGGCTCCAGCAGCATGTGTATAGCAGAGGATTGCTAAGTCGGTCATCAATGGGAGGAGAGGTCCTTGGTCCTGTGAATGTTCTATGCCACAGCCTGCTTTGATAGCCAGGGTTTACCGTCCCTGAAGTTTTCACAGCTTCCCCACCCCCCCCCACCAGATGTTCAAGCACATAAGCCCGTGGGAACATTGCATATTAAACTATGCTTAGCAGATTTGCATGCAGGGGGGTCATTGTGGACATCCTGAAGGAAGCATGGATAAATCAGAGAGGAGTTGAACTTGTACAGGTCCCCAAGTGCCATGGTGATCCCACAGGGAGCCTGAAAGCTAATACTAGGTGTGCTGGCTAGTTTTATGTCAACTTGACACAAGCTAGAGTTGTCTGAGAAGAGGGAACCTCAACTGAGAAAATGCCTCCGTAATGTCAGGTGAACCTGTAGAGCGTTTTCTTAGTGATTGATGTGGGAGGGCCTAGCTCACTGTGGGTGGCGCCACCCCTGCGCTGGTAGTCCTGAGTTCTAGAAGAAAGCTGGTTGAGTAAGCCATGGGAAGCAAGCCAGTAAGCAGCACCCTCCATGGCCTCTTCATGGGCTTCCTGCCTCCAGATTCCTGCCCTGCATGAGTTCCTGCCCTGACTTCCTTTGACAATGAGCAGATGATGTAGATGTTGTAAGTTGCTTTGGTCAAGATGTTTCATCACAGTAATAGTGACCATACCTAAGACACTAAGTCTTCAGCACTGCCCTTCTTGAAGCAGATGTGCTGGGCCAAACAGGGCCAAGTGACAGCTGAGAGTACCCCTGGGAAGGAGTCAGGCAACTGTGACCTGGGGAGCTGGGTTCCCCTTTGTGTTTTAGAGGAGGCCTGACTCCCTGGCTTGTGCGCCCAGAGGGTTAATGACATCATCCATAAGCACCATCCTACCCAGTGCTCACACACCAGCAGATATAATTATCACATTTATTATGATGATCTGATAGACAGGCAGCTGTGGAACACTCCATATTTGAGATGAAGGAGAGTCTGTTAGGAAAGTGCAGAAATAAATAATGAAGGACTCTGCCAACACTGACATAGGACCCTGGAAGGACGTCTGCTAACTGAATCCAGTGACTTCTGTAACAGCCTGGCAAGTCAGCACCTGAGCAGGCAGGACTCTCTTGGCTTTTTCAGTGGTGTGGATGAAGCCATACCATGAGGCAGATTTTCTACAAAGAGCATCATTTATGGAGTGCCCCTGGGTTGTCATCTCAGTTTCTTTAAGTAGTTTGAGCATGTCACCAAGGTGGTAAACAATAAACAGAGGCAGGGAGATGACAGATGGGGATAAATCAGAGAGAATCTGAATCTAGACTGATAAGATGGGGTTCTGAATGTGCGAGCCTCATGACCTCAGACAGACTCCACAGCCTCCTGTGCCTCTGGGCTCTACCTGCAAAGTGTAGATGTTGGTTCCCACTTCATAAGAACACAATGGTAGAGTAACAGACAGTGAACTACCCCATCCCACCATCCTCTCATCATAGCATGACTGCCCATCCCACCATCCACTCAGCATAGCATGGGCACCCATCCCACCATCCTCTCAGCATAGCATGGGCACCCATCCCACCATCCTCTCAGCATAGCATGGGCACCCCATCCCACCATCCACTCAGCATAGCATGGGCACCCCATCCCACCATCCTCTCAGCATAGCATGGGCACCCCATCCCACTATCCTCTCATCATAGCATGGGCACCCATCCCACCATCCTCTCAGCATAGCATGGGCACCCCATCCCACTATCCTCTCATCATAGCATGACTGCCCATCCCACCATCCTCTCAGGATAGCATGGTCACCCATCCCACCATCCTCTCAGCATAGCATGGGCACCCCATCCCACTATCCTCTCATCATAGCATGACTGCCCATCCTACCATCCTCTCAGGATAGCATGGTCACCCATCCCACCATCCTCTCAGGATAGCATGACTGCCCATCCCACCATCTTCTCAGGATAGCATGACTGCCCATCCCACCATCCTCTCAGGATAGCATGGTCACCCATCCCACCATCCTCTCAGGATAGCATGACTGCCCATCCCACCATCCTCTCAGGATAGCATGACTGCCCATCCCACCATCCTCTCAGGATAGCACAGTCACCCCATCACCACCATGGAACTGAGATGACTTGGCCCTGTAGTCATGACAATACAATAAAATGATACAGGATTTATGGCAGTGGGTAATGGTAACCCATGTCCTTAGTAGAACTGGGAAGGCAGAGCCACCAGACCTTCAATCAGACTCCACCCATTGCTCTCTCTGCTCCTGCCTACATGTGGTCTATCAAGAGGGGTGCTGGAGTCAATAGGAAGCAGAGACCAGATGAAGGGGCAGCTCTCGGGTGGTCAGCATGGTGGGCCTTATTGCTGATACCCGATGCTGTGTAAGCGCGATGCTCCTCTAAGAAACCCCTCGCTCTGCAAACAGGCCCTCAGACTCATTGTTCGTTAACCAGGGGCGACTTTGTCTAGATAGACTTCCTATCTGGAGTAAACAGACCTTTCTTCACATCTCCCAAGAGAAGTGTTTTGACCCATCTCCTGTCAGGGCACTGTCCACTCCCCAGTCTCAGACTCGTCTCCGGTTGTCTGAGAGTTCACAGGGCCTGGAATAAAGCATGGCATTTACACTCCACTCTGAAATGTCTAACCATGGAGCGTTACTCATCCTCCTGAAGGTGTCCGAGGGAGCAGGACCCCTGGTCAGATCATGAAACAGGAAGTCCCTTGGTGGGAAGTCACCTCTGGGAGACGCTGCCCTCTCGTTGACTTCAGATTCAGCCTTTTCCTCCCTGATGGTGTTTATTCCTTCAGAGGTAGTTCCCAGGTTGTTCCTTCTCATTGCCAGCATTTCCGATGGAGAGTCACACCAGGCATCTTTGCTCAGACAGATTTTTCTTCACCTTGCTGCTCCCCACAACCTGAAGGCCAGGATCTGTCGCATCACAATTGTATAAACATGTTATTCCTGGGCTGAGGAGATAGCTCAGTTAGAGTGTGCCTTGAAATCATGAGGACCCTCAGACTCTACTAGCTTACTTGTGAACTCTAGTCCAGTGAGAAGGATGTGTGTGTATTCATGAGTGTGATATACGTGTGTATGTGTGGTGCATGTGTATGGCAATACCTGAGGATGGCACTTCAGGTTGTCCTTTGGTCTATACACACACACATGCACCCCACACAGGAATACACACATTCACCACACATACATGCACTATACACACTACATACACACACAAGAACACATGCACCACACACACAGGAACACATACACATGCATGCACCACACACAAACAGGCACATACACACATGCATCACACACACAGTCACCACACATACACACACAAACATATGAACACATGTACTGCACACACATGCACCACACACACACATATGCATACATACACACAGGAACAAATGTACCACACACACAGGAAAAGATGCACACATGTACCATGCACACAAGCACCACACATACACACACACACACACACACGTACCACACATATACACATGTACCACACACATGAACACACATGAATACACACATACACCAAACACTAACACACACATATACACACACAAATGCACGCACACATACACTTATTAAATGAAAGTGAGAATTCTGTTTTGTGCTTGTACATAGGACCATATTTCAAATGCCAATAACCCTGGGTGACTAGTGGCTATTGTCTTCAGCAGAGATGTGGATTATTTGATTGTCATTGACAGTTCTCTGGATAGTTCTGTTACAAAGTCATACTATGCAGGTTTCCCGTCTGATAAGGAGCAACAGTTTAACATTTCTGTCTTGCTTTTTTCATCTGAAAGGCGAGGCTCTGGCTTTTGGTGCCTTATTCTCTCCTCTGTCTACAACTCTTACTACAACCCTTACCTAACCCTTTAAGCACAGCTAGCTCTTAGTAAGTAGCTTATTTTTCAAAAAGTTGAACTCACACAAGTACTTAAGAAGTTATCTATAGAGACGTATAGTTTGGTCTAAGGACCATCAGGCAAAGGATATAAAACAGAGAAAAGATGGGAAGAGCCAAAAATGGATAATGATTTCACATGTTGTGACTAAGGAAGAAAGAGAGAAGAGGAAGGCAGGTTGGTAGGTCCTGAGCACGAGCTTGCTCAGACACATCTTCCTGCTTCAGCATTTTGTCACAGGCGAGTCCTGAAGCCCTGGATGGAATTATCTTGGCTGGAACTTCTGTGCTAGAGTAAACAGAAATCTGAGTGTGTCAACAAATCATTTAATTAATCAGAGTAGGCGGGCTCAAAGGCAGAGCAGTAGCTTCGGGGAGATAACATGACTGATGACTCAGATGTGGTGGGAAGGAGAGTGAGGTGTCACAAATACTGGGGACCAGAGCACAGACTCGGGGACAGGGGGCTGCCAGAAGTGAGGTTAGCAGAACAGATCCGTGTTGCTCAAGAAAGCATACATTTGAACCAACCTCTGAGCTCAAACATAAATTTAAAAGCAGAGATCCAAGCCATCCTTTCAGATGGGTGGAGATCAGGAGCAGGATTGAGGTGGCTTTAAGAAGGTGCTTGGATCTGTGCCCCAGTAAACAAATGGCAGTTATGGTAGAGCAAACAGGACCTGAGATAAAAAAGCTGCAAAGGAGTAATGGCCAAGGTATTTAGTTTGCCTGGGTGCCAGCTCTGGGCATGACTTACGTTTCATTCCAAGTCGGCAAATATAAGACATTGCAATGCATTAAACAGGCTGCATACCCCAAATCACCATTTCGTTATCGTCAAGTTGGAGGGAATTAGACTGGGTGGGGCGTGTGCAAATGTGTCAGCGGTGTTGAATGGAGAAAGTAAGGTCAGCTGGCTCTCTGGATCTACACCTTACCAATGACACCCTGCACACTCTTCACCTAGACCAGGGGTTCTCAATCTTCTAACGCTGTGACCCTTGATACAGCTCCTCGTGTTAGGATAACCCAGCCATCAAGTTAGTGTCTTTGCTGCTTTATAACTGTAATTTGTTACAGTTATCAATCATAACGTAAATATCTGTGTTTCCTGATGGTCTTAGGTGACCCCTGTGAACCCCAAAGAAGTCACAACCCACAGATTGAGAACCTCTGACCCTCTTAAATGGCTACCCACTTCCAAAAAGGCAACAGAGAAAATTGTGTTTTGGAGACACTTTGATTAAAGATGGCAGCGTCTTCAAGTAGAGTTTGTATGTGAAAGATGTTCTGTTGGACTTAGGCATGTCACCTACCCCAAGCCATTGTCAGTTCTTGTGGGCTGACAAAGCAGGCCATGGATTGTGCCAGCTGTCACTCAGATGCCTCTTCTGTGCCCATTTGCTTTCAGGCTGGCAGCTTCCTGTGTGGACTGACTAAGTCCACGTGGCAAGGTTTCCATTGGCTCACAAACCACCCGAAGAGTGACCTCCCCCAACTCCTGGTTGATCTCAGCCACAGTAGGATCATGTGGCCATGTTGTGACTGCTGACCCCTAGTGGAGTGCTTGTCAAACCCCTTTGCTCCCAATCCCAAGCTCTGGATTGCCAGTGCCATTGTGGCGTACTGAGCGCATAGCATCACTTACCAGAAAATGGATGGACACTTCTTCATCTGTACTTTTCACTTTCACCTGAATCAAAGCCATAGCTGTTCCCACTGGTGCAGGCTGGAGGTCCTCACTACTGAGGAAACTGAGGCAGGAGGATCACTGCAAGTTCCAGGCCATCCCATTTGTGTGGCATCCATGTATCACATTCACATGTCCATCCCATGTAGATCACGTGTCCATCCTGTGTAGATCATGTGCCTACCCCATGTGTAGGCGATGCTGACTCATTCTGTCAGTCTGCACCTTGAATGTCTATTCCATGTGCTAGGCACTGACTGAGGAAGCAGGGTTAGAGGGGACCCTCATTTGAATATGTAAAGAACACAGCCTGGCATGCTAGCCCTGACTCCTTTACACATGATTTAAAATGTGGTGGAGAAAAGCTTCCATTCTCATATCTGTGGGGTCTCAGCTGAGTGTGTGAAGACTTAGCCAAGAAAGTGTAGACTGACTGCTACACTGCTCCAAGGAATGTCTTGGAAAAAAAAATTCGAACAAAGGAGGGGGTTGAGAACAGTATCAGTTTGTTCTGAAGCTGTGCGATCCTTAGAAAAGAGTGTTACTGTCTCTGATAAAGAGAAGAAACAAAACGGGCAACTAAATATATAGGTATGTAAAAAATTACGTTTTGTTACGTGCTTACTTATGTACAAACAGTAGCAACCTGTAATCTGCAGAAATAGGTCCTGGCCACCGCTGTGCCACTGTGTTTCTGTGTGCTTTCTGTGTAGTCCTAGTGTTCCCTTGTTAAGACAGGTACAGGAAGTAATCTGCTTAGGAGAAGAGATTTGTTTCCACTCATAGTTTTGGAGATTCTGTGGTTGGTTGGCCTTTGACTCTGAGCCTGAGATGAATCAGAGCTTCATAGAGGGGTGTGCCTTGTGGAGCAAGGCTTCTCACCCCATGGAAACCAGTAAGCAAAGAGAAAGAGAGGCTAGCTCCTCAGAATTCCCTTCCAGGGACTGTCCTCAGGGACTCGGCATCCCTTTAGTAAGCTCTGTCCTCCAAGGTTCCATGAGCTCCCAGA
This sequence comes from Mastomys coucha, assembly GCF_008632895.1. Lineage (NCBI taxonomy): Eukaryota > Metazoa > Chordata > Mammalia > Rodentia > Muridae > Mastomys > Mastomys coucha. The sequence continues at coordinate 139,644,996 of NW_022196903.1, read as the reverse complement.
ACGCACAATGGAAACCAAGCCTCTAGCATGCGGGCTCACATTTAGAGGAAATCTTGTATGGGAGTGTGCGCATGTGTGTGTGCATGTGTGGAGGCCGGGGAGGGCAGAAGGACTATGAGAAGGAAGTGAAGACAGAACTCAGTTTCACAATTATTGAGTAGCTTGGACGGTTCAGTAGTCATGTTCAGGAGCAGTAACAGCCAAGGGGAGAATTTGGAGCCAGTGGAATTGAAGACAGATAAAGGGAACTGGCCTTGAGTATGTTAATAGTAAGCAGTGCTGACAATCTAATACATAAAACTATGTATTCTTGTATAATATACTGATATACACACACGCACATACACAAACACATACAGATTGTGTACCAATAGCACGTAGAAATGTCCTTCACATTCCAAAGCTGGGAACACAACATTAAGATTTCCTTAATAGCAGAATTAAACTGCCTTTATTTATAAACTATGTGTCAGATAATTTTAAAAGACATCTATATGGAATTTACTATAAAAAAACAAGTACGTTTTTAAACTGATGAAATATGCATATCGCTTGCAGCCCTATCTAGCTGTTGATTACATGATTTTTTAAAAGCCAGTAATTATTTCAATATTCACCTAAAATATCCTGATTAAATGAGAAGATAAACAAATCCACCATGAGGAGATAAAAGGGATGTCTATACGTAAAGTCATGAACGAATGCGCTAGAGAATTACTCAAGTGCTTGAGGGAAAGTTATGTAAATAGCATTTTTCAAAAATTTAAATGTAAAAAAGTTCCAAAAGTGGTAGACTATTAAATCATAAATATGCATCACCATGAAGCAATACTGAAGACATTACACATTTCTCCTTAGGATAAACATTCAATGAAAATAGAAAACATTTTCAAAGTACTCTGATTGCCAAGTGTTTACATCAGCCGCAGCTTATCAGTCTAAAATAAACACAGATATTTAGGTAGAAAGGTAAATGAAGCGCAGTTTCTCTTTTCTTTTTCTCAAATACATTCCTTCAGGATCAGAAGTTTCCATAATATAAACGGTTCTTAAGAGATCTGTGAAGGGTGTGCTGCTCGGCATGAGGATGTGAGTTCATATCTCCCCATCGTCACGGGAAAGGCAGGGGCAGTGGTGTGCGCCTGTAGCCAGCCCGCTAGGAGGGACAGAGGCAGGCAGCTCTCCAGACCTTACTGACCAGCCAGCCTGGCAGTATCCATGAGTGCTAGGCTCCGGGAGAGAAACTGTCTCAAAAAATAAGTACATGGCGACCTGTGGTCCCCACACATGTGCACACATGTGCACATGCATACACATTTGCATACATGTACACCACTGGTACACATGCACACAATTGCTTACAAAGCCGAGTAGGAAAGTATATTTTCCAGGACATTTCTCAAATGTAATTTCATTTCGCTGGTTTGACCAATGGTGAGTATGTTCTTGTGGTGTCTGACTGTGGGAAGGCCTGTGGTTCTCGGGTCTACCTACTCAAGCTGGGAATTTAAGATGAACGTTAACGTGACTGTCATTCATTTTTAAAGTGGTACAATTGTCATCCTCATTTGCACACAGAGAAGACAGGGTTCAGAGTGACTTCTGTCGCTGTGCCGAGGTGGAGGAGTTAGTGGAGGACCGGGATTCAGGAAGCTCCGGCTTTTACGATGACTCTACATAGCCAGTCTGTCTAAACCAAACCATCACTTCCTGAGGTTAATTTTATCTCAGGAAGTCGGGCCTGTAAAATAACCTGCCCAAGGTTGTTCTGAAGATTGAGTGTTAGGGCAGGATTTACATCGGAGCCTGTCTGAGTCCGTGCGTGGTTGGCTGTTCTTCATGTGAGATGTGTCTGAGCACTCTGCCGCACACTCGACCTTGTACATCTGCTGGGCTAGTGGTGGGCCAGGGAGGCACGATCCTGTGCTTCCATACCAGCGGCCCAGCTGCAGGGCAGAGCTGCTTCACTCTGGTCCCTGATGTGTCCTGCGTCTTATAAACCTCAGATGCCACCAGTGTGTGTGTGTGTGTGTGTGTGTGTGTGTGCGCACGAGTGCATGTGTGGTCATTGTTAGGCCACTTCCTCCATAGCTCCCCACCCTATTCTTTGAGACGGGGTTTCTCACCACCCTAGAGCTTATTGATCAGCTCTACTGGCTCGTGGGAAAGCTCCAGGATCTCTTATTTCTGCATCTTCAGTGCTGTAATTATAGGCTCAGGCTATCTGCCCAACTTTGTACGAGGGTGAATGGGTGCTAGAGATCTGAACTCAGGCTGTGAAGCTTGTGAGGCGAGTGCTTTGCCTATAGAGCCATTGCAGCTGAAGGGATGATAGGGTAAGAAGCTGCCTGCTCAGTTTTGTTGACCGGACACCACCCAGAGCTACCTCAGGAGTTCCAACAACGCAGTGGTTTTCCCAGTCAAACTGGCCTGTGGGGGGTTGTCCTGGTTGTTGATGGATATGGGAAGGCCCGGGCCGCTGTGGGCAGGCAGTGTCTTCCCTAAGTAGATGGTCCTGGGTTGTATAAGAAAGTAGGCTGAGCAGGAGCCAGAGGGAGCAAGTCAGTAAGAAGTGTTTATCTGTGGTTTCTGCTTCAAGCGCCTGCCTTGGCTTTCCTCCACGATGGGCTGTAATCTGTGAGCTGAGATTTCTTCCCCAGCTTGCTTTTGGTCCTGGTGTTTGTCACAGCAACAGAAAGCATCTAGGAAGAGAAGCAGCACACTGCCTTTAACGCAGGCAGTGCTGCGAGGAGCATCACGTGCCTGCTAGTTAGGCACTCTTTGCCCTGTGGCCAGTCATACAGATCTGCGGAGTTATTTCTGAAAAGCATACAGGAGGGGGAGGGGCTGGGCACTCAGCATGTGGGGGCTGACTGACAGTGGAAATAAAACCTGGGGTCACAGACACTGCGGTTGTGTTCTCTTTAGGCAGCACAGACCTTTGGCATTTGCAGAACAGGTGCGTGTGTTAGAGCGAGGACTGCTGAGACCGGGTGCTAGAATTCTTAAGCAGCCAGTAGAGAGATTCTAGATGGAGTGTCTACCTAGAGAGAGTCTAGATAGGATGGCTCCAGGAGACCAGTAGAGAGATTCTAGATGGAGTGTCTGTCTAGAGAGAGTCTAGATAGGAACACTCCAGGAGACCAGTGACTACAGTGTCCATAAGGACTGCTTCTGGAGGGTTTTCCTAATCAGTGGCCGTAAAGTGGAAAGTAAGGAGTTACTTCTTGTAGAGTCCAGTGATGGAGTGATGCTCTGGTCCTCCCTGGGGCCCATACCTCAGTCCTGAGATTTCTCAGCAAACCTGGGGCTGATAGACCACTCACTCCTGGAGTGGCCCAGCTGGCTAGCAGTGCATGAGGGACAGAGGGCAGACCGCGCCCACAGGATGGGCTTAGCTCGCTTTCCACAGAGATGTGGAACTCTGCCACACGTTTCCCTGCCGAGTTCCATCTTTCAGTTCTGTTGATCCTAATGACTGGGAGGAAACCATCCCTGAAGAAGTAGACATATCTCTTTTCTTGCCAGGAAACACTATTCTAGGGGACACCACCACTAAGTCACGAGGATCATTTAGAGAATGTAAGGCTATCTTTTTTTCCTGGCAAAACAATTCTTCGTGCATAACTGTAGAGTTAGCTGCCTGAGAAATGACATGATGTTGGGTATATGCTTTATGAACTTTAGCTTACCTCTTCTAAGTAATAGACCATTTTGAAGGCTTAGTGCACAGTATTCATTATCTGCATATCATGTTGAAACCCACAAAGCAAACGTAATGTGGTTGGGTCACTAACACAAATACAACCACTGCTGCTAGTTAGGGGAAGTCTTACAACCAAAGCCTAGAGAAGAGCGGATTGAAACTGTTTCTTCATGGGGAAAAAAAAAGATCTGGTCCTTTGATCTACTGGGGCAACCTCCCAGATCAACAGGGGTGGAATTGAGTTGGTCTGAAAAGCTAGAAGATTAACTTCAGAGAGCAGCATCCTGGGATGATATTTCCATGTTCCCTTGGCTTTTTCATGTATGGTTTTCCTAATTTTCTGGGGAGGTAGGCACTACAGCTGCATTCCTCATCTAGAAAAACACCCCTAACCTGCACTGTGACCCTGACCAGCAGCCGGCAGAGGTGAAGGAGGCCTCCGGATGAGGGCAGTTGTGCTTCGAAGTGGACCCGGTGTCCAACCCCGTTCAACAGACTGCAATATCTCGTAATCAGTCATTTCCCTGGAACCATTCACCAACAAAAGTGGAAGGCAGCTCTCTCCTCCCTCTGTCAGCAGGGTTTGCTCGCAGGATGGAAGGCCTGAGCGGCTGTGATCTCCTGGCTCCTTCCTCTTCCTTTCTGTGCCTGTCGCTGAGGTGGCTCTTACAGGGGTCCTCATAGGGTGTTGTATCGGAACTGAGTTATGGGGACTCAGCGTGAGGTATGGGATGGATTGTGTGCCAAATGGTGACCTTCCCTCCGTCTATGTGATTTATTGCTTGCATTTTGCATTTAAAATGCTTGTTTTTCGAAACACTGATGATGGTTCTTCCTGCCCGCGAAGGAGCTGGTTCATCCCTCTCACCAGCTCCGTCTCACAATTTAGGCTGCCACCCTCATCTTCATTGGTTTGTTTGGTTGGTTGGTTGTTTGAGACAGAGTCTCTTTCTGCCCATCTAGGCCTGCAGTTTACTACGCAGCTGAGACTGGCTTTGAACTCCTGATCCTCTTGCTTCCACCTTCCAAGTGCTGGGATTACAGGCGCCTTTGTTTGCTTCTATTGCTGTGATAAACCCCACAGTCAAAGTAACCTGGGGAGCAAAGGGTTAACTTGGCTTCCAGGTCCTGATCACAGTCTGTCACTGAGGGAAGTCAGGGCAGGGGCTCAAGCAGGAGCAGGCTCAGGAACAGTCGCTCACGCTCACGGGACAGTGCTGCTCACTGGTTTGTTGCTGGTAGCTTGCTCAGGCTCCTTCCTTATACAACCCAGGAGCATTTGCCCTGGGGTGGGACTACCCACATCAACCATTAATTAAGAACAAGCCCCATAGACATGCTCACAGGGCAGTCTGATGGAGGCAGCTCCTCAGTTGAGATTCCTTCTTCCTAGATATATTGAGGTTTGTGTCATGTTGACAAAAACTAGCCTCTGTAGCGTGTATGTATACGGTAATGCCTGACTGCCCACAATTTTGACTTTGCACTTACAGAGTAAAATTCTCGCTGGTGAAACCTAGCATCATGCTTTTATCAGTGGCGCCTTTCCTAAGGATTGTTTCTGAAATGATGAGTTAAAAGAAAAAAATCCTCTTGTGGTAATATGATCAGAAAAATGACTCAGATGGCTGTAATTTACTGAGGAATTTTCTGTGGTCAGCGATTGAAGCGGAGATGGAAACTGTGTTTTGTTGGTGGCAGGCCACTCTCGGGGACAGCACGGTCCCTCTCCCTTCCCTGGCCCTTTTCTTTGGTGACTAAGGTCACAGACAAACATGAGTTCTCGTGGCCTGGGCCATGCCGCCTTCTTTATCCTCAGAGCTAAGAAATCATGCCAGGCATGAAGTTATATAATGATAATCATCTGGCACTTTGTGAGGAAATAAAATTGAAAAGATTGTAATGGAGTTAATTTCAGGGTTTAAATACAAATAATCAGATGGCTATCATTATAGAGCTCCATGCATGCCACTTTACTGGACACTGTGAAACAGTGCATATTAGGACAAAGCAGATTTCATTTTCACCAAGAATTCATGGCTGGCTCTGAATGAAGGCAGGGAGGAGAGGAGCTTTCTCACTTGACAGGCTGGACCTTCACACTACCTCAGGGGTCAGAGGTCAGGACTGCCACGTGAATTCCATCTAATAGAAATGCGGCTATGGCCTTTGGAAATGTAGAAGAAAGCTGTCTTGTAAATTTCATGCAGCATTTTAAATATTTTTCATCCCTTTACATTAATGGTTTTAATTGTTACATTACACCTATTTATTTGTGCATATGCCATACCACATGTGTGGAGGTCAGACAACCAAGTACAGGAGTAAGCTCTCTCCTGCCAGTGGGTTCTGGGGACCAAACAGCACATCAAGCTTGGTGACTTGTACCCGCTGAGCCACCTTGCTGGCCCTGTTTATACATTCATGACTCTATACATGTATCTATACACTTAGAACTCCTGCCGTTAGCTTTGATCTTGTGTACAGGTGCCAACAAATACTTTTTGGATGAAAAAATCCATAACTAAATGAAGTTTGGTGATTTATAGATGGAAAAAAATACAGGAAAAAAACTTTTTGAGGACTTCTTTACAACAATAGTCAGGAAAAGGGAAAGTTTGGGGAGAGTCTAGATATTAAGGGAGGGATGAGCTGGCAGGACAGAGAAAGGAGAGGTGCCAGCTTGTCTGAGTGTCTACAGAGATGTCTTCAGACACCACCTTGAGGGTGTCACAGCTCTGAGCCTCCTGCTCTGAGGAAGGAGTACTTCCTCTACCAACTGGGATTTTTGAATATTTATAAATTTAAAAAGAAAGATAAATAGGTCATAAATACTGTCATTTTCTGTAACTAAAATACAACCTCTGAATTGATGAAGTTCATTCATAGATGACATTGAACCTCCATTAAGGATGTGAGGAGACACCATGGCATTGGAGCTGTAGACAGTGAGTGTCTTAGGGCTCAGTAAGGTCATCCTTAGTTACATAGTGAGTTTGAGGACAACCTGAATACATGGAGACCCTGTCTTCCTCAACCAAAGTACAAAACCACTTGAGAACTTTCTGGAAAAAGTTATGACAAATTTGTATCTTGGTTCAGGAATGCTGCCCACCTGTTTTCACATGGGAGCTGTCCAGACTTCCTAACTTGAAGTGTTGTAACTGTGAATTTCACCTGCGTTTCTTACAGCCGGGGAAGGTCCTTGAACTGTCACTCTTTTAAAATGCCCGGCTTCTCCCAGATGTGAGTGAATCCATAGCTTTCAAATCAACATCAGATGTTTCAGCTAAGATCTGTGGATTAACTCTGAGTCACATGCGAAAAATGCCACATGACCCAGGGCCTGCTCATCAAACAGCACCCATACAGAGAACCCAAGATGCCTACCATCTTTTGAAATATACCTCTGAGTCAGCACGTTTGGCATTTCTAGCTTTCTCAGAATGATTATTTCATTGCTTGTTGTATAAAGGCTCATTGTTTAAAATATCACTTGAGTTTGGACTAGAGATATACAACAAAAATTAAACTTTCAGCATTTAGTAACAGTAGCAGGTGCCATTGGAGCACATGGAGTCCCAGAAACTCAGGTGGGCATGGGCATAAGAACAGCTGCTTTATAAAAGGGTTTTTCATTATCTATCAACGACATAGCAAGAGAACATGTGGGCACGCGTGCGCGCTTGCAAACACACACACACACACACACACACACACACACACACACACACACACACACACTTTCTTTAAGGTGTATTAGACTGTTCATAAGGGCCAGAAACTGGAAACCACCCATGTGGCTGTCCACATTAGAAGGGATAAGTAGATCCTATTCCAGTCTTATTGAGTCCTGTGTGGCAGTGAGATCCACATGGAATCCCACAGCACACAACAGTGTAGTGAAGTTTGGAGGCATGGTACCAGCCAAGAAATGATTCCTACACAAGTCTGTTGTTACACAATTCCAATCCAGACCTGCAGGCAGGAGAGTGAGTGCGTCTGGGGTGGTAACGACTAGTATGGGGCACAAAGGGGCCTTTCTGGGTGCTAGACCTACTCTTGACCTGTTGCTTGATCTGGGTGCTGGATACACAAGCAATGTACCTGCTGCAGCACCTGTGAGGACCCACCTGCTGCAGCACCTGTGAGGACCCACCTGCTGCAGCACCTGTGAGGACCCATCTGCTGCAGCACCTGTAAGGACACACCTGGCTGCTGCTGAAGGCTTGTGAAGTGTATTACATGACAATAAACAGCTGCTGACATGCTCTGGGGTCAGAGGTCAGAGGCAAGACACTGAAAAGCTGGAACATAGGTGATGCTCCCTAAACTGAAAGCAAATTTGTCATAACATTTTCTAGAAATTGTTCATTGAGTTTGCACTTTGGACTTTGTAGACAGAGTCTCTATATAGTTCTTCCTATCCTCCAACTCACTCTATAGCTGAGGATGACCAGGACTTCACATTCTCCAGCCTTTAGCTTCTGAGTCGTGGGGTTGTAGTCAGGTACTTTCACACATGGTTTTATGTGGTACTAGGACTGAGTCCAGGGCTTCGTGCATGCTCAGCCAGTACTCCACCAGCTAACGACATTCCCAATTTCTGGCTACATTTTCATGAGCTTTGCAGCTTCCAGTAGAATCACCCTGGGCAATCTGAGGCCAATGCCCTTTGATGTGTCACAAGTCACAAGTCAGTCTCTTCTCTTGAAGTATCTAAGACATGGATCCCAGCGGGTTTGCTTGCCATCCCTAATAGAAGGCTAGAATACTGTGCTCAGTGCCAGCCCAGAGTAATGGTGTGTATGCATCTCTTAACAGCTTGCTATAATTAGATTAAATGAGATGCTGTATGGAGGAGGTATATATACTATATAGGGAGTATAGAGGGGTGGAGAAATGGCCTACTGGTTAAGAGTGCTTACTGCTTTTACAAAGGATCCAGGTTTAGTTCCCAGTGCCTGGGTGGTGGCTCACAACCACCTGTAGCTGCAGTTCCAGGGACTCTTGACACCCTCTTCTTTCCACAGATATGCATATGTGCATATACACACGTGCACATGGCGCATACACACATGCAGGCAAAAAGACTCATACAAATAAAATAAAAGTAGCTATGTCTTCTAAAGAGTGTTGTAAACGCAGTGAGACACGGGCAGTATGTTTCATTAACTCAAAAACGTTTCTCAGTGGATATGGAACTGTCTTTCAATGAAAAATTAAAAGCAGTAAGAACCAGAAGTTTCTCACAACAGAAGGGTTGGCTAAAAATGTTTTGAATTGTATACATTTGGCAAATCTGTTCAGATATTTAATTAAGTAGAAAACGCAGGTTCTCACTGAGAATAAGTCGCCCACTCTTTTTGAGGTCCAAGTTTCTTGTATGAAGAATGAAGACTGACACCCTGACATGTGGCCATCTGACCAGCACACACTTGCACACGGTATTATTTTCTGTGTGGTTCACAGTTGAGCGTGATAGGAGAAAGTGAGCTCACATTCCAGTGAACACATTCCGTGAGCAGACTGTGTGACTGAGAATGAGTAGGAAACTTGCAGAAGAACTTAGAAGACACTGTGGCAGCCAGGAAGGGAACCCGAGCTGCAGCCTACCAGTTGTGAGGCACCAACCGTGTAAACACCTGCGTGGCACCTGCTCATACAGTGCCTGCTCATACAGTGCCTGTGCATTCAGTGCCTGCTCACACAGTGCCTGTGCATTCAGTGCCTGCTCATACAGTGCCTGCTCACACGGTGCCTGCTCACACGGTGCCTGCTCACACAGTGCCTGCTCACACAGTGCCTGCTCATACAGTGCCTGCTCACACAGTGCCTGTGCATTCAGTGCCTGCTCACAAAGTGCCTGCTCATACAGTGCCTGCTCACACGGTGCCTGCTCACACAGTGCCTGCTCATACCACATCCCAGACTAGAGCCCACTTTTCTAAGAAACCAAAGACCAAACTTTGAAGAATAACCTAACTAGAAAAATGTAGATGTCAGTCAGGGTAGTTTCAGAGCACTAAAACTGACACACAGCTCCATTTCAAAGGGCATCAAAATACTTTGTATTTCTAGATAATTTTCAGCAGGCCTTAAACACGTACTACCTATCTCTGTAGTTGAGTGTGAATGGTGCAGTCACACACATGTTGACAAGCATACACATCTTACGTGCTTGGAAGCGAGTGGTGCAGTTACACACACGTTAACAAGCATGCACATACATCTTATGTACCCGGGAAGAAGCACATTTCACTTTGTGTAGCTGGATTTACCATAATCTTCTAGGATTGCAGTGCGGGATGGAGCTGAGGATCATGGGAGAACAAATGGGGAAAATGAAGTCTTCTTACAGATCTCTGAATTCTTACTTACAGAAGCCTCATTCTGAGAAATGGAAAGGCAGTCCTGGTCTGTTTCATCTCTGGAGATGGCCAGTCCTTCCACCGCTTTGAAGTTGTGAGATGCTTGATTACCAATCACACTCTGCCGAGAATAGCTTTTCTTTTTGTCAGAAGAGATGAGATGCCAGGAAAAAGGTCCAAAATTAGCATTTTCCTGCAGGTCCTTGATTGTAGCTCTCATTTATGAGATGCGTGTTTTGTGGTAACTAAGAGACTGAAGAGCTCAGAGACGGTGGAGAACAATGGCAGCCTGCTGGAAAGAGTGGCAGCCACTTACCACATAGGGCGGCCTGCTTGCTCTCCTCCAGAGGCCTGTCAGGGCTGTTCAGTGATGTTGAATCTGCTGAGATGCCTTGGAAATGAATGCTGCACATTTTAACAATGGTTGTTATTACCGTTAGTTCAAACAGAGGTCCACTGGAAGTCCGGCTCTTCTTTATGATGCGGGGAGGGACGCCTTTTGCAGCTGTGCACCTGCATCCATTGCGGTGCCCTTAGTTTTTCAACAACATTGGACCACCTTTACTGGAGAAGAGAGTGCACAGCTCTAAGGAGCCTTTCAGCCCTCAGATAAGAGGATGCGGTTCACAGGACACACACACACGAATGTGTTACAGTCCATCATGACCATGTCATCTCCCTGTGACTGACGGTTTTATGAGCTGAAGATCATGGAGAAGTGTATTTTTGTTATGTATTGCTATGCGTAGGGACAAGTGTATACTAGTCTAGAAAGAATATTTGTGTTGTTTAGTGAAATGTAGTGGCATACATGGTACTTAACAAGGTGCATTAATCTAAGCGCATCATTCTAGAGACAAGTCTAAATCAAAAATCGATTGGTGTTACAGTGGATTCTTGTATTGAGATGTCTGAGACATTGTGCTTGGAAGACATTGTGCTGGAAGGAGTATTGACCAAGAGCCCTGACCAGGTGCTGCCGCTCAGTGAGGATGATGAAGAATGTGTTGTTCATTCTACAGTGTTTGTTCATGTCCTACGTAATGAAGTGATATTTACCATCCCATGTCATTAGGGGACTGCAAATGAAAACATTAAGGAGTCAACAGTGCATAGCTATTACTTAAACTCCATAGCACCACGCACAGCGCTGGGAGGGGAAGAAGAACAATCCTCGCTCTGTCTAAGATGGCCCACAGCTCCTCAACAAGGCTAAAGACATGTCGCATGGCTGTTGGCTCCTCACCACCTACTTAAATGACCGGAAAACTGCATATAAATGTTTATAAGAGCCTACACTTGGTGGGCATCGACCTGCTCCTCAGTTGGTGAGTGGAATGTTAGAAACAAGCAACAAGAAAGCAAGACAAGCTAGCAGGGCTTGAGCACACACGGAGGAAGCCTGAGGACACACCGCTAAACGAAAGAAGCACACTGTCTGCTTCCAGCTGTAATGAGTGTTTAAGAGGCAGAGCTACAGAAGTTAGTGAGAAAGGGCCAAGTGTTGGCAGGGGTGTAGGGGAGGGAGGGAGGGAGGGAGGGAGGGAGGGAGGGAGGCTCACATTTATATGATGGCCATATTGTCTACCTGTAAGTGCTGTGCTTGTTGAAACCTAGGGTTTCATGGAAACTTGGCCAGCACTCTGCTGCACAACTCCAGTCCTGATCAGTCGCACATTTTAATGGTTTATGAGAGTCCCAAAGGAGGGCTGGTGATGTGGCCCAACCAGGAAGGTTCCGACCAAGCCTGATACCCTGAGTTTGTCCCCCAGAGCCCACACGGTGCAGGGCAAAGAATGAATGTCCACAGATCATCTCTGATCTCATGTGCGCTATAGAACATGCATGTCCATACTGATACCTCCCATGCAGTGTAGAAATACAAGCATCATTTCAAAAAGTTCTTACCATAGCAAAACTCACTATTAAATCAGTACAATTTCTTGTGATAACATTCTCCAAATTGAATTTTTTTTTACAGAATTGTCTTAGAGGAAAGTTATTATCAAATTAAAGAATTGTGAATAATATTCTCTACTGGAAATCAATTTACTAAAATTTCTCAGAAGTACATATAAAAGGAAATTGATTAAATATATTAATAACTGGTATTTCAGTTATTATACTATGGAACCCACTTTGTGAGAACAATTCTTTTCAACTTATAGGACTGTTAATTCCAAGGGAGATGGGGACAAAACTCAGATCCTCCTGCTCCCCCAGCCAGTGGTTAACTCACCAGGCCAGCCACTGCCCTCCCCCTCACAGGCACTCTTTCCAGTGGTTGGTGGGTCTCCAATCAGTGTCTCCCTTCCTCCCTCCCTCCCTCCCTCCCTCCCTCCCTCCCTCCCTCTTTCCCTCTTCCTCCATTCCTTCTTTACCTGCTAATTTACTTTGTCAGATTAATTCCTTCCCTTGTGGTATGTCTGGGAAATGTCCATCTCTGTTATTAAGAGATGCTCACCAAGTGACAGCTTCCAGGCCGATTTTGCTTCAGTCTTTTAAAGGCTTTAGCTCAAGTCTTCCCAGTAGGGATCACCCCTCAGTGCTGTGTCACTTGTCTGTAGGCTACATCCACAGCTTGAAAGAATCCCTTCGTCTCTCCCTCTTGGCCTTGTATTGTGAGAGTCGTGGTTTGGGTTTTCCCCAGTTTTGGCAGGAGTTTGTTGTGTTCAGATGTGTATGTCTGTCTTGGCCTTGTATTGTGAGGTGAGAGTCTTGGTTTGGGTTTTTCCCAGTTTTGGCAGGAGTCTGTTGTGTTCAGATGTGTATGTCCGTCTTGGTCTTGTATTGTGAGAGTCGTGGTTTGGGTTTTTCCCAGTTTTGGCAGGAGTTTTTTGTGTTTAGATGTGTATGTCTGTCTTGGCCTTGTATTGTGAGGTGAGAGTCTTGGTTTGGGTTTTTCCCAGTTTTGGCAGGAGTCTGTTGTGCTCAGATCTGTATGTTTGCAGTCCTTACCCGACTGGGAAAACTTTGGGTGTGGTTCCCTCCACACTTTTGTTTTCCCTGGTCCCACTGAGACTTGACAATTTGAAGCTGTCACATATTTGGCAATGTTTTCTTTTATCCCTAGTGTTTACTTTTGATGGTTTCTATAGTTTTATCTTGATCTTCAAAGATCTTTTCTTATGAAACATGTAAGGCATTCTTAATTTCCTCCAGTATATTGTATGTCAGTATTTTATCTCCTGTTGCTAAGTAAGCAATTATTGCCTGCTTTTTAGCTTTGGCCTCTCTCTTTAATGGGTTTTGTACTTGATTAGCTTTATGAATGAATGTATGCGCTATAATTATAATAACTGATTTATTCCTGCTATCTACTGTCTCTAGCACCTCTAGTTCTAGATCAGTTGGATTGTTTTTCTTCTCGCTATACATTTGACCTGCGTCCCTCCATCCTGGGCACTCTGCGCTTGCCTCCTCAGATGCCCACTGCTTCTGTGTTTACGTGACAGTTCCTAAGGACTGTTCTAGGACTTGTTACTCTTGGCTCTTAACCATGCACTAGAGCAGTGTTTAGTCTGTGGCTAGTTACCTTCCGCGTGACTGAGGCAGACCTTCCTGGGCCCCTGACTCCTCAGTGTTCTGACGGACAGTGAAGCTTCCTTTGGGGCCTTTCAGCTGAGCACTGTGTTTGTCCTCTGTGGGCTAAGGACGGTGTTCTCGTGCTTTCTACATGGCTCTTACGTGGCTTAGAAGGTTTCCCCAAGTCAGTCAAGTGAAGACTCAAAGGGACTTGTGCCATTTTCCAGAGTTCATCTCCTCACTGTACCCCTTCCTTCCTGTGCTCTTAAAGCCCTGGCTGCCTTGACTCTCGCGGTGCCCCAGGTCTGTCTCTTGCTGAAGCTGACTGCCACACTGGACACAAGGAAGTCTTCTATGGAGGTAGACCACAAGGGCAGACCTTCGTCCCTGTTCTAGCTCTGTGACGTGCTGGGTTCACACTCTCCCCTCTGAAGGAGCAGCTCCTGCCAGCACATGTTCCCTGCCACGATGGACTGAGATCCATGCCACCAGGAGCCAGAGTGAACCTTGTCCTTCTGCAGGACAACACAGGGCTGGACTCGGTAGCTGTCGCCATCAGAGGACTTTCTGCCCCATCTCAGTCTCTTGGCAGCACCTGTTTCTCCCCAGAAATGGATTGTTCCCTGCTCCCACGCTGTGAGCCTGTGCAGCTTCCCATACATGAGGCAAACCCTGGCAATCACTTCCTCTTGCTGTTCACTGGCATATGAAGGTTAGCTATAAACATTGTCCCTGTCCGGCAATGAGAAACACAAGGTTGCTTGTTCTAGCAGCTTCTTCCTGTATGGGCAAGGTCTGTCTGGGATATTTAAATAAAGGACAAAGCATCTTCTGATGTTTCCCTTCTACACCAGTGCTCACACTCTGTCATACCTGAATGCATCTGCATCTGGCAATTAAAAGCGCGACCCTCGGGAAGAAAGCTGTTGGATACAATCTAGGTCAGGTGCCCAGGGAGGTCTTCATAATTCCAGAAGAAGGATGGGGGTCCTGTCAAGGGCCAGCTGTCTCTCGTGCACAGCCCAGATGTTTAAGTGCTGCTGCTCACGTTCAGTCAGTACATGTGTACTGCATGTCTACCGTGCAGTCTGAGTGTGAATGACTCTGTGGAAGGATGTAGTAGCATCCAGCGAGCATGAGACTTAAATGTTTCTTCTTTCCAATCACAAGCCCTTCAGGGAGCTGTGTGTGGGTTCCCAGGGATTCTCCTGCTTGTCTGGATGAGTGGCTGCTGATCGGACCACTTTCCTCTCATTCTGACCAGAGACCTCTAATTGGATCTGTCTTCTAAGGTTAGGTGTAGAGCAGAGTCTCATTTTATTTTAAAAGACAGAAATCTGAAGCTGCTAGCAAGGCAGTAATTAACAGTAATCAGAATTGCTCCGAAGATGGCTCTCAAAATAATCACAAAATACAGT
The DNA here is from genome assembly GCF_008632895.1 of Mastomys coucha. Classification (NCBI taxonomy): domain Eukaryota; kingdom Metazoa; phylum Chordata; class Mammalia; order Rodentia; family Muridae; genus Mastomys; species Mastomys coucha. Next base: position 139,629,976 of record NW_022196903.1, on the reverse strand, counting down.
CTAGCTGTTTTTAAGTAAATAAGTTATTAAATGCCATCTTAAGCAAGATTAATGTTTTCATGATATGAAATTGAACACTTTGGGCTGCAGGAGGGAGTGCTGTCTGCTGTGTTTCTGAACTTGAAACAAGATTTTTCTGTGATTTAAAAGTGACCACAAAGTCATTCACCCCGTGAGACAAAGTGTTCACCCAGGCCAAGAGCAAACAATGCACAGATAACGTAAGGAGCCAGCGTGAGTGGGGAAGAAAGGGAGAAGGTGCGTGCAGTGGCTTTACCGTCCTAAAAATGCCTTTGTAAATCAGCCTCGGGCACTAGCACTGCGGACAGCAGACTATGTGAATCCCTGGTGGAGAGAGAAACTGGAGTCATTTAAACACAAGGGCATGGAGAAAGGTATGATGTTAAATCAGGGATGGATGGGAAAACCTCAAAAATACACTTATTCTCTTAGTATAGTTCTGAATTGTATAGGTGTCCCATCAGGGAACTTGGAACAACCCAAGTTCTGGTAGAAGCTTGTATATAATAGTTATATATAATAATGCAGGAGCCTCCTTAGATGTAAGACATGGAAGCTGGGGCTGAAGAGGGCTTGGAAGTTAAGAGTACTCACAAAGCACCCATGGCCAGTTGCCAGCACCCACACTGGGCAGCACACAATACCTATAACATCAACTCCAGCACACGTAATGCCTGCTTCTGGCCTCCAAGGGTACCTACACTCGTAGACACATGCATAGGTGCACAATTAAAAAATAAGTACAAATGTAAAAAAAGTGAGAAATCTCTGTTCATTGACCTTTTGGTAAAATGACAGAAATTAATTTAAAATGACAGTAAAAATTTAAAAACTGATTCATTCTGGTGACATTAGCATAGCAGGTATTAGCCAATGGCTGTACCTAAGTTACCAACAGATAACCGTATCCTGGGCAATCTCTGGCTACTTGGACTTTCTCCATTCCAGCAAGTGGGGCCGAAGACACTGGGTTCAGAAAATCAGTTATCCATTGACCATGTTAAATGGTAACTTGATACAACACCATTACTTCCGAATTTCTCCAGACCTCTGGGCTTAGGTGAGACTTCAGTAGAGCCTTAAAGGGAACTTGCTTGATCTCTCTCTCTCTCTCTCTCTGTCGCTCTCTCTCTCTTTCAGTCTCTCTGTGTGTGTTCCTCTGTCTGTCTCTCTCTGTCTCTTTCTCTGTCTCTCTCTTGTCTCTCTGTCTCTTTCGGTTTCTGTGTGTTCCTTTGTCTGTCTCTCCCTGTCTCTGTCTCTGTCTCTCTCTCTGTCTCTCTGCCTCTCTCTCTCTCTCCCTCTCTCTCTCTGTCTCTCTCTGTCGGTCTCTCTGTCTCTGTGTTCCTCTGTCTGTCTCTCTCTGTCTCTCTGTCTCTCTGTCTCTCTCTTTCAGTCTCTGTGTGTTCCTTTGTCTGTCTCTCCCTGTCTCTGTCTCTGTCACTCTCTCTCTCTCTCACTCTCTCTCTCTGTCTCTCTCTTTCGGTCTCTCTCTCTGTGTTCCTCTGTCTGTCTCTCTCTGTCTCTCTGTCTCTCTGTCTCTCTCTTTCAGTCTCTCTCTGTGTGTTCCTTTGTCTGTCTCTCCCTGTCTCTGTCTCTGTCACTCTCTCTCTCTCTCCCTCTCTCTCTCTGTCTCTCTCTTTCGGTCTCTCTCTCTGTGTTCCTTTGTCTGTCTCTGTCTCTCTGTCTCTGTCTCTCTGTCTCTGTCTTTCTCTCTGTCTCTCTCTTTCGGTCTCTCTCCCTCTCTCTCTCTCTGTTTCTCTCTCCCTGCCCCCCCTCTCTCTGTCTCTCCCTTCCTCCCCTCTCCCTTTTCCCTTTACATTACTTTGTTTTCCTATGAGAACTAATACCACCTAATAAAGCATTTACATTTATTTTTCTCATGTGCTAGGCACATTTCTGTCACTATAACAAACATCTGGGATGAGTCAACTTAGAAATAGGAAATCTGTGTCTTGACTCAGTCTCTGGCTGCCTGTCCCATGGCTTCTGGCTTGTGGTAGCAATGCATTATGGAAGGAAAAATCTTCATCTTGTGGTGGTCAAGAAGTAAAGAGCGAAAGGGAGAGGGTGGAATCCTGTTCTCCTAGCAAAGGTCCACACTCTGCCTGTGGCTCCCGAGGCTGGGGACCAATCCCACACTCTGCCTGTGGCTCCCGAGGCTGGGGACCAATCCTTACACACAAGTCTTTGGAGGACAATCAAGACCCATGCTGTCGCATTTTTGTGAGACTTTGCTACATTCAATTCTTTAACCTCAGAACTTAGAACAAAAGTGCGTGGTGGATGATCTACCAACCAATAGGTCAATACTAATAATCAGAAAATCTGAGTGAATTATCATTTGCACAGCCCCTGCTGCGAAGTTAGCGCTGGATAGATAATAGAAAGCGAAGCAGTTCTCAATGCTGGCACCTTACCTGGAGGTGGCGTCTTGCAGAAAAGCCTGTGAGCATCAGGGCAGGGCTCGAGAGGCCCCATATTCTCAACAGCCCCCTGCCTTTTGGTCCTTTCTGCTGCTGCCAAGAAAGCAGCGCCTTTTGTAGGGTCGAGAACCTTGAGTCTGCTTGGATGAATTCTTTTGAACTTGAAAGGTACCTTTGATGTTCCTTGGAGTGTGTGATGAGAGCTAGCACAGGGAACCCTGAATCTACTGGCCAGTCATGCTGCTCTGTGTTCTCTCGGGTGCAGCAGTGTGCCGATCCCGGGTTGGCTCTTCTCCACCGCAGTGCGTCCTGCCTCACTCAATGACTTGGGTCTGGGGTTGAACCAGTTTCAGTATGGACAGTCCCTAAGCAGTCCTTAGAGATTTATTGTTCCTCCAACCCGGCTGCTCTTTCCCCAGCACACACAGAGTACAAGTTACTTCATTTTGAAAACAGGAAAACCTTAGGCCACTAAAAACAAAAGCAGAATCCTGGCTGCTAATACAGAACTTGGGTGCTGTGTGGTGCAGAGCATCGCACCCTGGAGAAGAGCCTCAAGGAGAGCCAGAGGGCTTGCTTTTCAGTCTGGCTAGAGCTCTCAGCAGCCCAGGACTCTGGGCACTGACCCTGACGTCCAGATTCCAGCAGAATAGATGGCAAGGGTGAGAAAAAGCAGTGCTCATTCCCTGGGAAGGCTGTCAGCCCCCAGCAAGGGAGCTGCGTGCACAGACTCCTACCAGTGTAGGAGTAACCTTAGTGTAGGACCCAGCCCTCTGGTATCAGCCATGTAGAGTAAAGCCCAGGGTGCACAGTAGGTCCTCGGCTTCCTCACCAGTGTGCATAGTAGGTCCCCGGCTTCCTCACCAGTGTGCATAGTAGGTCCCCGGCTTCCTTACCAGTGTGCATAGTAGGTCCCCGGCTTCCTCACCAGCATCTTCACTCTGCTTGCAGGGTTGACAGGAAAAGCTCTAGGTCGCATTGACACTGCTCCCCGTCAGTTCATCTGAAGCTACCCTTGCAAAGAGATATTTGCATGTACGTGTAACAGAACTCGTGTCAGTTAGCTGATCCGTTACGTGTAGGACTTTATGTGCCATGGCACCCTCAAGCTCGCCGTAATTTCTTACAAGTTTCCCGTTGCTCCTGTCTCATACGTCTCTCTATTTCAGACTCTACAAGATGCTCTTCTTGCCTCCCAAGGCTATGATGACAGGAACTGTGAAGTACCAGCACTCACACTCACTCTCACATGTGCACACTCACACTCACTCTCACATGTGCACACTCACTCTCACCTGTGCACACTCACACTCACTCTCA
>NW_022196903.1:139620180-139626031 GCF_008632895.1 Mastomys coucha | reverse complement strand
CACACTCACACTCACTCTCACACATGCACACTCACTCTCACATATGCACACTCACACTCACTCTCACACATGCACACTCACACTCACTCTCACATATGCACACTCACACATGTGCTCACACAGCGAGATGCAAAAGAGAACCTGATACGTCTGTCTGTCTGTCTGTCTGTCTGTCTGTCTGTTGGTGTGTGTGTATTTATAAAACAACTACACACACACACACACACACACACACACACACACACACACACATATATGTGTGTGTGTGTGTACATATATATACGTGAAGAAAAGGACGTCCTACAATTAAGAGAGCGGGGAGGGAGTACATGAGAGAAGACGTCTTGGAAGGAGGGGAGGGAAGGGGAGAAACGATATAAGCATGATTTCCATAACTTCCTGAAAGGGATCCTGAGCCCTAGATCCGCTTGCTCTGTTTGAATTTTCATCATTTGCCAGCTCGAGGAGACCAAGCTGCTGCCTTGTTTACTGATTTGAAGTGGCCAGTGTCCAGAGAGCAGAAAATAACAATTTCCATAACCACCCCACTCCAGGACAGAGTTCATTTATTTTTTCACATTATTTTGTGTTAAAAATAAATCACCAACAAATAAACGTCTCAGTCACAACCTTTGAAGCGCCTCACTGTTTAAGTGGAGCTAAAATAGCAGTCCAGGGTAGAGCCCGAAAGAGGACATTGTGTGTCCCTGACACGGGCCTCAGGCACCAGCAGTTTAAGACTGGCAGAAGAAAGTACCCAGGAGCCACGTGGGTGAGAGGAAACAAGGGAAAGGTTGGGATGGATATGGAGAAGCAAGTGGGAATCCACCTGCCGTGAGTGAGGTCTGTTCTGATGATAAGGGTGACCTGGGTGGGAATCCACTGCCGTGAGTGAGGCCAGTTCGGATGGTAAGGGTGACCTGGGTGGGAACCCACCTGCCCTGAGTGAGGTCGGTTTGGATGATAAGGGTGACCTGGGTGGGAACCCACCTGCCCTGAGTGAGGTCGGTTCGGATGATAAGGGTGACCTGGGTGGGAACCCACCTGCCCTGAGCGAGGTCGGTTCGGATGATAAGGGTGACCTGGGTGGGAATCCACTGCCGTGAGTGAGGCCAGTTCGGATGGTAAGGGTGACCTGGGTGGGAACCCACCTGCCCTGAGTGAGGTCGGTTCGGATGATAAGGGTGACCTGGGTGGGAACCCACCTGCCCTGAGTGAGGCCAGTTCGGATGATAAGGGTGACCTGGGTGGGAATCCACTGCCGTGAGTGAGGCCAGTTCGGATGGCAAGGGTGACCTAGGTGCTGAAGGCATGAACCTGTCACAAGCTGTCCCCGATTCTGAGCAGCAGAGCTAGCAATCTGGGAAACAGGGAAGTTGCTCAGCTCATTTGGAGCTACCAGAATGGAAATAACATTCTTTGTTTGGCCATTTTGATTATTTATATCGGGGACGGGGGTCCTGAAGTGGTGACTGAGATTGTCATGCCCCATGCTTCTGTCACCCACATCAGCTTACAGTTCTGTGCTGTTTCTTGGGGATGGTGATGTCCGTGAATTTAGGACTTAGGAGGTTTGGATATAGCTGTGTGCCATAACCTTGGGAAACGTGGACTCCTGAGGGTTCCCTAATCTTAGGAAGCTGTGAACCATGATCTCTTCTCAGCACCTAGAACCTCAGCACCTAGACCTCAGCACCTAGAAGACCCAGGTGGGGAGATTTCTGCCAGTTTCGAGGTCGGCCTGGGCTCCGTGGTAAATTTTAGGCTAGCCTGGATTACAGTTGAGACCTTACCCTCATTCCCCACCCAACGCAAGCCCACAATGAGTGAGAACACAATGCTATGCCCACTCTGAGCCTCTGGAGCTTGAGTGGAGGAACTTGTTTAAAAACACTGGTGGAGCAGGAAGAGCCACTCTCAGGACCAAACAGTTCTGAGTTCCCGCCCCTTTTTTACTCAGCCTGAGAATGCTGGGATGGGTCTGGTGCACACAGTGTGAACCTCCTTACTCAACCCCTTATTTGGGAGCAAAGGATTCACCTTAAAATTGAGGCAAGAATATTTTCCTCAAATCCTCAGAAACCCCACCCGTCCAGCAAAATTAATCACCATTAGAGGTTTCACGGTCCCGACAGCCTCAGGAAGACAGCCAACTCTTTCTGTTCTTTAAAAATGGAATACTTGGGGATGGGTCAAGCCTAGAGTTAAGAATTCTTGCTGCACTTCCAGAGGACTCGAGTTTGGTTCCCAGCACACAGATCATGCGGCTCACACAGCTGTAACTGTAGTTCTAGGGTATCTGATGCCGTCCTCTGGCTTTGTGAGCTCCCGTATCCTGGTGGTACACACAGACTAACACATGCACACAAAAATAAACCATTGAAACATTAAATACTTAACAACAAAGAACAGCTTACATATTTTTAAGGATTAAGGGGAAAGCCTGGAGAGAGTGAATGTGTTCAAAATACACAGTCTAAAATTCTCAATTAATAAAAAATACTTTTCAAAGAGTAACACTAAGAAGTTGCATCTGTGTATTTGCCAGGAACTTCAGATACAAATTGCATCCCAGATATCTCTGAGATCTCCTAGGGATCTCTGTCTAGTTCCATCTTAGCCGTCGTCCCCTAAAGGTAGCTCTAACCCTGGACCCGGGGTTTCTTCTTTTTACTGTCTATGCAAATGTTCTCAGGTATGCTTTAGTTTTTAAGGACATTTGTGTTAATGGACTTTTAGTGTTTGAGTATTTGATTTTTTTGGCCCAGCGTCATGTTATATTCAGCTCTCAGTCAGCCATCCTTCTATACATAGGTCATCTCAATTGTGCCTGGCTCCACATCTTTGCCATTGTCTGCTCCTGGCTGCTTCCCATTGTTTTCAACATGCAAACTCCTTCCTATGTGCATTTTGTATTCTTGTTTGTCTATCCCCAGGGGAAAAATCCTGACTTGTGTCAGAGAGAGAAGGGGAGAGAGAGAGAGAGAGAGAGAGAGAGAGAGAGAGAGAGAGAGAGGGAGAGAGGGAGAGAGAGAGGGAGAGAGAGAGGGGGAGAGAGAGAGAGAGAGAAACATTTTTGAGACTGGCAGCAGCTTATGTACTCCCAGGCAGGGCTGCTTCCCCTGGTGTCCTCTGGTATAAATCTTGCTAGCGTGGGCTCTGTCCCATGCTGTTTTCCTGCACCTTTAGGAGGCTGGTGGTGTCTTGTTTTGGTTTTAGGGTACATTACTTTGTTGACTCGTGATGTTTGAGCATCTTTCATATTGCCTGACACTGATTTAGCTTTCAATGTTTTAAAACTTGCCTTGTACTTACTATGACTGACTCAATATGCAAGCTATTCTGCGTCAGATAGAAACCCTTAGAAGATGGGGCTGTCCTGGAGTGCCCCAGCAGTGTTTATAAAGGAGTTTATAGCATTTGGCTGGTCTCCCTTCTGACATTACTTTAAAAATATTGCATTCAGTTATTTACAGAGTCAGAGCAATCACCTTCTGCCTGATAATAAACTTACAGGTCAAGGCTGGCACAAAGAGGTCTATGACTATTTCAGGAAAATGTGTGTGTGTGTGTGTGTGTGTGTGTGTGTGCGTGCGTGTGTATAAAGTCATGTGTGTGCATGAACAGAGAGGTCAGATACTGTTTATCTTCCTCCGTCTCTCTCTTTACCATCTATACTGAGACAGAACATGCCTCCCTTGAATCCAGAACTGACCTATCTGGCTAATGTAGCCAGCTGCTCACTCTGGATCAACTGTTTCTGCCTCCCATGTGCAGAACAGGGCGGTGCCTGTGCCCACCCGCCCAGTCTTTACACAGGTGCCAGGGATCTGAACTCTCGTCCTTGTACTTGTAAAAGCCAAACTTTTACCTATTGAGACATCTCATTAGCCTCAGGACTTACATTTATTTTCAAAATTCCAAATGAAAAGTCGAATCACAACTTCAGAAATACCTGATAATCACTGATGTGAACAGCAGTTGTGGCTTGACTTGTTTTGTGGGTGCTCTTCATATGTAAAGTTTAAAACCGCCATTGAACGTTTTACCTGCTGGATCCAGGAAGGGAATGAAAACAGTGTCTCCTACTGCAGAGCCAACCCAAATTATTCTAGTTCAGAATGAACCGACTTAGAACTACTGATGGCTTTTCATTAAGCCCACGAATAAAAAAAGAGTTCCACGGCTCAGTATAAGTATTGCTTCTTTGTCTTTGAATAATCTGTCCCAATTTCCATTAAATTGGGCTGAGCAAGGAGTGCGGACCAAGAATCCGGGTGGGTGAAATGACATCAGCGTGACGTTACCCCTCAGCAGAGATGTGGCAGGAATCTGCCTGGCATGGCTTCTGGATTAAGGAAAGAGTCTCTGCCCATACAAGAGGGCCATGGCAGAAAGGCCGCTGTGGTGCTTGTGGGGTATCACCTGAATAGGGACCCACAGTGAAGGTAATGGAGGCAGTGCCTTTTTTGTCAAGGCGGAGGGCCCCTGAGTGAGAGGCATTGCCACGAGGAATCTACGCTGCGGGCTATGCCAGGCATCACCTGTTGACGATGATAGCGAAGCAAATATGTAATGTTTTCACAAGCTGCACCTTGCACAAAGCACAGAGCAGCTTTCCACTGCAAGGGAGCAGAGCGTCTCAGGTGCCCGTCTGACCCCAGGTTTAAGGCAGGCAGAGGTCACAGTGACTGTGGGGTGTAACTTGGTGCCAGGAAGAAGGCTGTGTTTTTGATGCATGGTGGCTGTGTACCAAGAGGACAGAAGGATCAAATTGGAGATGCTCCCAGGGCCCAAATCTGGGACAGTTTGAACATCTAGATAAGTAATTACAGACATGGATTAAACAAATCTATAAGCCCATAGTGCTATAAATAAATGATCATTTAATGAGGACCTTTATACAGTTTCAAAATAATTTGTATTTGTATTCAAATATGTATTGGAAGGGAGTGGCTTTGTAGTGGTGAGGCCTGGATGACACCTTAGTCAAAAGACAATACCAGCAGAGATGGGGCGGCTGAAGAGTGATGCCTCCAGCAATGCTCCTGCTGAGGATCTGGGAACAGTCCCAAGGACACACTGGAAAATTCCAGGTGAGGAGCGGTCTGCAACACAGCTTACTACCTCCTGTACAAACATGCGCACGCGCACACACACACTCTTGAACATACTTGCATACATGCACACATACACCACACATAGATTTACCACACACACCATAGCCTACAAGAACATATACACACAGCACAAACATATCACACACACACACCACACACACGCATACACACATGCGCACACACAGAGAGACAGAGAGACAGAGAGAGAGACAGAGAGAGAGAGAGGGAGGGAGGGAGGGAGAAAGGAGATTTACTAGAGTGGCTTGCAGGCGGTGGTTCCAAGGTGTCCAACAGTGGCTGTTTTCCAGTAGGGACACCAACGAGCCAGTCCACAAGCCTGTTTTAGCAATCCCAATCTGGTGCTGAGTTCCAGAGGATTCCTGGAGATTTGCCAGTCTTCAGTAAATTTGGAATACCAAAGAAGTGGTTTTTAACACCGTCATGTTAAAGGAGTGTCTCAGCCTCAGGACGATGACCTTGCCTGTAAGAATGAGGACAAGTGGGCGGTTGGTCGAGGAAAAGCAAAGACTTCCTTCCTCCAGTCATCCTATGTGGTCCCCACGCCGGGGGTGTGCTCTTAGGGTACATCCCACCTCAAGCCGTCCACGGAAGAAAGCTCCTCCCAGGTGTGCCTAGCTGCTTGGGTTTTAGATGACTCTGCCATAGGCAAGGTGACACCCAGTATTGGCTGTCACAGGACCCTTGCATGAGAAGCACAATCAGGACAATGT
>NW_022196903.1:139614809-139619023 GCF_008632895.1 Mastomys coucha | reverse complement strand
TGCATTTGGGAATGCTGTTTTTCTGGGCAAATACAGAAGGCAGATTATTGACAGTAAATGCTTAGTTGAGGGTGGGAATACTTTTAGTTACAGATCTTTTTTACAGACCAGTTGACTCTCCCTCTTCAGTTAGTCCATGGGAGCCTTTGCACGTGGCAGAAGTGTAGCTGAATGTGGCAGAGCGATCATGTCTGTCAGTTGCAGCAGCAGAACAGCCCAAGATTCTCTCATTAGGTGACACAGGAGGATTTCTGTCGCTGCCTTAGCTGTGTACAGCCCTGGAGAGACGGCTTGCCGGAAGCAAGGGGCTGTCTCCATTTCCCAGAAGGCACTGCTTTGGGGTTTGAATGCTCTGTAAATGAGGCTGCGAGAGCACACGTACAGTTTCGGATGGCAGTCACTGCCATTACGATCCACAGGTGGGTGGGGCAAGAACAACAGTAAGCAAACAAAGAAGGTTGGGCTTGTCAGCTGGATGCCCCACCTTTGTACACAGAAGAAAGGCAAGTTTGTGACTCAAAATTAGGAAGCGGATTGGACAGACTTAGGGCAAAGAGATGCGTTTTTGACAGAGCAACAGAGTCCTGAGGAAGCCCGGTGTGCACAGGGCTGTAAGTGAGCTGTAGCCCTCTCTGGGAGGACGCGAAGAACAGCATCATAGAGACAGAGACCCAGCAACAGCGTGAAGGCAGAAGCCCTTCAAGGAGAGACTGTGGCCACGCCCACTCCCCAGGCTCAGGCCACGAGCGGAGGAAGAGGCTCCCCGCGTCTTCTTAGTTACAATCTTGCATCATCTTCAAGGATGTTGAGATGTGTTTGTAAACACTGGATGTCCTGTCTGGGTGGCCATGGGATGGGCACTTCCTCGGCCTTACATCTGCACAGTGGTTATGTCTGTTACCGAGGACATGGCTTCCTGTCTGGGTATTGGAGAATATCACTGAGAAACCTCTGTGAGCACACTAATGTCTTGGAAGCTGTAGACTGGCTTCTCTGCAAGGCCACACCCATGCCTGTTCACAGGAGGTAGAATGTGTCACACTGTATCTTAAAGTAAGATTTGTGACACTACGAAGACAAACAAACGAGTGGTGAGGGCGGATGGAAGCCATGACTTAGAAGCCGGAAGGTGAACTGAAAATATATAAAATCAGGCTTTAAGTGTGCCAGCCTAAGCCTAGAGAAACCTGGATGAGGTGGGCGGAGATGCTGGGATAGACAAATGATTAGCAAGGGCTTAAGAGTTCCCTTTGGTTCACAATATCCTAGTAGCCTGCTCATCACTGAGTGACCATCCTGCTATAAAGGTTGTGTTGGTGTTGGTGGTGGGGTTGGTGGTGGGGAGGTGGTCAGTGGGGTGGGGGATGGGGGGTGGGGTGGGAGATGGTCAGTGGGGTGGGGGATGCTCAGTGGGGGTGAGGGGTGATTGGGGTACTTTTACTTTGCAGTCATAAGATAGTCAAAGTAATTTTCAGCCATTGCATTTGTAGACATGCACTCTGATTCTGAATGGTAGAGTCCGTTTTCTAATCATTACAGCCCTTTCTCTCATGCATTTTATACATAAAGAACAGAGTTCTCCAGACGAAGCAGCATCCGCCCAAAAGTGGAGTCCTGGCTTGTAATAAAGCCCTTGACTAAACTCTTCCGCAAGTCTATTCCTTCCCCTGAGAGGACCTACCCCACAGCCCCAGCCTCCTGACTGCAGAGGTCCTGGAGTGCAGGAGCTGAATGTGTCCCCCACAGCATGCTTTGTTGATGCAGTGCTAAGACTGGCTCTAAAGACATGACTGTGTCAGTAGGAAGAGTCCTCCTGAAGAGATAAGCCACTCTGAAAGGGCCGTAGGAATTGCCTTTCTTTCCCTTCCCTTAACCAGGACCCAGTGTCTTGTCCCTGAAGAGGAGGGAACAGAATACATCGCATGAGCAGAGGGCATGTGCCTTGGCTGGAGCCTCCGGCCTTGAGGATGGCTGAGCATGCCTTCTGCTCCTCGATGGTCGGCTCCAGGCTGAGGTAGCACGGGATGACAGCAACAGCCTCTGTGCTCTCGTGGGCCCTGGCACTTGGCACTGTGAATAGTGCTCATGTTACACAACCTGCTGGAAGCTGGTTTTGTATCTGAATAGGCGATGTTGTTAATCACAATAAGATACCTTACCTGGAAAATGGTATGTTAAGATGAATTCATATTATTCTCTAGCTGCAACAAAGAGAAGTGTAGAGATAGTTTTTCTCCATGTTCTTAAAGCATATTTATCTGGATACTCTTTTATAGGTTGAGTAATAACCCTTTATTTATTCCAATAAAGCGATGGTTATTTTTTCTGTCACTGTGACCATATACCTGACAGAAACAACTTGTGGGAGGCAGTCTCCTCTGGTGCAGTTCCCAGGGTGCAGTTCATCATGGTGGGGAAGGTCTGACAGAGCTCATGGCAGTGGGAGCATGTGGCTGGAAGCCCTGACACCGTAGCACAGCAGAAAGCCCAGGGGAGGAGGGCACTTCCTCTGCTCTCACTTGACTTGGGATCCCTGTCCTGTTGCACCACCCACATTCAGGGTAGACTTCTCCTCTCTCTGTGAAACACCCTCACGGACACAGCCAGCCCACAGGAAGACCATGCCCAGTCAAGGGGACGATGAAGATAAGCACTGAAGGCAGAGATTCCCATCACTGATGACATCTCCCTGCTAAGCAAACCTCAGCTCTGGATCTAGTGCTGAGGGCGTCGGCTCACGCAGATTTGAGTGGACCACCTGACTCAGAAGGAGGCCTTCTGCCTCCAGACTGCCGACGTCTGTGGCTCCGCTGGCCCCAGGGCCTTTGCAGACTGCCAACATCTGCGGCTCCGCTGGCCCCAGGGCCTTTGCAGACTGCCGACATCTGTGGTTCCGCTGACCCCAGGGCCTTTGCAGACTGCCGACATCTGTAGTTCCGCTGACCCCAGGGCCTTTGCAGACTGCCAACATCTGCGGCTCCGCTGGCCCCAGGGCCTTTGCAGACTGCCAACATCTGCGGCTCCGCTGGTCCCAAGGCCTTCTGCCTCCAGACTGCCGACATCTTTGGCTCCGCTGGCCCCAGGGCCTTTGCAGACTGCCGACATCTGTGGCTCCGCTGGCCCCAGGACCTTTGAGTCCTCCACTGGATCCTCTGTCCTGAGTCACAGAAGAGGAAGAAGAGGGTGGATGTCTGTGTGGCGCATGTGGGCCAGGTCTGAAGGTGGCACCTGTGACCAGGTTGGGGGCGGGGCTGGAGGGTACCATTGAACTTTGTAGCTAGAAGGAAAGTGAGTTGAGTTTAGTGAGACACTTGCCAGCTTCAGAGCAGTGTCACCACATCCCCTTCTCTGAAAGTGAGACAGACAAAGAGGTTAAGTAACACAGAGGAGTCACCCTGGCAGCAGGACGTAAGACAGAATCTGAAGCTAGGAGGAGCTTTATGCCAGAGCAAGGCTTTTAACCACGGGCAGATTCTTCCCAGTCCCACAGCTCCCAGTAGTCGCCATGAGGTCAGACAGAGGCAGGCTCCCCATCCTTCGGCTGCACAGAATGCAGCGTACAGAAACTAATACTCATGTAGGATGAATGTGGGACCCTCTGACGCCAGTGATTCTTCCTCAGCATTGTGGCGTGAGTTCAAATCTCTGGGAGTGCTGAGCCTATTCATGCTCTACCACCGACTCCCCCCCCCCCCCCCCCCCGCCCCCGTCTCCAACATCATTTGCTGATGGTGGAAAGATGTAGAACCGGGGCCCTGGATTAGGGTCACAGAGTCAAACCAATTCACAACAGCGTGGCTCGGCATGAAGAGGAGGACTCTGGAGTCACCACACTTGACTCATAAAGCCTCATCTGCAGCTTGCTGCCTGAACCTGGCGACTTCACTCCCTGCCCTGTAGCCTGCTTGCTTTTATAAACTGCTGAGGATAGCAGTGCCTTCTGCACAGGGCTGTTAGGAACATACGATTGACTATACAGGGTGCTAAGGATAGCAGCTGGCACACCTGAAGCAATCAAGACACTTGTTTTATTATTATTGTTGTTTGGTGACACTTCATCACTATAAAGGCACAGCGCATCTTCCTGCTGGCATGTAAAGAAGGGTCTGTCAGTGAACAGCATCTTCCTGTCAGCTCATGTGGGCTTCCTGTCAGCTCATGTGGGCTTCCTGTCAGCTCATGTAGGCTTCCTGTCAGCTCATGTGGGCTTCCTG
>NW_022196903.1:139578716-139614510 GCF_008632895.1 Mastomys coucha | reverse complement strand
CTGCCCCGCCCCCTTGTCTAGCTGCCCCGCCCCCTTGCCTATCTACAAGATCCTTCTCCATCTCCCTCTCTTCTCTTAGTGTGAGCATGTTTTATACCTCACTTTAGTTCTTGCAATGTCTTCTAAATGTCTCCTGCCTTTTCCTGTGGCCCAGGCCAGAGTGATCTCTTTGTTTCATGATTGGGTGTACATCATGCTGAGGTGTTAAGCACACTCATTAGTGATCACCATCCTTATCAGACAAGGTATGTGTGTTTTGTGGTAAAGACACTGAATGTGACCTCATAGCAGATTTCAGGTTGGCAGTCCAATGTCTCTGACTCTGTTAACGATGTTCATGTCAGACTCCAGACTCACTTCAGAAGACTAGCTAGTGCTCACCCCATCTGCTTGTGAGTGACTCCTTACAGATGCCGCGTTCGGCTGGGCTTCCACAGAGCCGCGGCCTCTGCCTTACTTCACTTAGCACAGTGTCCTCGTGGTTTATCCATCTGGTCATAAATGGCGGATCCCCATATTCTCCATAGTTGAATCATATCATTGCCTTTATTCACCCAGCCATCATAAAATACATTGTTTTTTTTTCTTGTGCGCTCTTGTGAATAACACTGCAATTCATGTGAGCTACAGACACCTCCTTGGTAGCTCGACTTTATTTCCCTTACTGGAAATTATAGTCCAATTTAAAAAAGATCCTTCTGTGCTAATTTTCATGATGAATGTACCAATTATATGTAATATATATAATATACAATATATAATATGTAACTATAATTTAGTATATATTTTAATATATATTTATATATAATTTAAAATATAGATCAGATCATGAATTTTCTTGATTAAACTTAGTAACATCTTCAATCCTTATTTAACTATCTCTCAAGTCCTTCCTTCAATAGGGATCCTGTGTGTCCAGGACAGTCCTCACTTTACACCCTCATTATTTTGCCCTTATTATAAATAGCCCATGTTTCACTTTCAAGGATTCTGAGAGCTAACAAGTTTTGTGGTCATCCTAGAGTGGTTGGATCTAATTTAATTACAATCCAGAACCTTAACCATAAAGTTTGAATCAATTCAGTTATAACTCGATTCGGATTTAGCTTGAGCTGCATTTAAAAATAGTCTGAGTGCCTTGTGTATTGGCAGTCTTCAAACTCCATGGTAATGACCTTTACTGGGCTTACTAGAGCCCAGCATTCTTCTAAGTGTGGTACCTGCCAGAAATGAGCCAAAGCCCAGGGGCTGCGGCTCAGTGTCTGTCTCCCACTTGTACACAATCACCTTCCCTTCCAAGAGGGATTGTGCCTTAGTGCCACCGTGCCTGCCCCCGGTGCTTTACACAGGATGGCTTAGTGAATATTTGCCGAGCCTCATGAACAAGCCTTGTAATGTGATAACCATGAGCCTTGTGAGTAATGTTAATCACAACCACGTTTTGTTTCTGCAGTCAGACAACTCTTCCCATGTACGCACTTACTAGTCAGGCAAAGCTCTCGTTGTGGTACTTAACTATGACACCAGCTCTCTGGAGACAGAAAGATCACTGAGTTTGGAGCCAGCCTGGGCTGTATAATAATAAGAAGACCTTGTCTCATAGCCAAACAAAGCAAAATAAAGCAAAACCCAAAAATACAAAGAAAGGATAGAAGGAAGGAAGGAAGGATGGATGGAAGGTAGATAGATAGATAGATAGATAGATAGATAGATAGATAGATAGATAGGTAGATAGGGAAATGGGAAAAACAAAGAGTGAAATGGTCAAGCCTAGCACCGTGCTTCCAGAGTTTCATGAGGTTGAGTCCCATCTGGGGCTGCCCCAGAAGCCTGGATGGGAAGTATGCCTGTGGCTGATGGCACTGGATGGGAAGTATGCCTGTGGCTGATGGCAGATTTCTTGGAGTGTCTTTCTACAGGTCAGTCAGAATATAGGCAGTTCTATACCATGGGAAATGGGGGTTGGGGGTGGAGGAGACACAGATGGAGATCAAAGCAAAGCCTGTGCTAACAGCCCCCCCAGGCTGCCCACTATCAGTGACGGGCTCAAACAATATGGCTGCCTTCATTTCTATTACTTGAGCTAGGAAAGTATTCTCTTTACTCCCATCACTCCTCTTGTCTGGGCTCCCACAGCCTTCAGTCCAGACATTTATGTTATGCAGCACCCGCTAACTACTCATCTCCTCTGTCCGTGGTAAAGGCCTTTAGCAATACCATGCCTTTGTCACCAGCACACTGTAGCCCGGATGGCAGCTGAGCCAGTCTGACTGCTTGCATTGTTGATGTTTCCACCCCCACTGAAACATACCACCCTGATGGGAAGGGATGCAACATAGTAGGCTCACAAGTGAGAAGAAATTCAGAAGCCTCACCAGCCCCGCTGAGGAGGCTCTCCAGCGGAACTGCCTAGAGGTTGTGCCGGGGGCTCCAGAAATACAGCTTCTATGAGATGTCACTTATTCTGATCTGTGCCACAGCTGCCATTGAGTGACTCATGCTCTTGTAAGTAACCCAGATAAGGTGACTGTGCTTCACCAGACCTGGATGTGATTGTTTCTTTGGTTCATCATTGCCCTCACTATTTAGAGTAAACAGGGATAGTATCCCCAGGGAAGGTCACACAGCACTGGTCTTGGTTGTGAAAGAAAGAGGGAGAGAAGAACACAGGAGGACAATTGTAACTTTAATTTTTTCAAAGCCTATTTTTAATGATGGTTCTTAAATGCTTTAAACTCCCTCCTAGTCTACCACCCACCAGAGGTAGTGGAAAAGAAAGGATACAGGGGAAGTGGACCTGTTTAGAAATGTTTCTTTGGAGCAGCTCCCAGCTGTGTTGTCTGGGTGGCTCAATCCACTTGTAAACACTTCACAGATATACCAGCAGTCCAGTTCAATAGAGTCGGGATAGCAGACAGTCAGCAACTATGGCACTGCCTAGCAGAGACAGCGGGCCTCAGTCTCAGAAAGTCAGTAGGAGGGACCAGGGCTAACAGGAATGGCAGGAGCAAGGGGGTGCGAGCAAGGTGGGAGTGTGAGCAAGGTGGGAGTGTGAGCAAGGCAGGGGTGTGAGCAAGGCGGGAGTGTGAGCAAGGCGGGGGGGGTGAGCAAAGCGGGAGTGTGAGCAAGGGGGAGTGTGAGCAAGGAGGGAGTGTGAACAAGGCGGGAGTGTGAGCAAGGCAAGAGTGTGAGCAAGGCGGGAGTGTGAGCAAGGCAGAAGTGTAAGCAAGAGGGAGTGTGAGCAAGGTGGGTGTGAGCAAGGAGGGAGTGTGAACAAGGCAGGAGTGTGAACAAGGCAAGAGTGTGAGCAAAGCAGAAGTGTGAGCAAGGAGAAGTTCTCGGCTGTGCCTCTCTCAGCCAAGACTCAAGACCATGAGTGATTAGCTCTATAAGCAAGCCAAGCTCAGCCTCTATCACTGTCCGTAGAGTTCTATTTATACTCCCTGCAAACATCACGTGTCCTCCACGGGTCTTGCCTCACCACGTGTCTGTCTCAGCTGACATCACGCTGCCAATCAGCCCAAGTCAGCGGAAGCAGCAAGAAGCCGAGGCACACCACCGGAAGTTCCTTGGTGCCTTTCTCTCTAGTCCCAACAAATGGAGCTCAGTCACACAAAGCAAGGTGGACCAATACAGGCTCTAGTCCCAACAAATGAAGCTCAGTCACACAAAGTAAGGTGGACCAATACAGGCGTGTTGTTAGCGAAGAATCCTTCTTTACATGTCCTTTCTGCTTGCTTCAGCAGAACATCCTTTCACCTGTGTCCGCTTCAGGAAAACACTCCTTCATGTGTTTGTCCCAGAAAAACACTATCCCACACAACTGACTCTCCAAAGAGCCCTAAGTTTCCACTTCAGACAGTTGCTCTGGGCTGTGCATTGAACTTGTTTGGGACTGGGTGCTGATACATGGTCCTTGTCTGAACATAGGAGAGGTGGGCCTGTTCCAGCTAGTTTGAACTGGGTGAGTGTTTTCATTCATACCTTCTCATCCTGTACTGGTTGTTATTTATGTATTTACTATGCACTATAGATGTTCAGTTCATGTTTCTCAGCCACTCTGCCATCTTCTCAACCTACTGGAAACAAATCTGTGGGTCTTGATTTCTGGAAGTCTCTCCACAGCTGCCATTCATGCGCCCAGAGTGCTCAGCGACTGCTTTGCCATTTTCACTCTGTGTCACTGATGTCCCGGTCACCATTGTTAGCTCTCCAGACATCCGTGGTGAAGCCAGTTCTTAAAGAAGAATCAAACCAAATGACAGACATTGATAGACCCTCTGCCCTGGATTTCAGATCTGTGTATACAGAAGACAGGGAAAGGGTTAGAAACATCACTGTCTAGTCGGCTGCTAATGTGTTGGGAGCCAGAGGTGCGTTAGCATTCCTTCATCATTCCCGTGGTCAACAAGCAAAAGGGCGTTAAAAGTAAGCAGCAGAGATTGAGCCGCGGTGGCCGTCACAGCAGTAATCCATCAAGTCTTCCTGCCTTCTTGAAAAATGTATTCAGTAGATACACACGCTGAGGGAGAGAAAAAAGAGACAGAAGGTGAGGGAAGAGGAGAGGCAGGGAGAAATGAGAGAGAGTAGAGGGAGAGCGATCTGTCAGCAGAACGCAAAAGGTTTGTCTTTGTTTTTGAATGGTAAGTCCATTTGCTTACCGTCCTTCAGCACATACAGAGCTATCTAAAAGTTTTGAGTACATTCTGTGTTGTGAGGGGAAACTTTAGTTTCTTCTTTCCTGTTTGTTTTGACATAGGGTCTTCTGCAGCTCCGGCCAGCCCTGGTTGGATGTGTAGGTCAGGATGACAGAATTTCTGATCCCTCTGCTTCATCTCTCATGTGCAGGAGTCATGTGACTGCCCATCAGCTCCTTCAAGTACAACACCCAGAACGACATAGTCCTGTATCCAGGGAGGAGGTCATAGAAAGGATTGGTAGGTTGGTGTGTTAGTGCATGCCTGTAATTCCAGCACTTTGGAAGTGGAAGGTAGGGAGGAGATCAGGACTTTAAGGTCAGCTTCAGCTACTTGGAGAGTTTGAGGCCGGTTTAGGTTACAAGAGACCCTTTCTCCAAGAACAAAGTATACAAAAGACACCCACTGATGTTTCTTTAAGGAACTGGGGTGAAAGTCAAAAGCCACATGATCATTTCATCATCAGAAGCAGGAAAGGCCTTTGACAAAATTCAGTACCCCTTTATAATAAACACCCTGAAGAGATCAGGGATAAAAGGGCCTTACCTCAATGTCATAAAGGCAGCTTACAGCAAGCTTACAGCCAACATCAACTTAAATGGAAAAAAAACTCGAAGCACTTCTACTAAAATCAGGAACAAGGCAGGTTGCCTGTTCTCTCCATTTCTATTCAGTATAATATGTGGAATCTTAGCTAGAGCAATAAGACGACTGAGTGAGATCAGTGGGGCACAAATGAAGAAGCCAAAACACCTTACTTGCTGCCACACGACCGCATACATAATAAGCAGCTCCACGCATTCCCTTGGGGAGCAGCTATCGCTGATAAACTCAGCCAAGTAGCTGGGTACAAAAATCAATTCACAAAAATTAGTAGTGTCCCTATATACAAACTACAAATGGACTGAGAACGAAATCGGGGAAATAGCACTTTTTTACAAAAGTGTCCAATATCTTGAGGATAAATCTAACCAAATAAGTGAAACATTTGAATGATAAAAACATCAAGTAGTTGAAGAAAAAAAAATTGAAGAAGATAGATCTTCCATGCTCATGGATTGGTGGAATTAACATAGTGAAAATGACCATCAATTAAAAGCAATCTTGAGATTTAATACAATCCTCATCAAAATTCCAACACAATTCTCCATAGATTTTGAAAGGACATTTTTCAGCTTCATATGGAAATGCACATACACAAACACACACATATACACACACACAAACACACACATACACAAACCACACCACCCAGGATAGCTAAAACAATTTTGAATAATAAAGTAACTGTAGGAGATATCACTATCTTGGATTTCAAGTTGTATTACAGAGTTATAGTAATAAAAACGGTGGTATTATCAGAAAACAGACAAGTTGATCAATGGAATCAGATTGAAGACCCAGACAAGGAGGTTTGATAAAGAAGCCATAAATACACACTGGAGAAAAGACAGCATCTTTAACAAATAGTTGCTGGTCAAGCTTGATGGCTGGGTGTAGAATAATACAACGGGTTCCCTACTTATCACCCTGCATAAAACTCAACCACAAGTGGATCAGAGACCTCAGCATAAAGCCAGATACACTGAACCTGATAGAAGAGAACATGAATAGTCTTGAACCCATCAGCCCAGGAAAATATGTCACAAACAGAACCCTGTTGGCACAGGCACTAAGATCAATAAATAATAAATGGGACTGTATAAAACTAAAAACTTCTGCAGGGTGTTGTCATGTGGACAAAGCAACATTCTATAGGATGGGATAAGATCTTTTTACCAACTCTGCATCACTCATCATATGTATATGTGTATGTGTATGTGTACACACACACACACACACACACACACACACACACTTAACCCTGAACATCAAGAAAGCAAATAACACAATTTTTAAAAATGGGGTACAGGTCTCATCACAGGATTTTCAAGAGAAAACTTAAATGGCTTGAGAAACAAAGAAATGTTCATCATCCTTAGCCATCAGGGAAATGCAAATCAAATCTACTTTGAGATTTTATTTTTTAATCTGTCAGAATAGCTAAGATCAATAACACAAGTGACATTTCATGCTGGTGAGGATGTGGAACAAGGGGAACACTCATCCATTACTGGTGGGACTGCAAACTTGTACAGCCACTATGGGAATCAGTGTGGTGATTCCGTAGGAAGATAGGAATATGTTTACCCCAAGATCCAGCTCTACCACTCCTGAGCATCTACCCAAAGGCCACCTCATCCCACTCCTGAGCATATACCCAAAGGCCGCCTCATCCCGCATATACCCAAAAGCCGCCTCATCCCACTCCTGAGCATATACCCAAAGGCCGCCTCATCCCACTCCTGAGCATATACCCAAAGGCCGCCTCATCCCACTCCTGAGCATATACCCAAAGGCCGCCTCATCCTACCCCTGAGCATATACCCAAAGGCCACCTCATCCCACTCCTGAGCATATACCCAAAGGCCACCTCATCCTACACAAAGACACTTGCTTAGCCATGTTCACTACTCTTTATTTATAATAGCCAGAAATTGGCTAAGAAACTGCCAGTTCTTTGTTAGCTGTTCTTCAATATAGCTAAAGAAAAATTATCCTGAGGTATCCCTGTTCCAGAAACACAAATATTTGGTAGTATTTGTGGATATTTGCTGTTAAGTCAATGATAACCAAACTATGGTCCATAGAACCATAGAGATTAGGTATAAATTAAGGTCTAGGAGGGCCAGGTAGATCTCACTAGGGAAGGGAAGTAGAGGAGATAGTTATGAGTGGGTGGGGGAGGTGGAATGGGAGGGTCAAGTGGAGAGGGGAGGGGACAGGGAGATGAGAAAGGGCATATGGGGAGAGACCACTAACATTAAGGACCATTTGAGGGGTACTGAAGAAACCTAATTCACTGCATGCTTCTGAAAATAATAGACACACCTAAATTCAGTTCAAATGAAATCACCAAATAACCGTGAGACATCCCTTATCACAAAAGAATCTTCCGGTATGGAATTGGGTTACGTGTAATAGAGCTGTTGGCTGAAAGAGTCCCATGGAAATCTTCAAACAACTCAAGCTATTGCATAGACCGGGGTTGTTCTTCACAGACTGATGGGAGGACCTCATGGCTGAAGACAGCACCTACACAGCTCACTGAGCATGGAGAAGCGGAGCTGGTGTCAACACAGACCCTTCCACCCCTGCATTCCAGCATCACCAGTCCAGAGATGTGCTCTGCTCGCTGCCTGAATGGAAAAACGTAAATCCTCAAATAGTCACAAACCCTTTGACCTTCAGTAGTGTCCTGCCTGCAAGATAACGCTAGAACAGTGACTGAGTAAAGCTTGTGAGAACAGCTAACCAATGTCTGAGTTAGCCGAAGGCTCGCTCCATGAGATGGAGCCCACTCCATACCTGATACTGCTTGGGTGGCTACAAACCTGAGACCAGACAGCCTTAGGCAAAACCAAATACTGCTGGTTTTTTGATTTTGGGTTTTTTTTGGGGGGGGGGGTTGTTTTTAAATAGCAGCACAGTGGCTCACCTTCTCTACTCATGGACCAGTGCCTTGCTCGGGCATCCTCAGAGAAGCCTCCTGAAGCTGACGGGATCAGAGGCAGAGACCCACAGCTAAGCATTACTCAGGGACCTGGTGATCCTGGAACACTCAGCCCTAAGCAGGAAGTCTCCATGGAAGTGGAGGCAGAAAGTGGAGTGTAAGAGCCTTAGGGATGAAGAATGCCAGGAAAACAAGGTCTCTAAGTCAACGTAACCAAAGCTCATAGGAGCTCACAGAGACTGAAGCAGCAAGCTCAGAGCCTGCACCAGGTCCTCCGCATATGCTGTTCAGTTTAGTGTCTTTGTGTCTTTGCGGGACTTGTGAGTATTGCAATGAGTGGGTTTGACTCCGGTGCCTTCTCTTGGGCTCTTTTCCTCCTGTTGGTCTATTTTGTCCAATTCTCATGTGATAATTTTTGTTTTGTTTTATTACTATTCTGTAGAGGCCTGTTTGTTTCCTATTGAAAGACAGAGAGGGAGTGGGTCTGCTTGGGAAATGGGGTGAGAAGGAACTGGGGAGAAGAAAGGGAGGGAAAACTGTTATCAGGATATATTATGTGAGGAAAAAGTTTTTTTTCAGTAAAAGGGAAAAAATCTCATTTTGAGAGTTGTTATTGGAAAGATAAATGGGCTATTGTGGGGCAGAGGATGACAGAGGTGGAAGATGAATTGCATCGGAGGCTGCATGCCTTTCTCACGGTGGGGGTGAAATGTTGAGTAGTCTTAAAAGATGCAAAGGGTTTGTGAATGATAGTTCTTATTCCCAGCAGAAGTGACTTAGAAACTGCTAGGAAGAAAGCTTCAGTGAGGAATTGCTTAGGTTAGCTTGGCCTGTGGGCGTGCCTGTGGGCGTGCCTGTGGGGCATTGTCTCCACTGCCTTCATTGATGGGGATAGACCCAGCGCACTGTGAGCCGTTTTAAGTGTGGAGAAAGGAGGCTGAGCAATAAGCATGCCTGTGTTCATTTCTTTCTGCGCTTGACTGTGGGTGTGATGACCAGTGCTTTCAGTTCCCCAGATGATGTACTGCAACCTGGCTTGGTATGCTGCAATTGGGGGATATTTATTTTCTGGGCCAGCCTAGCAGCATGTGTTCTAGAGAGAATGAATTTGGCTGATAAGGAGAGGTGACTTGCCAGCATTGTCCGGCAACACAAGAGAGCATTCTACAGAGTATTACTTGCCCGTAAAAACTCATTTTCTTACCATTATAATATTGAAAAGTGATGTTAATTCATCCTGGTTTAGGGATTGTCTATGCTACATGTAGAGAAATGCAAGAGTGGAAGAACATATGCGTGGGGCAGGGGTAAATCAAGATAACTCTAACTTCAGTGTGGAAGATCAGAGAAATCCTCCCCTCGCTGAGGAGATGTGTAAGTGGAGATATGAGTGATGGACGATAAAGTGGGGGCCGGTGGAGCAACAACACAGATCCTAGGTTGAGGGACCAGGGAGGAGGTGTGCAATTGGACCTGACTCCTCCAGGCTCCTGCTTCCTGCCCTCCACTTCCTAGATGACCAGTCATCTAAGGTACTGCGCGCCCCACAGAAGAGACCCTTTTTCACAAGTGGGATGTTCCCCCATCCCTGTGTAAAGGCAACACTGATCCAAGTGGCCAGAAGAACTAAACATCTTATTGATGTGGTCCATACCTAGGTACAAATGAATTGCTGCTTCATGTCTATTCATTATTACAGAAAATTATTAGCTAAACCAGTTTCTCAGCTGGTCGCCCTCAATAGAATTTTAGCTTAATATTGCTCAAGACCCAACATCCATGTATCAGACATCTTCCTCCTTGCACCCTGTATCTAAGAGGTAGACTGTTGGGAAATGATTCCTGCTGTAGGTGACAATCCAATGGGTGTGGTGGCCACTCCTCAAATGATTTTTTTTTTTTTTGGACACTAGCTTCCTTCCTTTTTGAAGTCTGGCCATAGCTGCATGAGGACATACTTGTCCAGCACATCATTAGCATTGCACAGTGGCTGTCAGGCTGCAGATGCTTGTGACTAGCCACAGGATGAAATGTGCTGAATCAAGTCAGACCAAAACATAATTCCGGCATATGCAAGTCATCTCCACCATTGCGTTCCCCCAGAACACAGCAAGGCTGCATTTTCTTTTTCTCAGAGAAAAGTCTTTTGTTTCTGAGCACATTAAAATCAAGAAAGGAAATTATAAAATATATCAATCCAAATCTACATTGTGGATCAGTTGAATAGACTCTAAGATGCCCATCAAGATTTTTAGAAAAGCCCTCCAGGTCACACACAGAGAAGGCATACTTCTGGGCCTAAAACCGAGGGCTGCAGAGCTTAGAGTGTCTGTGTGGGAATGTGAGCAGCAGCCGTCGGACTCCGCACCATGACTACAAGGCAGAGTTCTCCAGGACGGAAGAGTTAAGGATGACCCAGGGTTAAACTATCCCCTGCAGAAATCTGGGTCCAGAGGTTCTAGGCCGAGAGGCTCAGGGTGCATACGGCTGACGGAAAACAGTGAGAGGCAGCCTTCTGTAGTATGAGCTCTGCTTAGGGTTTACTGCTGCGAACAGACACCAGCACCAAGGCAACTCTTATAAGGACAACATTTAATTGGGGCTGGCTTACAGGTTCAGAGATTCAATCCACTGTCATCAAGGCAGGAGCATGGCAGCATCCAGGCAGGCATGATGCAGGAGGAGCTGAGAGTTCTACATCTTCATCTGCAGGCTGCTAACAGAACACTGACTTCCAGGCAGTCAGGATGAGGGTCTTAAAGCCACAGTGACACACCTACTCCAACAAGGCCAGACCTATTCCAACAAGGCCACACCCTCTAATAGTGCCACCCCCTGGGCTGAGCATATACAAACCTTAACCAGCTCCTTGGCACTCATCTTTACAGTAGCCAGAGGTGGTTGCATGGCAACAGCCACTGCCTGGCATCTTTGCAGAGATATAAACCATAGTATCTGGGAAACAGTAAGAAGAGAACCGAGCTGGAAGACAGATTGTCATCTTCACCTTTTAAAAGAAGCTTGACCTGGAAATGTTACTACATTTTGCTCCAAGAACAGTAACAAAAAAAAAAAATCATACAGTACTGTTTCAGTTCACCAGTTTTAGTTCAACAAACATCCGGGTGACTACAAGCTGGATACAGTAAGAGGCAACCTCCCTTTCTATTCCCAAGTCTAGCAGGGACTTTCTTCTCACAGTTGTTTTCGTGAGATTTGAAGTTAGTAGATAGTTGTCCTTCGTACCCACTGTCCAGACTGTGCTCCTCACGAGCTCAGAGCCTCACTAATGGTGTGACATCTACACTTATAGCAGAAACTCTGTGGAACAAATTCAAACACCACCAGGTCAGACAGCATATGGTCTGATCTACATAGTTTTCTGCTGTGGCTTAAATGTGAAGTGTCCCCAGGTATTTAAACACTTCAGATAGTGGCCTGCTTTGGAAGGTTGTAGATCCCTTAGAAGGTGTGGCCTACCTTGAAAAATGTGGGCTACTTAGGGAAAAGGCTTATAAGTCATATATAACTCAGCCTCACTTACCAAGCTGTCTCTGCTTCCCCCACTTTTTCCTGTTCTGTGGATGCATGAAGAAACTTCACTGTCAGTGCCCGCTGCCCCTGCACAGGCTGCCTCTCCTTCCCTGCTGTGGTGGACTGTGTCTGCCTAAACCGTGAGCCAGTATAAACCCTTCCGTCGAGTTGCTTGTAAGGTAACTAACACACTGCTGTTCTGTGAGATGGATGAAGAGTATGCTCCCAGAGCTTCCCCTCTTGTTCTTAAATATGATAACGAGTTCTCGGATAATGTCAGCCGATGATTTTAGACTCACCTGAAGCTTTCTAAGCACTTTAAACATGACACTAAGCACTCAGTAGATTTGACACTTTTTTTTACAAAAACTTGTTTGAGTCTGTGGCTCTTGTCTAAACAGGATGTGGCATCTTAACTCATGGAAACATAGCGTTTTGATTCAGAGCATAGTTTCCAGATCAATTTCTGCCTCCATGAGTGTATCCAGTTAGCATCCATTTAACAAATGTTTATTTGGCTCTTCCTACAAATAGGCAGAGCGTGGAGTGACTGGGACAGAGTCTTGGCTTCCGAAGGGCACAGTCAATTAGAAAATTGCACTAAACTTAATTCCTTAAAATTTTAGCATATTAAAAGATGATGCATACTATTTATTGTTGAAAGTAGTTGTCTTAGGGATGCTGTGCAGGTTGGGTGAGTTGTAATGTTAACTATGGTACTAGGGTGGAATTTTAAAGAAAAGAGTATGTGATTTTTGTTAGTTTTTGTTTTGAGGCAGGGTCTCTCCTCTTAGGCAGGCTTGGCAGTGAGCTCACTGTATAACTAACACTAGCCTTGAACTCCTTAACTTCCTGCCTCTTCCTTCCAAGTGCTGTGTTTACTAGGCACTCTGTGAGTAATTACTTGAGGGAAGCTATGAAGTTAGCCTTGGAGATACATAGAGGAAGAATGCTCTGGGCAGAAGGAATGGAAGTAGGAACTAGATGGCAATGTTTGGGGACATACAGGCAACTAAGAAAAGAAAGACATGGAATGAGGTCACAACGGTTGGGAGGAGAAGGCAGGACATGGTCTTGGGGGCCATTGGGACCAGCCAGACATTCCTCTCAGCTGAGCCAGCCAATACTACTGGAGTCTGAGCGCAGTGCCTCTGTGATACAACATTCAGCCATTAGTTCATCTAAGTGGTAAGTCACACAACTTGTAACCACCATAGATAATCCACATGCTGTCGACACCTCTGCGGAGCCTTGGTAGTAGACGGTTGCTGAGAAGGTGAATAGAAAGAACCATGAAGAGCAGCGGTGTGGTGACCACCTTCCTCGAAGGCTCCGACCCATGCAGCAAACGTTACAATCATTTCTCCTTTTTATTCGCCTATCCCACCCCGCCCCCACATTTGCTTGATTTCCTATCTATGACTCCTTCCTGCTGAAGGAGCAGAAAGCGACCCGTGAACTTCTCTCTGCTGCTCCTGTTCTTGGCCAAGTCCCTCCCTTCTCAAGTGGCATTGAGGCTGGTGTAGTGTTCACATGATCAACAAGAAGAAGGACCCAGTCTGCATCCAGATTTGGTGGAATATTCACTCTCCAGGGAATCTGTGAAAAATTATGTCTAAAACCCCACCAATTAAATCCTTTGGAAATATCTCAAAATGAATAGCACAAATAATGACAGATTCTTCAAGAAAATCCCATTAAAACTTGATAAAAGCTGTAAGAGACTGTGGTGCTGAGTCAAAACACGTGGCTCCCTAGTCCCTCGACTCACGAGGTAGGAATGACACAGTGGAAAGGATTAGTCAAGGACAGAAGAAGCCCATGTTGCCCCATGCTGAGCTGGGGAACTGTCCCCTCAGTAGAGGCAAATGTAAGCCTGTCCCCCAGATACCTCTGGGTGACGCTGTTTCAGAGGAGTGCGAGTGAGGAGGGGATCTCTTTGCCTCCCACCAAGGAATGAAAGCTGCACGGCAGCAGTGTGCCATGTGGAGTGGACCTCAGGGTGTCACTCTTTGGTTCACGGGGTTGGGTGACATGCTGAGAAGACTCAGCCCAAATATCCATCCACTGAGTGACATCCAAGCCCCTGGAGTAGGGTTGTCACTTAGCAGTGACATCATCCTTGCACTAGTGCTCTGGATAGAAGATGCACCCAGGGGTGGTGGCAGAATTGGAGGCCTGTACCCTTCCCTGCTTTACCAAAAGCAAGATGGAGTCAGGAATGTCAGTTACAGGGGATTCGTGGAAGGGAGAGGGTTTATTCAAGCATGACTTTTAAAAAATGGAGATTTAAACTGCCATCTGCAAGGGCTCAAAGGTGCAAAGGTCCCCTTGAGGGAACCTGAGAGACTTGCAGTGAAGTGAGGGCTAGGCATGGGTCAGGACTTTGTCTTCAGAGCCCCTCCTCTTTGCAGTGAAGTGAGGGCTAGGCATGGGTCAGGACTTTGTCTTCAGAGCCCCTCCTCTTTGTGAAGCCATCAGGATCTCAGGCTCGTAGGACAGCATCTGTATGTTCTTTGAAGATAAGCCAAGTTCTGTGAATTGTAGGCAAAGACAGGTGGGAAGGTTGGATCTCTAGGGAGAGGACCAAGAGGGGAGGCAACAATAAAAGATGAGGGAAAAGACTGGGAGACGCGATAAAACAAAAGCTTTGAATTCATCCTTCCTATGTCAAGTGTCCTCTGAAAGAATAAAGTTATAACTTTGAGGCTCTGGACATGTCTCTGCCTTTGTACTTACAGAACAAATATGGTTTCCATGGCATAGTATCTCTGTGCGTCAGTCCTTCATTTTGTTTCCGTAGGATGTAGAGGTGGAGATGGGAACATTTGGAATGGAATGTCTTGACAGGATGAGACAGATCTTCAGGGAAAAGTCACAGTGGGCTACAGCTCCCTGTGGCCACTTCACAGAGACCCAAGGAAGGCTTCTCTTTATCAACATGTATTAGGGGTATACAGGAAGCTAAAGGGGGGCAGGGTCAGCTTCCAGGGAAGCTCTGTCTCATGGGGGCAAGCAATCCACACGGCCACCAAGTCCCTTCCCAAAGGAAATGGCCTGTTTGCAGCCACATAGAGAACTTCATTGAAGGTCTCTATGTGCACTGAAAAGTAGCTTGGCGGATATTGAGGGACTTTGGGAATATAGGGACAACTGCACTCTAGTCACCCTTAGTGAGGAAAACCCAAAGCAGACAGCTGGATAGAACTATCCAGAACCGACCCTGAGAATTAGCTTCAGTGAACCAAATGTGGATGGGATTTGGCCATAAAACAATTTATGCTGCTTAGAACTATTGAAAGCCACTGAGCAATTGGTCCTGAATTGGCTGAGGTCAATAACTGGAGGTTATATGAAAAAGAGGCCATGAAAGAACACCCAGCTTAAAACAGTGTCTCCCAGAGAACTGTGGACCGCCTTTAAGTGTACTAAAGTCTTGTCTGGGCCCTCAAGGAGAAGAGAGAGAAAGAGAAAATATACATAAAGAAAGTGACTGAAATGGAAATGCATTTAAAAGATTAATTTATGAATCCAGATTTAGTGACAGACTAGTAAAATAAATACAAACAAATTTACAACTAGGGACATCACAGCAGAAATTCCAAAAGCCAAAGGTGGAGAGAGAATCTTCGAAGGAACAAGGGCAGAGTGGTGTGCCCCGCACTGGAGACTTGTATCCTGTGGTTAATGATTGGCCTGCTGATATCAAGGCTTGAAGGCACAGAGCGCCATGTCCGAGGTGGGCAGAGAAGCCAAACTGTCTGCCTAGATCCATAAGCAAGACAACAAGCCAAGCAAGCGAACAAAAAGAGCAGTCAGGTTTGCCAGAGGAGCTGCCTACACGACACTCTAAGGCGCACACTCCAGGCCGAGAGCAGAGCAAGTCAGATTCAAAGAAAGATCCTGAGAAGATGGATCTCTGAGGGGAACGCTTGCTATGCAGTTGTGAGGACCTGAGATCGAATCCCCAGCAAACAAGTCAGAGACCAGGCATAATGGCATAACAGCCTAGCTGCACATACCTGTACCCACAGTGCCAAGGGCAGAGACAAGCATATTCAAAGAGCTCGCTGCTCAAGAAGACTAACCAAATAGTAAAGTCTGGGTTCAGTGAGAGACCCTGTCTCAAAAAGTGAACTAGAGAGCAATTGATAACAACACTCAATATCAGCCCCCAGGCCTTCTACATGTTCCTGTAAGGGCCTGCATGTACACTTATGTACACTTATATCATACACACACACACATACACACACAGCAGTAAGAATATATGTTATTTAAAAAGGCAGATTTCTTCTTTTGTAACTAGTTTAATATATAATTGTATAAAAACAATATGTTTTCGAGCCTAGATCACAGTAATGTGATATATTTACCAACTTCTTACAGACAAGTAATTCATACTCTGGTGGAAGGAGATCAGTGGCAACAAACCTGGGCTAAGGGAACAACTGCTACTGTACGAGAAGGCTAATACAATAACCGTGCGAGTGATGCAGGCTCCAGGTCCTTTTTAACCTCTCAGCTTCTTTAGACACAGTGATATATCAATTAATAACAGTATCAGCTTGTGAACTATGCATATGCAATAATGCAGCATTAATACCACGCAGAGCAGGGAAGAACATGGCGCTGAGCATTAATACCACACAGAGCAGGGAAGAACATGGCGCTGAGCATTAATACCACACAGAGCAGGGAAGAACATGGTGCTGAGCATTAATACCACGCAGAGCAGGGAAGAACATGGCGCTGAGCACTAATACCACGCAGAGCAGGGAAGAACATGGCGCTGAGCACTAATACCACGCAGAGCAGGGAAGAACATGGCGCTGAGCATTAACACTACAGAGCAGGGAAGAACATGGCGCTGAGCATTAATACCACACAGAGCAGGGAGGAGCACAGCGCTGAACATTAACACTACAGAACAGGGAAGAGCATGGTGCTGTGAGTGGTTTCTATTTCTATCATTCAGTAGGTCTTACAGACATAAAATGACTAAAGATGTAATCCTACAAAACATGACAAAATCATCAAATACATGGGAATGCACGTGTGAAAATATTTAGTTGATGCAAAAAAACATAGTAAAGAATAGGTTGAGTAGCATAGAAGCCAGCAAGCCCTAAGGATCATCCTCCTGTCTCCGTCTTCCCCAGACTGAGTTTACAGGACTGTGCCACCATGCCTGGATCTTGGGAGATCAAACTTGGGCTCTCATGCCTGTATAGCAGGCATTTAACCAACTGAGCCATCTCTCCAACCCTCCCATACCCCTTTAAAGGCAGGCTTGCATGTATTCCAGGTTGGCCTTGGAATTGCTATGTAGCAAAGGATGAGCACACATGTGTGGTCTTCCTTCCTCCTGGAATGCTGACATTGCAGGTTTGTACCTCCAGGTACAAAATTGCATTGGAACATCTGTATTCAGCCTCTTGCCCAGTATAGCTGATATATTTGTGAAGCGAGAATTATGAAGGACTTGCTTACCCTGTCTTGACCAAACTTGGCAGTTAACTGTGCTCGTGTCTATATTTTGTCCATGTTGGACAACATTTTCTCTGTAGATGAGGTTAGGCCATTTCTTTGCCCAGTGGCTAGCTTGCCATAACTGAAGTCATCTCCAAATGGAGGTCCTTCAATGCCCATCATCTCCTTCGAAGTGAGTAGGGGTTACTGTTAGATGTAACCTGTCTCAATGTCAGAAAGGTTGTTTTTAATAACAAAACTTTAAATGCCGTATTCTGTGGATCTCTGAAGTTTTTGAAGACCAGCTATCTAGCTCTAGTATATCTGAATTGTCAAACATTATTTTTTGGTTATTTACTATCTGAGTAACCGGAAAACATCTTATTGTAATTAATTCGTATCTAACATGACCATGAATTTAATAGCCTGGACATTAACTAGCATTTCTTATTTATCCTGGGAGAACTAGCTGTATCATTTGTTGCCCAGTCTCTGTGGGATGGGAAAGTTCAAGGCTTAATTAACATCCTGGCAGGATCAGTCTGCAAGGTTGGACAAACTGAGACCATCTTGGGTCAGCAGCCCTCCCTTGAAGCCATTATGGAAGCAAGTCTCCCGAGGATACAGCATCGAGGCAGTCTGGGGTAGGATCAGGCATCCCAGCTTCCCCAGGGGTGGATCCTGTTAGGGCTGCTGCGTTGGTCATCATTTTCTGTGAACATGTAAGCTCTCACAAGTAATGCACAGTTCTGTACCAACAATGTACATAATGTGCAGGGTGCACAGATAGGTTAGAGATGATTCTTTGTTCTCGTTTGAGCAGATGAAAAGCATCTATCTATCTTTATAAGTTAGTTTGGATTGTGTTATAAAACTTTAATGTAGGTTAATATATATGCCATTTTAAAAGAATGGCATGGTAAGTCCCGAAGACTTTGTCGCCAACAAGATTTATTAGATATATATATATTATATATATATTATATATATATATATATTCACGTCTCACTTGGTCTCAGAGCTTTTCTCTGTCTGTAGCCAAGATTTTCAGCATGTCTTCTCCCATCCAATCTTATTTCTAATAATTTAGATAGAAGACAATCCTACCCCAGCCCTAACTCCAGGTCCTTATATTAACTACTAGAAAATATCTTTCCTAGGGCAAAATGCTTTTTGCCAACAGAAAAAGCATTCTCTTTCAAAGTGAAATTATAAATATACCTTATATAGGTAAATATATCTATATTCTCCTTTTTCTTTTATAAACTTGAGATCAATGTGTATTTATCTTTTAGATCATTAAGAATATATTATTTATTATTAAGCAAAAAACTAGATAGTGCTTTTATGGAAAAAATGTGTCATTTTGGATGTTCCCAAGTGGATTTATGTTATCAACAGTAGTGACATTCTGAATTTATTTAAAATCTTTAAAAGTCTCCTATGTTTTAGTAAAGTCAACCAATAAAAATATGCTTCCTGCCCCCCCACCCCCCACTATTAGGGAAAAACAAAAGCATTCAAACAAAAACCAAGCAAGGAAACAAGAGAATTCTAAGTTTGGAGGCAGCTGTGTTATCTCATGCTGCATCAGGGAAGCCTTGTGTCAGTCGTTGGAGGTCGGGTGTTGCCACACTGTATCAGTGAGCCCATAGCAGCAAGAGCCAACAAACATCTCTCTGCCAGAGAACTCTGAGTTCCAGCTGCCATCAGTTTCCTTTTTTCTATTGGGAAGAACCTTTTTTCTTCCTCTATTTTTACTGCTTGTAACTTAGTACCCCATCTTTCAGTTCTTTCTTTACCCAAGTCTGTTTCATCTGATCTTCCTTAGATAGGGCACAGAAACTATGATCCTACTTAATATGCTGTCATTAGCTCCATGACAACGACAAAAACAAAACCGTACAAGACCTGGGCGCCTTCTGCTGGAGTGTTACCATTTTTTAATGTGGAGAGTATTTTTCCCTTTAATCTATGACTCGCTCCTTAAGGATGTCTGTTTACCAGTTTTAAACTTAATACCTCACCAGTTGGGAAGTTTGGGGCCGTTAGTATTATTGCAGTTCAGAAGCAATGTCACTTTTGAACTTCATGTGTCTCTGCAGGCTCCTTGGGCCAGCATGCGTTCAAGGCAGCCACCTCCGCCCCTCAGCTCAGTCCAGAAGGCTGCCTGCCCCACAGGTTCAGCCTCCTGCCTACCTGGCCAGGCCTCTCCAACCCACTGGGCTACTGCACTGCTTCAGGCCTTCCCCCCACAGCTTCAGGCCTCTCGCTCTCTAGGGCTCCGGTCTGCTTTTGTTCTTTTTTTTTTTTTTTTTTTTTTTTTTTTTTTTTTTTTTTTTTTTTTTTTTAAAGAGACTAGGCCTCTTGTCCAGCTGCACTGACTTGTTACCGCCTCTCACCCAGGCCTTGTCAGGCTGTAAGCTTGGATTCTAAGCTTCGCTCAGATTTATTGCTATTAAGTTGTGGACCAATATATAGATAGTATTCTCTCTAGCCCGTATAAAAGACTTACAATCCTAGTATTTATTTCCCAGCTGTAAGCCTAGATTGGACGCGTTTTGAGCTATTCTAACTTACGTCCCAGCCATGTGTCCCTTGTTACTTGCTGTTCCTGCTGGCCATGTGCTCATAGTCCACCTCCCTCTCTCCTGTCTCCTTTCTTCTCTGCTCTCTTTCCTGAGACCCATTACTTGATCCTCAAGTCCCGCCTTTCTCTCTCTACTGCCCAATCATAGGCTTTAGCCTTTCATTGACCAATTAACTTAGGGAACAAAGCTTTCAGAGCATCAGTTCGTGTAGTTGAGGATCTCCTAATGTCAGGCAACCTATCTTGAGAGCCAGGATTTAGCATTTGTGTACACAGCAGCACCAGACCAACCCCAACAGAGAAGTTTCAGGAAGGAAAGCGTGAGTGGCCTGGGTCAATGACACCTGAATGCTGGCCGTCATGAGGACATGGAGCTGAAGTGGTCTATCAGTCTGAGATGAGGCAGACATGGAATGCGCAGATAAATGACTTGAAGTTTCCTGATCAAATACCTGCCAAGGAGCAGTTGAAGGGAGGAGTGGTTTACTCTGGTTCTAGGTCTGAGGGGTGTAACCTGCCTCAGTGGTAAAAGTGTAGTGGTGGAGTGTTCTCCATTGTAGCAATAGGAACATAGGCTGTGAGGTCACAGCTCATCAGAGCAGGGAGCGGAGAGGGTGACCAGGAGGCAAGACTATCCCTCATGACCCGCCCCTCACCTCCAACAGTGACTCACTTCCTTCTGCTAGGCTCCACCTCCAAACAACCTTCTAAAACAGCGTCGTCTGCTGGGCAGCTATGTTCAAACATGGAGGGTGGCATAGCTGTGTGAGCTTGTACAAGTTACTTGACCTCTCCGAACTTCCATTTCTTCATATGTAACATCATGGTAGTGCTACCCTGAGGACATGCAAGCACGCATGCAAACGCATGTTTCTCATTGTGCCATATGTAGTGAATATGTAATGCCTGCTAAAAATGATTGACTTCTTTGTGGCCATGTAAGTACTGTGTGTCACTGAGAGACATGTCTCCACCACAGACTGCTGCTCCACTCAGCTTAGCCATGTTGTCTTAGAGAATACCCGGGCTGCCTTTGACTCCCACATTCCCTTTACACCAGGCAGTCTCTGCATAAGGCCTTGTTTATGGAGTCATTCCTGGGTCTGGGATGCTTCAGATCTGCGGTGGAATGTCTGGGAGGCCCAGTGTTGTTAGCTCTAGAGACCTTGCCATTGATCTCCTTCCTGGTTCTTGAGATCTGCGGCAGAACGTCTGGGAGACCCAGTGAGGTTAGCTCTAGAGACCTTGCCATTGATCTCCTTGCTGGTTCTTGACAATAGCCTTAAGGCCTCTAAGAATCGAATGACTGAGATTATCATAGCTTTGAAGTTATCCTCCATTCTTCCCATTAGGACTCTAAAAATAAAACTCCCAGGCCAGCACAGATAGCTTGGATGCCTGCTGAAGCATGACCTCTTACATCCCATTGTTCATGCTTGGCCGAGTATCCAAATCTCATCACTTTGGCCCTTCACTGAGTTTACCCCAGGGATTGAGGACATCCCAGTCACCCTCCAGTACCTCCTTGAGGAGAACTGTCTGTCTTTGCAGAGATCCCTTGTTATCTCTGTCAAGAACATGTGGGTTCAGTTGTTGAGACATGCCGACTAAGTCTTTAAACTCGCACAGAATTTCAGTACCAATGCACGTGAAGTCGGTTTTAGTTGACTATCACTTTTATTCAATTAAGATGCTTGTGGTGTGATAGGGATTTATTGAACCCTAGATAGCTTGATCTGACAGTAAGAGACAGAGTTCTACTTACTTACCTTACTCACTCTTAGGCAGGATTTCATACACCATAAGCTACACCTCTTAAGTAGTTGGGGATGACCTTGAACACCTAATCCCCCTCTTGAATTCTGGGATCACAGTGAATGGCACCACACATAAATTGTAGTTTGGGGTTCAGATTTGTGTCTTTACAATGCTAGGCAAACACTATGCTGACTGAGCTGCATCCTCAGCCCCAAGTCTCACCTGTTCAGGTGGGATGCATGCATCCTGCTCTGTTCTCCAGGACCTCACTTCCGGTGATGACTGGATGCAGACACTTGGCTCTTCTTGGTCCACCCTGCTCTGGGGAAGTTCTGTGTTCTCTGCTCATGCCACGTCTGGGGTGTAGAGGCTTCTCTCTGCAGGGTGTTTCAGTCCGGGAGCTCCTCAGTGAGGTCTCTCTTTTTTGGTACTCCAGGTATCCCGGGACCCCTGCACAGCAAGCAGCAGTGTCATTCCTGAAAAGAGGAATTCTCAGGTAAGGCCTCCCCTTTCAGTTGATCCCTCCAGCCAGTTTCTGGCATCGCCTCCACCCTAATATCTCTAAATTACAAACACAGTTGTAAAATAGAAATAATTCTCACCATTCTTTCCTTTAAAGTTTATAACAAAGAAACTTAGTAGAACAGCTCATCAAGCAAATGTATTAGGAGAAATCTGGCTGTGTTTAAAATTGTTTCAACTAAACAATCGTGGGAACAACAGGGGCTACTCATCTGGGCTCAGCCTGGATTCTGCTCACGCAGACAAAATACAGGAATCCCAGCTAAAACAAATAGTTCGTAGTGTTTGATTTTTTTTTTATATTTACTTATGTTTGTCTGTCTGTCTGTCTGTCTGTCTGTGTCTGTGTCTGTCTGCCTGCCTGTCTGTCTGTCTCTCTCTCTCTCTTTCTCTCTCTCTCTCTCTCTCTCTCTCTCTCTCTCTCCCCCTCTGTGTGTGTGTGTGTGTGTGTGTGTGTGTGTGTGTATGTGTGTATGTGTGTGCATGCATGTGCAGGTCAGAGGACAACTTAAAAGAAATCAGTTCTCTCCTATCATGTGGGTCAAAGGAGTTGAACTTGAGTCATTGGGTTTGCCAATGAGCACAAGTCCAGGAGATGGACAGGCATCCCGTGGTCATGGCCAGTTCTAGAAAGTGACCTTACAATAACCACCATGTTGTTTATGTTATTTTTCACCTATAAAGTAGATTTATATACCAGTCACATGTATCTGTTACCAGGTATAGGAGAGTGCTATATGGCATGTGTGGTATGCTATGTGGTATTCTGTGTGGTATACTGTGTGGTATGCTATGTGCATGCTGTGTGCATGCTATGTGGTATGCTATGTGCATGCTGTGTGCATGCTATGTGGTATGCTATGCGCATGCTGTGTGGCATGTGTGGCATTCTGTATGGCATGCTGGGTGGCATGTTGTATGCTGTGTGGCATGCTGTGTGCATGCTGTGTGGCATGTGTGCCATTCTGTATGGCATGCTGGGTGGTATGTTGTGTGACGTGTGGCATGCTGGATGGCATGGCAAGCTAGCAGTCATCACCTTGCCTTCACTGTGCTTGTCAGGCTAACAGAAGCCCGATTTGTACGCTGTCTTTCCCTAGGCATAGTCTCCACACTAAAGCATAGCTATAGCTAATAACATCACACTCACAGTCCTCAGTGCAGGCAGACCAAGAACACAGGTGTGGGTCAGAGGTCACCAGCTAGTACAGTCAAGTGTAGCAGGGAAAGTTCTCTCCTTCAGCAACAATGTGGTGGGTGTGCAGCCATGAGTAGACGTGTGCATGCGTGCACTAGAGGTGAGAAAGAAAGACGCCGTCTCTATAAAGCAGTCAGATGTGGAAATGGCCTTTCCTTCATACTTGGCACTAGTTAGGTTCTTTTCAGACCCATTAGTTCAATTGGGATCATCATAGCTTCAGAGAAGTAGAAGTCTGAAGAAACCGGAAACGAAGCCTCAAGAAACCGGAAAAGACTCAGACCTGAGTCACCAATATGAAAATTTTATTTAAAAAAAAATTTAAATATGTAAATGTTGTCTTCAAAAGTTGAAAGAACTGAAACTGTTTAAGTTTTAAAAGGCTTGGGATGGCTGGGGCTATGATGAGTCCTTGGCCTGTAGAGTTTGTGCCTAGCATAAGATAGCCCTTATCACTACAAAAGTGGAGAGAGAATCAAAAAAGGGAGGAAAAAGAAGAGGAGGATGAAAAGGGAAGTAAGGAAGGAGGAGGGGAAGGAGGGAGGGAGGGGAGGATGGAGGTGGGAGGGAAAAGGAGGAGAGGGGTTGGTGGGAAGAAAGGGAAGGAGAAAGCAGAGAAGAACAAGTGTGCCTTAAAGCGCAGGACATACTCATGGCTCCAGCGCTTAGGAAGCAGAGCACAGAAGACCAGAGTTCAAGGCCAGCCTGGGCTTTGAAGGAGAAAAACAGAATGAGAAATGAGTATACTAAGAGTAGGAGTTTTTATTTTCCACAAAGACCTTCTGGTATCTTGCTGCCATCAAGCTATGCAGGCTGCCACCGAAGAATCTTGCTTTAAAATGTTTTAAGTAGAAATTAGCCTTGGCCACGTTCAGCTTGGCATCTTCCTGACCCAGGGACCACCGCGAGACTTTGAACCATGACAGTGGTTCCTTCTAGCTTCAAAACATGGCTAGAAAGCAACTCTGTACAGAAAAAGTGCTGCATGGTCGGAGAGCTGCTTAAAAATCTCTGAGGAGCGAGCTGGGCCGGACACCATGCAGAGATGAGAATCTTGACGCGTCCTGGCTGTACAGAGAGCAACACAAGGCTTGTCAGTCAGCTTCTAACCCACAGTCCCAGACCATTACACTAGATTTGCACAGCTGAGGTGAGAGAAGACAGCTAATGACTTCTTACAGCATAAATCACTGCGACCACCGGGACTCGTGACTACTCAAACACATATATCCAAAACCAGTTGACATTAAATTAATGATTCTCAGTGTGGAAGGTTTCCCTGATTCAGTCAGGTGGGTCTGTTGGTGTCCTGGCTCTGACTTACAGCTTTCTGACCTCAGTGCGTGGCTGCCAGGATTCATTGGCTTGTTCTCAAGGCTCAGCACATACGCACACTTTTGTCTTTCCTTGTTGCACAGCCATGAGCCACATCTCCAGGCTTCTCTTCTTTTGTCCCCGAATGTCTGTGGATCATTTCCCTCTACTCACTAGTGATGGCGATCACTGCCTCATCCCGGTTCTTATGACCCTTCCAGGAGTGTGAGTCGCCAGTCCCTTGCTTAGCTGCTGTCTGTTTTAGCTCGTACACACAGATTTTTGTAAATTGAGTATTTATTTCCCATCTGTATTTGTCTCTGGGGGATCTGTGAAGGGCTTAAAAGCCTTCGTAACCATCACAGTGAGACAAATCAAGCAAAAGTCAGGCAATTAAAATAAACCAGGACTTGGGCCGCAGAGATGACTCGGCCAGTAAAGATCTTGATGCACAAGGACTTAAGTCTCCAGAGCCACAAATCTATGTGAGAGAGGGTGTATTTCATGACCCAGCACTGCTGGAAACAAACAGGTGGATCCCTGGAGGATCACTGGCCAGGCAATCTAATCTACTTGGTAAGGTCTGAACCAATAGACACAGTCTCAAAAAGTAAAAAAACAAAAATGAAAAAAAAATGACTTAAAATTTACATTTCTGAGGTGTGAAGTGATCTCCAGAGTTGGACAGGCATAGGACACTCACTCAGCCTTCTGTCCCGCTTTACACAGGGCCCTGTGAGCTGGTGGGGTATTACAGCTTTATGCATTCCATCAGTCCACATTCAAGGAAGCAAGGTGGAGATGGAGAAGGAGGAGGTCCTAAACTCCCCCCAACCCCCGCCACACACAAAAGATCTCTCTGTCTGATTCTCATTGGCTAGAATGTCAGTCAGTGACCATTCCCAGCAGCAAGGGATGTTGGGAAATGTACTGCTTCCTGATGAGAATTCCATTATCTTGGAGGAAAGGATCCATAGGTGGAGAACTGAACAATGAGCAGTGTGTGTCACAGAGCCCAACTGCTTCTGAGGCAAGGAGTTTTAACCAGAAGCTAAAGCTGTCAGCATGGAACGGATGCCATTCCTGAATGCTCCATCATACTGTTTTGCGAGTCGGGAGAAGAGGCCCCATTTTCTCAAGTCTAACTAGTTCCTAAAACACAGAGGGTAAGTAACTGAGCCACTCAGTTAGTCCACCGCAGCTAGCGATGCTCCCTGGGTCAGATTCCTGCGTATGCGCCCATCTGCGTCAGTGCAGAGTAGCTACAGACTGGCCTTGTTCAGCATAGAGCATAGTAGCATTCTTAGTGGAATCTAGTTTGGGCTCTGTGACAATGATTGCCCTACACGTGAAGAAAACCAAGTCAGTTTCTCCCTTCGTTTTGACATGGCGGCCAGTTCTGTCAGAAGTCTCTAAGGAATCAGCTGACAGCGGCATCATACCTCTGCTACGTCTTCCGTCCTTAAGCACTGACTTTCTTTTTCTGCCTCTAGACCTGAGGAATCGTGTGAAGTTTAAGTTTGATGGTTGCACTGTGTTCATTCTTTTGGTGCGTTTTGTTCTTTTATGTGCGTGGTGAGGATGTGTTTCTGTGTGTGTATATGTGAATGTGTGTATGTATGTGAATGTGTATGTATGTGTGTATGTGTGTATATGTATGTGTATGTGTGTGTGTATGTGTGTGTATGTGTGTATATGTGTGTGTATGTGTGTATATGTGTGTATGTGTGTGTGTGTATGTGTGTATATGTGTGTATGTGTGTGTATGTGTGTGTATGTGTGTGTATATGTGAATGTGTGTATGTATATGGATGTGTATGTATGTGTGTATGTGTGTGTATGTGTGTGTATGTGTGTGTATGTGTGTGTATGTGTGTGTATATGTGTGTATGTGTGTGTGTATGTATGTGTGGTGTGTGTATATGTGTGTGTATGTGTGTGTATGTATGTGTGTATATGTGTGTGTATGTATGTGTGTGTATGTGTGTGTATGTGTGTGTATGTGTGTGTATGTGTGTGTATATGTGTATATATGTGTGTGTATGTATGTGTGTGTATATGTGTGTGTATGTGTGTGTATGTATGTGTGTGTGTGTGTATGTATGTGTGTGAATGTGTGTGTATATGTGTGTGTGTGTATGTGTGTGTGTATGTGTGTGTATGTGTGTGTATGTGTTTTATGTGTGTGTGAATGTGTGTGTGTATGTGTGTGTATGTGTGTATGTGTGTACCACATGGGTGCTTGGTTTTCTTCAAGGTCAGAAGAGGACGTCAGATCCCTGGTATCTGAAGTCAGAAATGGCTTTGAGCCATTGTGTGGGTCCTGAGAACTGAACTGGGGGTCCTCTGTGATACAGCCAGTGCTTTTAAACACTATGCTATCTCACTGACCTCTTATACCTTTTTTTTTTTTTTTTTTAATTTTTTGAGAGGGTGAACCTGGAATTTCTGTTGGGACTAGACTGTCTGGCCAGCAAGTCCCAGGTATCCTCCTGTTTCACCTTCCCCAGAACTGGGGCTCCAGGCTTACATCATCATGCCCAACTGAAGCACTTTCTTGTTCTCCCTCCCCCTTCTTCTTTCTCCTCCCCCTTCCTCCTCCTCCTCCTCTTCTTCCTCCTCCTCCTCTTCCTCTTCCTCCTCCTCTTCCTTTTCCTCCTCTTCCTCCTCCTCCTCCTCCTCTTCCTCCTCCTACTCCTCTTCTTCCTCCTCTTCCTCCTTCTCTTCCTCCTCCTCCTCCTTCTCTTCCTCCTCTTCTTCTCCTTCTTCTTCAACTGCACATTTTATATGTTTGAGTGTTTTGTCTGTATATATGTATGTGTACCACATGCATGTCTAGTATCTGCAGAGGCTAGAAGGGGTCAGAAGATCCTCTTGGAGCTGGAGTTACAGATGGTTATGAACTGACATGAGGGAGCTGAGAACCAAACCTGGGTCCTCTGTAAGAGCAGTCAGTGCTCTTACCCTTGGAGCCACCTCTCAGCCCCGAGGCAAGGCGGGTCGATCTCTTATTTCCTACCTCAGGGTGATGCTGTCAGTTTGACAGGAGAGAGGCTGTGCCACTGCAAAGCTTCACCAGGTAAGGTTAAAGGGGTGAGGGGTTAACCCCAGTCTACAGAAAGGTTCAGTCTTGTCTGATTGCACAAGGGAAAAAAAATCAGGATTTTTTTTTGTTGTTTTTGTTGCTGTTATTGTTGCTTATAAAGTGACAAATGTTTAGCAGATTGGAATATATATTTCAGTCCTACTAAATGTCAAATTACTGGAATGTTTCCTTGATTTCAAAACCATCTGTGCTCTGCCTTCGAAGGTGAGTGTTATACTTCTTCACGTAGACCGAGCTTTCTAACCAAGGGTCTGTTATATAAATATTCCACATCAGCCAAAGTGAGAAATGGCCTGCTTTTAAAATAACTGATGATGGTAGAGAAGATTTAATGTCTGTGGATCTCATTATTATTTCGGCCTGTTCTGAAGAGGGATTTCATGGCTCTTTGTTCACATAAATCACTCTGTAGTTTTCCAGGAAAAAAAAAAAAAAAAACCTCAAGGAAAATGAAATAAAAGGGACAGAGATAGCGTCCTCAAAAGGCTTAGCATTGGAATTTCCAAGTGCAGCTAAGCAGTAGGAATAAAGCTTTTATGACCTTCACTGTAACAACAGCCAACCTCGCCAGTACCCAACACAGGCGATCTTGATTCATCTCCAGCTCCATCTGCATCTTCTCCCCTTTCTCCCAACTGTCTGAGAGTTTCCCTAAAACCATCTCACTTGCCTGTGTAGGCAGCCATCTCCAGTACCCATGGGGACGGGCCCTGGGCCTCTGCAGACACCGGACTCCATGGATGCTCAGGCCCTTTATACTAAGTGAAACAGAGAACCCGTACAGCCTCCTCTCATGCCTCCTTCTGATAACTCCAATGTAACGCCCATGCTCTGCACACCGTATCGTTTGGGCAGAGGTGCCCACCTGAGAAGCATCTCTACAGGGTCAGCATGGACGCTTTCATGAGTGCTTCCACTGTGTAGTTGTGTGGTCCACAGATATGTAAGTCATGAGACACCCAAGCCACAGATGTGTTTCTTGTTTTAGAGACTATATTCTCAAGAACACAGTCAGTGCAGAGCCCAGAATGGCAGTGTCATGTGATGTGGCCACTGCAGTCCTCTTCAGTCAGGATTCCAGTAGGTGTGGCTGCTCCCTCCGCCACGTTTCCAGGGTCTGTGTAAACACATAGGCTCATCTTTGTTGTTTGTTTTGAAACTTGAATAAAATACTCATGTGGGATTCACATCTTGGGCCTAGATGCCTCCCAGTTCAGAGAGAGTGTTTATCATGTTTTCTCCCCCTTGCCTCTGTTGGAATAAGTCAGATTCAGGTTTGATCTTTTTCCTATGTTTTATCGAGAGCATGTTTGTGTCTATGTAAGGTGTGGTGTGTGTGTGTGTGTGCCAGCGCCTACATCTGTACGTGCACCTGTACCTGTGCCTGCGCCTGTGTGTGAACCTTTGCATGCAGGTTAGCACTTGGCACATGGCTTATGGAGGGAACTTTTGAGAATCAGTTCTCTTTCCACCATGGACTCCAGGGATCAATCTCCCATCCTTGACCTTAGGGATTGTCTTAGTCAGGGTTTCAATTCCTGCA
Organism: Mastomys coucha; assembly: GCF_008632895.1. NCBI lineage: Eukaryota > Metazoa > Chordata > Mammalia > Rodentia > Muridae > Mastomys > Mastomys coucha. Next base: position 139,585,223 of record NW_022196903.1, on the reverse strand, counting down.
CAAACATCATGACCAAGAAGCAAGTTAGGGAGGAAAGGGTTTACTCAGCTTACACTTCCACATGGCTGTTGATCACCAGAGGAAGTCAGGACTGGAACTCAAGCAGGTCAGGAAGCAGGAGCTGATGCAGAGGCCATGCAGAGATGTTCCTTACTGGCTTGCTTTCCCCTGGCTTGCTCAGCCTGCTCTCTTATAGAACCCAAGACTTCCAGCCCAGGGATGGCACCAACCACAAGGGACCCTACCCCCTTGATCACTAATTGAGAAAATGCCCCACAGCTGGATCTCATGGAGGCACTTCCCCAACTGAAGCTCCCTTCTCTGTGATAACTCCAGCCTGTGTCAAGTTGGCACGCAAACCAGCCAATACAGGGATGCACTGACATCTCTTTTACCTGCTGTGCTGCCTCTCTGGCCCTGAGATTGTTCGTTTGTTTGTTTGTTATGCAAGAGTACTTTACACACGATGCTACATGCATCCTGCTGTATTACACCAACAGGAAGAGATGCTAAGGTGACTCTTTCTGTGAAGCTGATGTTGATCATCCCTCCCTAAAGCATTTCCTTATCAGTCCATCACCTGACACACTCAGCTGCATGTAATCATCACCTACTGTTTAAACCACAAATAAATCAACACATGGAGCCACTTCAATTTTGCAAAATGGAGATATTTCCATTCTATAATTTCTTCTGCTCTCATTGATTAGAATAATTTGCCAAATGTTATTTTCTTAAGAATTTCAGATCTAAGTTGAGGACTAGAGAGAGAGAGAGCACCACCCTTCTCTCTTTTCTCAGGCTTAAATCATGCAACAGTGTTGCTTGTTTCTAATGTCAATCAAAAACTCAGGTCTTCAGTCACATCTGGCCCATCTTCACTATCCCATTGCCACAGCCTGGTCTAAGCCCTTACAAGTCAGACTATCTCTGAGTACTTTTATCACTTACTTCATCATGTTCTCACACTCGTCCTGGCTTTGTAAGGACTGCACGCTGTTGTAGCACCACCCTGGTCAAAGCACACACTCTTTTATCCCAGTTTACCAACCTCCATGTCTTGGTCCCCAGTCCCCACTCCTCTATGAGAGCTTCATTTATTCAGTTACATAGTCAGCAAGAGCTCATGGGCGTGACTTGCAGGACAATGCATTAGATAATTCAGGTGTTGGGACTGGTGTGTGCCAGAGCTAACACTCAGCTGTGATGACCAGGCATTAACAGAAGGTACAGTGTGGGGACCACACCTTGGGGAGCACAGCTACAGGGACCCAAACAAGAGGCAACTCACCCAATCCTGGAGGTCTTCACAAGGCTTCCCTGAGAGCTGACATCTTACTTGAGCCCTAGAAATCAAGTAGACCCTCACTTTGTTGGCTGGTGTGTAAAAAGGCTCCCACAACTAGATGGAGCCCCCCGCCCCCTGTTCCCCTTCAGCTTCTGAACTGCTCTGCCATCCATTTTCATTCATTTAACAAATCTGGCTTTCCCATCATATGAACCAGGAACTTTCCAGGCTCTGAGACACGGCAGAGAATAACCAGTTCCTTGCTGTCCAGAGCTTACGTTTAAACGGAAAGAGGCAGACAATATAAAGCAAGCGAGAGTGTGCATACGATGTGCTAGATGGTGGTGAACCTGATGTGGAGTAGAAGTCACACCGCCGTGCACAACAGAGAACAGGTGTTATTCCGGGTAAAGAGAAGGCTCCCACGGTAAGGCCATGATACACCTGTGGGCTCGAAAAGCATAGAAGACCAAGGCTTGTGACTGTAAAGGTCACAGAAGCAGGAGTGTGTTTGTGGTTAGCTTTAGTGCTGTGTCCTTGTGAAGGTGGAACTTCACTTCACCCTGTCAGAGCTCAGATGCTCCTAGGATGCAAACCTCAGGCTGGTCTGCGAGGGTGCTTCCAGAGAGGTTTCACCGAGGACAGAAGACCCACCCTACATGCTTATGGCATCATCCTGTGGGCTGGGTCCTGGGCTGAATCAAAAGGAGAAAGAGCCGAGCCCCAGCATTTATCTCCCTGCTTCCTGACTTTGAATGCTGTGACAGACCACCTCATGTTCGGCTACCATATCCTCTCCACCATATCCTCTCCACTGTGACTAACCTCACCCTCAAACCAAAACCAATCTCTTCATCTGTTATGTGTTCCTTGTCCGGTGTTTGTTACAGCAGCAGGAATAGTCACTGAGATGTCATGGCTTACTCAGCTTCTTACAGAGTGTCTCCTTCATTCGCCACTGACCTTTCACATGGTCCGAAAGGCCATGTTCTCCCTGTAGTTTAGGGGAGGGCTTACTGCAGGCCAAGACTTCTGCCTGTGCTCTCTGGGATATCACCTCCTGGGATCCTTGCTCCCAAGTCCCCTGAAGTGGAGCCCAATTTGTTTATGAGATTATCAAGCGGCACCCCTTGACTGACTGTGAAGAGGGCAAGCTAAGGTTGAACTGCAGATGCTGTAAGGCACGCTCACGCTTTTTCCTATCTAATATGAAAAGAAAATTCTCTATAACCACCAATATCAAAGGATATGTGACTGCTGGGACATTGCCGTAACCTTAGAGTGTGGATTCACGAGATCAGCGGAGTCTGTCTCTGTGATAAGGACAAGAATGTGTCTGTCCATCTCTGGTAAGGACAGGAATGTGTCTATCTGTCTCTGTAGTAAGAACAGGAATGTGTCTGTCAGTGTTTCTGCAGCCCTGGATAAGATTAGGTGCATGACTCCCTGAAAAAGTGATTTAGGGAATTGCAGTCTGTGAGTTGATTAAGTATTGATCAGTGGTCTAGCCTGTGTCTGAAGCCCTCTCAGAGCGGCTGGTGAGCATGTCATCCAGCAGAAGATCTGCTCATAGATTCAGCAGGCAGTCTCTCAGGGGAAGCTGAGAACCTGAGAAATAGCAAGTAGAGAAAGTATGAGAATACACTTCAAAGTTTAGCTTTTTAAAGATCATCACCACTCCAAATAGCCCTAAGACATGTTCAATATTAATCGATGAACATGCACTATGAAAGTATCCTGCCTTGTTTTTGTTGGCTCATTTACTTTTTGACAGAGTTTCCTGTCTTCCAGGCTGGTCTTGAACTCAGTACGTAGCCAAGGTTGTCCTTAAACTCTTGAGTTTCCTCCTTTCACTTCTCAAGTGCTGAGATTGAGGCTGGAGAGACCACTCAGAAATCAACAGCGCATATTGCTCTTGCAGTGGCCCTGGGTTTGATTTCAGTACCACATGGTGGCTTACTTCCATATATAACTCCAGCTCCATGGGATACAACATTCTTTTGGCCTTCAAGAGCACCTGGTTTATATACATACATACAGGCAAAACCCTAATACCCAGAAAAGTAAAGACAAGTAATAATAATAAGTAAATAAAAGTAAGTTTTCAAGTGCTAGAATGATTACGTGTTTAAGAAGTGGCACCCCGTGATGGTCTGTGAGGAAGGGCACTCCTGTGATTGTCTGTGAGGAAGGGCACTTCTGTGATTGTCTGTGAGGAAGGGCACTCCCGTGATTGTCTGTGGGGAAGGGCACTCCCGTGATTGTCTGTGGGGAAGGGCACTTCCGTGATTGTCTGTGAGGAAGGGCACTTCCGTGATTGTCTGTGAGGAAGGGCACTTCCGTGATTGTCTGTGAGGAAGGGCACTTCCGTGATGGTCTGTGGGGAAGGGCACTTCCGTGATTGTCTGTGAGGAAGGGCACTTCCGTGATGGTCTGTGGGGAAGGGCACTTCCATGATTGTCTGTGAGGAAGGGCACTTCCGTGATGGTCTGTGGGGAAGGGCACTTCCGAGCTCTTGATGGAGCACTTATACACTTTTTTCTGCTTAATATGAAAGGATAATTTTGAGGAAAGATAGTGCTGGGATCACAGGTGTATGTCACTACACGTGGCTGACAAATTTCACTTTTATTTGATACTCAAGAAAGTGCCCAAGGCTCTGCCAGAGCCTGACCAATACAGATGCTTGCAGCCAACCATAGACTGAACACAGGGATCCTAATGGAGGAGCTAGAGAAAGGACTGAGGAGCTGAAGGGGTTTGCAGCCCCATAGAGGAACAACATCAACCAATCAGATGCCCCAGAGTTCCCAGGGACTAAACCACTAACCAAAGAGTACACATGGAGGGACCCATGGCTCCAGCAGCATATGTAGCAGAGGATGGCCTTATCTGGCATCAATGGGAGGAGAGGCCCTTTGTCTTGTGAAGGCTCCATGCACCAGTGTAGGGAAATGCTAGGGCAATGAGGTGAGAGTGCATGGGCGAGCACCTTCATAGAAGCAGGGGGAGGGGGAAGGGATAGGGGTTTGGGGAGGGGAAACCTAGAAATTTATATTTGAAATGTAAATAAAATATTCAATTAAAAAAAAAGGAAAAAGAAGTGCCCAAATCAGGTGTCACTAGAGCTTATTTATTTTTAAGTTTCCATACAATGTATGTTGATCATATTCTTAAACTTTCCGCAGTTCCTCCCCTATTGCCCCACCCACCCAACCTCATTCTCTTTCTTTCTCTTCCTCTTTCTCTCCCTCCCTCCCTTCCTCCTTCCCTCCCTCCCTCCTTTCTCCCCTCTTTCTCCCTTTGTCTCTACCAAACTTAAACAACAAAAAGCATATAAAAACCATGGAGTCTGCTTTTTTGGTTTTGTGCCAAGCTTGCCCTGGATTTGAGCAGATATACCCAGGGGTACTCCATTGGAGAAACTGATTTTTACATTTTCATCATGTATCAATTACACATGGATTCTTGCTTTATTCTCACTTCCCCTTCTTGGTGCTAGTCTTTTGTCTGGTTTGAACCTGTGCAGGTCTTACCACGCTTGCTGTCAGTCTCTGTGAGTTCGTATGTGCCTCAGCCCTGCTGCGTCTGGAAAATGCTTGCTTCTGGGGTCCCTCACCATGTCTGGCTCTTACAGGCTGGCCTGCTCTCATACAGATCCCCAGGCTGGAGGGGAGCCAGGGTCTCTCACTGTCTGCGCGTTGTCAGGTGTGTAATGAAGGCATCCCATTTATGGCCAGGGTCTCTCACTGTCTGCGCGTTGTCAGTGGTGGGCCTCTGTATTGATGACTCTCTACTGTGAGGAGCTTCTCTGGTGTGGGCTGAGCTGTGTGCTCACTGATGGCAGAGCTGCATGCCAGGTGGCAGGCTTTCTTCTGGACCCATGACCCAGCCTGAAATGTTTGAGGAGTCCATGGTACCCCTTTAGTCAGTTAATCAAAGAGATAGTAACTCATTCCTGGTACTAATGGTTTTACTCATAAGCATATGATGTCTAATTGGGGCATCATCTCCCCATTATATGGTAACTCCATTTAAATTCATTATATATATATATGTATATATATGTGTGTGTGTATATGTATGTGTGTATGTATATATTTTAGAAAACTTCTACAGTTGATTTCCATGTGGCTTTGCACTTTTTAAAGATGAGTTTAGTATTCAAGGTTCCAGATAACAAGTTAGTATAGATCCTGTATGGAGAGAGACAGTACCTGTGGCTCACCGGGCATCCTGTGCCCTCAGTCTACATTACGGTGATATTCTGCTTGCTCCGTTGACACCTGTACCGATGGTGCAAAGCATGGTGGGTAAGTATGCTGGGGGTGTGGCTCACTGGTGTGGACTTACTGTTAACAGCCGTCTAAGTAGTAACACTGTTGATGAAGCAGTGAGAATTCATTGACTCCCAACTCTGAGCACATATTTTTCTTTTAGTATCTTATGCACTAAGCACTTCCCCATACCAAAGTGTAATAGTTTTCTGTAGAGAAAGTCATGGAGTTGAAATCTAAACACTTTATCTAAAAAGAACAGCTACAAACTATAGATAAGCCCGCTACAGCTTTGAAGGGAAGGAGTTCATTTCTAACCAACAGTAAAATTAAGCTTCCAAATGAAACTGAACTTTGGAAAATCTGCATCTTGATCATGAACCAACGGCTTCCTAAAACTCTGGAGGATGCTCTTTATGCGAGCTCTACTCATTAGGTGGATGTTAACAAACATGATACTGACTTAATGAGGTGGTGTCCATCCTGGGAAGAGCCACTGGATCAGTGACCAATCCATCCAGTAACAAACCATGAGTGGACACAAGTGCACCTGACGGTCTAGCACAGGCTAGTGGGTGGACACTGACAGTATAGCACAGGCCAGTGGGTGGACACTGACAGTATAGCACAGGCCAGTGGGTGGACACTGACAGTCTAGCACAGGCCAGTGAGTAGACACAAGTGCGCCTGACAGTCTAGCACAGGTCAGCAGGCTTCATGTCGCATAGTATGAAGATGCTTTCCGAGTCCATATCGTAGTCACTGTTCAGAAAAGAAAAGCAGCGCTTGACACTTGACACTTGCCAAGTTCTGATGTTGTCTCAAAGGAGAATATCTACATAGCCGTCTAAAAGGCCTGGAAATTCTCTCCCTCATTTTCTGGTTGTATGTTCATGAGGCCAGACTGTCTGTGAGTGAAGGAAAGCAGCATGGGGTAGGGGG
>NW_022196903.1:139565763-139578676 GCF_008632895.1 Mastomys coucha | reverse complement strand
GGCAAAGATGGTGAAACCTCACTGTCTTAACCTGAACATAAAGAATTTGCATCTCGGGGCTGGTGAGATGGCTCAGTGGGTAAGAGCACTGACTGCTCTTTGGAAGGTCCTGAGTTCGGATCCCAGCAACCACATGGTGGCTCACAACCACCTGTAATGAGATCTGACACCCTCTTCTGGTGCATCTGAAGACAGCTACAGTGAATTACTTGAGTGGGGCCAGAGTGAGCAGGGCCCAGAGTGAGCGGGGCTGGAAGAGGTCCTGAGTTCAATTCCCAGCAGCCACATACATGATGGTTCATGGCCATCTGTACAGCTACAGTATACTCATACACATAAAAATAAAAAAAAGTTAAAAAAATAATTTGCATCGCAAAGATTGTAATTGTTTTATAAAGTATGAGTATTTCTCCCATTAAAAATAAATTGCTTATGGGTTGGACATATGGCTCAACTTCCTCTTTCAGAGGACTTGAGTTCAATTCTTAGCACTCATATGGTGTAACTCTAGTTGCAGGACATCCAACGTGTATATGCATGGTGCATTTATGTACATGCGGGCAAAAGCTTCATACACATAAGTAAATAAATCTAAAAAGTTGTTTGTATCAATATGCAATTAGTTTTTCACTATTAATTTAAGATAAATATTTGAGTACTCTGACTCTCAATTTGTGATTTAAACATCAGAAGAGATAAATTGACATAAATATATCTGCTTAGAGTATACACTAAACTCTGGGATCCTCAGTATGACACTGAGTCTGAAAATCCCACAATCCGAAGTCAGTAAGATGGCAACCCAGGACAGCAGATTACCAGGATAGCTCTGGGGTGAGTCTCAGAGACCCAGGAACCATGAGAGCAAATTTCAGTTTCAGTCCAAGGCTGAAGATGGGAGTGGGGTGTTTCAGCAGGGACACAGTCAGAGAGGGGGCCCCCTTTCTTAGTCTCTGATTCCTCCGAGGCCTTCAGCAGACTGCATGAGGCTATGGGCAATGCTGAGGGCAATGGGTTCGCCGTGCTGGAACCAGTCTCCTGATTCCACTGTTGATCCCTTTCCTGAATGCCACTACAACAGACCAAGAGGAACACAGAATGTTTGGTTATGAATCTAGTTTCCCTAGAGCCCAGTCACATTGACAGATAAAATTAATCATAGGAATCAGCAAAAAATGACTTTGCTTTGCATTGTCATGTGATTGACAGTAGGAATCTATGTACACCCATAGCAGACGCTTTTCCAACATGAGAGTCAGAGCATATGTGAGACACAGGCCCCATTCAGTGATCAAAGAGCCCTGTGAAATCTATTTCTGTTTTACTTCTTCCCTGGAGCCTGTTCTTTCTTGCTTTCCCTGTAGCAACTCCCATCTTGTGTTCTCTGTGTCTGTATTTTCTTCTCTCAGATATGTACTTATAAGGCGCAAGCTTTGCTCGTGCAGTCTCTGTATAGTGTTCACACACAGTACTGGGGTGTGCAGTCTCTGTATAGTATTCACACACAGTAGTGGGGTGTGCAGTCTCTGTATAGTGTTCACACACAGTAGTGGGGTGTGCTTCTCTCTGTGTATAGTATTCACACACAGTAGTGGGGTGTGCTTCCCTCTCTGTATAGTGTTCATACACAGTAGTGGGGTGTGCAGTCTCTGTATAGTGTTCACACACAGTACTGGGGTGTTTAGGTTTTCTTCCTGTTTTTTATCTTAGCACCATTCAGAAGCTCCAGCCACATTACCACATGCTAGTAAGAAAGGCGATACAAGGCATACCATTTGACAGACAGACAGACAGACACTTTCATTCTCTCTTCACACAGGTCTTTTTATATAAGATCCATGAAAAGACATCTTGAAGCTATAAGATGTGCATAGCTTACTGCACGTCTCTTATGCCATCAACCAGCTTCTGTCTATAGTCTCAGTGTGACACTTTAAGTTAGGAGAATCTTCTAGAAATGTGATCCAGGCTCCAGGGGTTCTGTATCTTGACTTCACTGCAATATGAGTTAAAAAATAGTGTCTATTTCTTGGCACTGACAGGAGGATTTAAATGATTTTCTATCTGTCAAGTGCCAGACACTGTGGAAACAGTACTTGTGTTTTTGTTAAATTAGATGCAGAGAGGGGAGAGCCACTGAGAACCCTGCCTGTGCCTGTGGCCCGCACCACCCTTTTCTGTAGAGCGCCTGTCCCCATTATGTTCAGGAGAAGCTGACTTGGTAATAAAGCATCATTTAGTGGCTCTGGTTAGATGTAGTGACACCGAGGTGTGTCATGTTGTGATCTCAATAGCTACCTAGAATGCTGAAGAATTGTGCATAGGGATGTGGCATAGCTGGAAGAGTGCTTGCCTAGCATGTGTCAGTCCCCAAGTGTGATCCCTCACACCACATAAACTGGCCATGAAGGCAAATCCCTGTTTTCCAGTACTCGGGAGATGGGGAAATCAGATTTAAGGCCAACATGAAACCTTGCTGTTGGACTGTGAAAGGCAGTCTGTATTCTGGTTGAGGGAGGCTGACTCTGGACACCCAGTAGAAAATTCTACAAGGGACAGAACAGTGAGCTATGCCCCGAGACATTAGGTGCCCGACGTGAGCCCTCAACTCCATTATACTGTGGGTAAGACAGTGCCCCAAGCTCCTGGTATTCTGGAGCTTCACCCCCACAGTCATCTGACCTCAACCAGGCATGCCCCGCCCACAGCTACCTGGGAACAGCAAGGTGGCCCAGCCCACTATAAAAGGGGCTGCTTCCCCCTCCCTCTCTCAAGCTCTTGCTCTCTTTCTTGTCTTTACTCTCCCTCCAGCTCCCTCTCTCCCCTCCCTTTCTCCTCTCTCCATGTGGCCATGGCTTTTCCTCTCTCTCTCTCTCTCTCTCTCTCTCTCTCTCTCTCTCTCTCTCTCTCTTTCTCTTCCTCTGTTTTCTGGACTGCTCCCTCCCACCCCACCTCCCACCCCCACCCCCAGCAGTGTGGAGAGCACTTGCAGCAGTCTCTTGCATCTGTCTGTCCAGGGTCTCTGAGCTCTGGCGGGACCCAGGTCTCTCCCACCCCTTTATTTCCCCACCACCCGGCTCCCTACACCCTACCTCAAAAGAAAACATTATATTAAATATTTTAGGTAGCCGCGGGAATTCTGTCAGTGTGAGAAGCTAGATACAGTGATACCCACCTGTCATCCCATTCCTGAGGAGCTGGGAGAGGAAGATGGAGAGCTGAGGCCAAACTATGCTGTGAAGTGAGGTCCTGTCAAAAGCAGAGACTCATGGATCCCGAAGAATTGAGAGCTGTATAGACAAAGACGTTAAAGTGGCCTGTTGGGGCTCCAAAGCCATCTTTACTGAAGATGTTTTCAGTAGGTGGAGAGCAGTTCAGCTAGCCAGTACAGTGTTTGGTGTGCACACAAGGAGCTGATTTTCATCTGCAGCACCTTAGTAGCACAGTGGCACCCCATGCCTTAACCTCAGAACTGGGGAAGTAGGAGGTGGACAAGTCACTGAGATTGCTAGCCAACAAGGATAGCCAGAGTTAGTGAGCTCTAGACACCGTGTGAGGCCCTGTCTCAAAAAGGTGCGGTAGAGAGTGATCGGGGAAGACACTGATGTGAACCTCTGGTCTCCAAAACACACATGCATGGTGTACACAGGTGTCTCCCCCAAGTACACACACATGCCCCGGGGAAAGGGCAGCTTATACCCGGGTGTGCTGGTACATGCCTGTAATCTCAGAACTCAGGCTGTGATCGCTGGGGGGTCAGGACTCAAAGCCAGCCTCAGCTCTGTAGAACATGTGAGATCACCCAGGCCACATGAGACCCTGACTTACAAAACAAAACAAGCCAGAAGTGACAGCAAAGAGTGTTAGTGGCTCCCTGCTCTCTCCTGGCCACGAGGAAGCAGGCTGACAGTGCCAGGAGCAGATGGGCCAGAGGGGCTTTCCACAACTAGGTAATCGCTGGCAGGAGGCCAGCATCTTCTCTGCTTCATCCTCACCACTGGGAAGACGGAGTTCTGGAAGTGCTAACTAAATGCTGGGGCGAGAGGAACATGACAGATGGAAGAGCCTCATAAGGAGATGCCTCCTCCCTTGGAACAGCTGAGCTGGACTGTTCAGTGTTTCACTTAGACAAGTCACTGGCCCCTTTCTGGGGAGAGAATGCTGTTGGAATGACTGATTTCTCAGAGGGGTGCTCTGGGGAGCAGCCAGGTCAATATGAGCTGTGGGTTTCACAGAGACTCGTGTTTACATATAATCTATTTAAATAGAACCATTCAACAAAACACAAACATGATAATTGGTGCAATTTTATGTTTTGTGACATGCGGCCTGGAAGAATATGCTGGCTTTCCTTCCTTTTTCTTTTAAATCTCAGCATACCCAGAAGTCTGGCAGAGTAATCACTGTAGCCTATGGTGGAGCCCACAGAAGAGCCCACGGTGGAGCCCCAGGTGGAGCCCACGGTGGAGCCGAGGGTGGCGCCCATGGTAGAGCCCCCGTTGGAGCCCAGGGTGGAGCCCACGGTGGAGCCCACGGTGGAGCCGAGGGTGGCGCCCATGGTGGAGCCCACGGTGGAGCCCCCGGTGGCACCCAGGGTGGCATCCCAGGTGGAGCCCAGGGTGGCGCCCAGGGTGGAGCCCACGGTGGAGCCCAGGGTGGCGCCCAGGTTGGAGCCCCCGGTGGCGCCCCCGGTGGAGCCCACGGTGGAGTCCAGGGTGGAGCCCCCACCTCCCCACCCCCCGGTGGAGAAACAGACAGAGCACCGCTGTGCCTTCTCACGATTCACAGCTCAGCCCTAAACAGAAATACTGTCCTGGTTAAAATCTAATCACTCCCGGTACCTTCTAAGCACTGGATCATATTTAAAAGAAACAGATTGCCTTTAATTATTCCTGAATATTGATTAAAATGATCATTTACTATATTATTTTAATTTTTTGTACCAAAAAACATGAAATAAAAATATGGCCTCTTAGTGTTATAAAAATATATTTTGAAAAATATTTACTTATTTATTTAACTTATTTTACTGTACATCCTATTCACTGCCACCTCCTAAAGATTTGCAGGGAGGGGGGGAAGGGGGGAATGGTGCGGCTAGAGATTTTAGAAGTAGTTTTCCTGCTTTTTCTCACCATGGTTTGCAGAAAGAGCAAGACCAGATGAATGTCCTTGAGTGTTTGAATTTTGGTTTTCTGTTTGTTTTACATTATGTTTTATTTTGTAAGGCTCAAGGATGTCGGTGTGCTTTCTGGCTAAGGAATTTAAGACCTCCATCTTAATCCGTTCTACCTCCGCACAGTCCTGCTGCCCTGAGAACTCTCATGGACAGGACGAGCTGAGACCGCTGACACCACTGATCTAAGCGCTTGTCCTGGGCCTCTGCTTGCACTGAGACCTAGTGCCTCGTGGGAAATCCGATGTTTTTACATTCATCTTGATCCTCAGATGCTATTGGAATGAAATAAACCATTCCTCTGTCAGGAGGGTCTCGAGTGAGGCAAGTGAAGCAAACTGAAGAGGAGATACTTAAGTCCCATTTCAAACAGGATGGGTGGGAATGTCAAAATGTCACGTGGCCCCACGTGACGTCTCCTGTCTCGGTTCTGAATGGGCCACTTGGCTGAGTACATGTGCTTTTGGATGTTCGCCTGATGATTTCAAGATTTCTATCACAAATTAGAGGAAAATGTCTAGGCTAATGCTTCTGTTGTAAGTGTACATGACTTCCAAAATGAATCCTAGATCCTGGGAGCCTCTGGCACTAGGGAGACTTGTATGTTTGAGTACAGCATAGCACGGTGTGTTTAACCAGTTCACGAATGCTAACCAATAGCATAAGCCGCATAGATAGATACAGCTGAGTTCAAAATAACTTAGCTAAGCCACATAACAGCAACTTCTAAGTAACAGCGCCTTCTGCTGTGTGTATTTTCTCACCGATAAGTGGCTCATTGCAGCTATCCTCTTTCAAGCGTTCTGGGAAGAATTAAATATGATAACTTGAGGTCTTGGCAAAGTTCCTGAATAACAACTGCTTTTGTTCTGGGATGTATGGCAATACTTAGAAAAGAGTCAGTGTGGCCTCTGCTTTCAGGAGCAGCGTCCTTACTGAGATGGGACACTCATCCATGGAAAGTTACACACACAGCAACTGCACATCACAATGGTATTCAATGAGTCTAGCTAAGCTTTAGGCCTAGGGAGGGGGAGGGAGCTTGAATTGCCCGTGAGTGAGCTGGAATGCCAGCTCTGAGGAAGGGTGTGCTGCAACCCAAGAGTGAGCAACGCAGGAAAGAGTGTGCTCAGGACCTTGGGGACGAGTCTAGGGTTTATTTCTGGAGCCTCTTTGTTCTCTGTAGCTAGTTTCTTCAGATGCATGACTAACAGAAAGACAAAGCAAAGTATAGATCTCTTTCCACCTCCCTGTCTCCTGTCTCCACTCTCTCTGTTCTGCTCTGAAAGCATTCCTCACCTTGAGCTCTGGCCCTGCCATCCTCTGCACGGTGAAGATACCAGGCTCTGCCACCCACCCCATCCTGCTCAGCTTCTCTGGACCTGGGGAACTGTCATGGTACAGTTCTCTAAAGCAGTTTTGGGGATCCTCATTTGTGTCCCTCCTTTTTCTTGGGGACCATAGCCTTTTGGTGTGTGTCACACAGAGTTTAGCCTTTGTCCTGTAGGGAGTAAATGTGGTTAGTTCCCTGCTAATTCACTGTGGCCTAAAGTCAAGGTCCCCATTGAGTTCTGTGGAAAGTCAAGGTCCCCATTGACTTCTGTGGAAAGTCAAGGTCCCCACTGACTTCTGTGGAAAGTCAAGGTCCCCACTGACTTCTGTGGAAAGTCAAGGTCCCCACTGACTTCTGTGGAAAGGTACCATGCCTTTTGCACTTGCATCTAGAGCTCATCCGAGGGAAGTTGTTATAGGAATCTGGCAGGTCAAGGGTAGGTGAACAATAAAAGTTTTCCCAGTCAGGAAGGTGTCATCCTGCAGTCATGTTGAGGAGAGATACCTCAGCTATTCAAACAGAGCTGGTCAGCAGTGGCAGATGACAGGATGGCAGCAATTTATGAGGCACCATCACCAGCGAAACTGCACTTAGGTAGGCCAGGTGATTGCATCACAAAATGGTTCGTCTAAGGTATCTAAAAGCAGTTTTGTCCTGGTGGCCATGAGTGTCCATTCCTCAGAACTCCTTCCCTCGCAGAGGTCTCTTGCTCCTCCGCTCCATTCTCAGGGCTCTGCTGACCTCCACTCATGCCTTCCATTCAGTGTCAATAGTTTTCTTCTTAAAAGCGTCTGAATCTAAGACCGGTTCCTCCAGGCTGGAGAGAGGGATGGCTTGGCAGTTAAGCATCCTCGTCGCTCCACAGAGGACATGAGTTTCACTCCTAGCACCCACATGCTGGTTCGCAGCAGTGTGTATGAAAGTCCAGAGCCCTTCTGCAAGTCCGATGCCCTTCTGGCCTCTACAAACACTAAGCACACTGTGTGTGTGTGTGTGTGTGTGTGTGTGTGTGTGCACGTGCGCACACACAAGTAAGTGCTTATACATATAAAATAAAAGAAATCAATCTTTATTTGACAAAAATTTTTGTAAATTGTTCCTGTCCCATAAATATTATTTCATCTGGATCCAAACACTTGAAATTATTTAAACAAGGCAAGTAGTGTTCAAAGAACATTGCACATACTATGTAACCTTATGGAATAGGTTCTGCTTTGAGATCTGCTGTGCCCAACGGAGAAGTAAATAGATTCACCAAGGTCCCCCCAGTGGTGGAGTCAGCTTTGAACCTAAGGTGTTCCTTCCTTAGCTGCTTTTCTTGAAAAGCACCCCAAGAAAAGCAATCCTAAAGGTTTTCTTTTTGCTCACAGCTCAGCATGGAGATGTTAAATCAGCAGGAGCTTGAAACATCCCGTCTGTGCTACCACACAGAATGTTAGATAAGAATGATCCTCACAGGCTCATATCGTTAAATGCTTAGTCCTCAGGGAGTGGCACTGCTTGAGAAGGATTAGGGGGTGTGGCCTTGTTGGAGGAAGTGTGCCACTCTGGGTAGGTCTCGAGGCCCAGGGTCCCTCTCTTCCTGCTGCTTATAGATCAAGATGTAGAACTCTCAGCTCCTTCTCCAGCTGAGTCTGCCTGCACTCTGCCATGGTTCCTGCCATGAGGATAATGGACTGAACCTCTGAACTATAAGCCAACCCCCATTAAGTGCTATCTTTTATAAGAGTTGTTGTGGTCATGTCCCTTCACAGTGATTAAACACTGACTAAGACCACCATAATTATGAACAGAGAAGCTAGCCCATGCTGCTGTTCGGTTCCTTTCTCCATTTATAGAGCCCGAGTTTCCAGCCCAGGAGTAGTGCCGCCCACAGTGGGCAGGTCTTCCCACCTCCGCTAACAGGCAAGATGCTCTCCTACCCCTGCGTGCTCAGAGCCCACCTCCCAAGTGATTCTAGGTTTTGTCAAGGCCAATATTAATACTATCACAGCGCCCACGTTCTAATCTCTCTGGTGAAGCCCTAGATGCTCTTTTCCTAAGTCCTGGCAGCTTGGGCTTCAGTTGCCCATTTATAGCACCTGCTTCAGCCTTCTATTAAGTGACCCCTCACCGGCTGATAGCATTAAGCCATGCCCTAACTACAATGCTGCTAATTCTGACTGCTCTTCAGGCAGTAATGATATACGTCTGCTAACAATTCTGTCAGTGGGAAGCTCCCTAAAAAAAATGAGATGACATCAAGTGAAAAAGAGCTTTAAACAACTCAGTAATAACCGCAGAGAATTCGTAAGAATGCAGCTCTTTAATGCTGCTAATTCTTTACAGGAATTAGCCTCTGCTTTTGTTTGTTTGCCATTGTTGTTTGGAAAAATGACTCAGGCTCTCTCCTTTACTGTAGAGTGCTGGCCAGAGACACTCGGGCATTTGGTCTCTACACCCTCTGTAGCCACGTTTGGATTAGAAGAGCCCTGATGGTTCAGGTCTTAGACTCTGACATCAGAATATACACTCAGCTAATTGTGTGATAAACAATTCACCTGAAGTCTGCCTCCTCGTGCAAGGGCTTTGCTTTCCTGAGAAGCTTGGCAGCGGTGACTCGGGGTGATGCAGAACAGGGTGTAGATTGTAACACATGACTGCTGTCTCGGCACCGAGTTTACAGGCAGCTCCTGAAAAGTACCTTCCTCGGTGAGCAGCACCGCTTTGCTGTGGTCGCTCGAGGAGTGCCTGGACCCCACAAACTTCCCTTGGGGGAAAAAATTAAAAACTACATCCACTATAGCTTCTCAAACTCTTCCTGCTTCAGCCACACCAAGCAGACTCAACAATATCCAAAAAACGGACGAGGAGGAATTGCCTTCATCATACACTTCTGCCCTAGCAGGATGACCTGGGACCTGCCTCAAGCTGTTCAACATGTGCATAAAGATAAAGATTACCTTCCATGAAAGCCACGAGCTGGACACTGTATTAGTCAGGGTTATCTAGGAGAGCAGAATGGGTAGAAAGTGTGTGTGTGTGTGTGTGTGTGTGTGTGTGTGTGCGTTGGACAACTGGATATTTGTTAGAATGCTTCACAGGCTGTGGACTAGCTAGCCCAGCAATAGCTATCCACCGACAGAAGATCCAGAAATCCACTAGTTGTTACTCCATGAGTCTGGGTGGCTCAGCTGGTTTTCAGAAGATGCTGGAATCCTAAAAAAAGTAGACTCTAATACCAGTGAACGAAATGTACTCGCCAGTGAGAATGAGAGCAGGCAGCCAGAGAGCAAGCCTCCTTCTGCCATGTCCTCAGATAGGCTGCCAGCAGAAGGCATGGCCCAGATTATAAGTGGGTCTTCCCACCTCAAAAGATCCAGATTAAAGGTGGGTCTTCCCACTTCAAGAGATTTAATTAAGGAAAATCCCTCACAGACTGGGTTTTAGTTAATTCTAGATATAGTAAGCAAGAAAGAACAGCTGTCACAGGCATAACTAATATTAATAACGATTCATGCCTACACTGTGCATTGTATGATGGGACAGCAAATGTTGACATAATCAACATTTCATCTGTAAGAGCGCACCCCAGCCTTGCTCCCAGTTTTCCTAATTTTAGCACCAGGAATTTTTTAATGTCTTAATACCCAGGAACCTCGCCGTTCTGGGAAATCAGGGCGGCTCTCTTGAAAGATGCCTCTGAACTCTTAGATTGCAGAGCTACAGTGTCGGGCACACGTCTGCTGTCATATAAAGGGATCCAGTGCTTACTCGGGGAAGCACAGTAGTCCCACATAGCTACCAACACACGGAATGTGGGCAGTGTAACCGAGGACCTGCATTTCAGTGTAATGAATTTAAGTAGCACATGCCTCTGGTGGCTTTCATGGGACAGCATGTCTCTAGACAATGTCACAGAGCTTTGTGCAGCAGTCCGGAGCTTCATGTTTGCCCATTGTCATACTGACAAGATAATATAATGAAGGACTATCAGTGAGACTCATCTCACCTCATCCAAGTGAGAGGCCAGAAGCAGTGGACTCTGCTGAGTTTCAGCCTTGAACACATCATATTGAAAATGCTGCAGTAGCGAGCATGTTCTGGTCTTGCCGTGTGGTACAAACAATTGTGGGTTTTCAGATGTGAAGTTTTAGACCACAGCATGCCGATTCAGTAAATGAAGGTGTTATTCTAAGGCTCAGTCTACAATGAGAATTCTTTACAAAGCTTTATTCACCCTCAAGAAAAACTCAAGCAACTGCAGCTGCCTTATTACATCAAAGCAAGCAGTCAGCAGAGAAAAAAAAGTGGTCTGACATCCTAAGGGAGAAAGAGAATTTTCTAGAATCGAAGAATGTTGACATGATGCATCTATCCAACATCAAAGCAATGGGTTATAAAACTTACATATAACCAATCATCCCAAATCCACAAAGGCAGGAGTTGAGAGAGGCATTAGAACATCAAAAATGGCAAAGGAACCCACAGCTGGGAAGGATCTGGAGCTGGTTGCTGAGTGATGTCAGCCTGAGGGTCTCGGGAGACCCTCATGAATAGTAATGAGCAGGCCCAGCCCGGGCACTGATGAGCTGAGGCTGCCCCAGCTCAGGACATTGCAACATTGTTGCATATGCAGTAGTCCCATGCTAAAGAGTTCAGGTAGAGTTTTAAATGTCAAAACCAACCACAATTTTCACTTGTGTATGCCCCACTTATGAATTCTTTGGCATTGTCCCACTTTTTAAAGAAAAGATGAAGTTTTTAAATTTCCAAGTGACTTTTTACTAAGTCGGCCTGATAATAAAAACAAGCAGTGTTTTTGCACAGTGCTTACGGAGGGCGTCTAGTTAGTAGCCATTTGCAAAGTCCTGTGTGATCATTTTCTCTTGGACATTGCAAAGTCTAAATGCTACCAGGCATTTAAGAATGTCAAGATGTTGCTGCACATTCTTGTCCTGTGGTTCTGTATCACATCAAGGCTGTTACTGCACTGGACCAGCAGCAAGCACACATTATGGGCAGTACCATGTTAACTTTTCCTGGGAAGATGAGTAATGACAGAGTAAACTTCAGCTCTCAGAACCCAGTTTGGTGAGAATAATGAGTTTACTAGGCTTGCTTTACAAACCATGGTTGAGGTGTGAGTGACTCCCCACACAGCTGCCTCACTGCACAATACTACTGACACGGATGCAGACCTTCTGAGTGCTGCATCATGGAGCCCGCTTTCCATTAACCTCCCACTTCCTGTGTGTGTAGCATTTTCCATGATCCCTTGCTGCTGGTGGGGGCAACACCTGGAATTTTCGGTGAGGGTCTCCTGACCTCCTGACCTCCTGACCCGCTTTCTTCCATTGCTGGAATATGAGTGGTTCTGTTGTCACTGCCACAGACCTGGAACCACTGTGTATTTTGCTCTGGTTGCCATGGCTACGGGGGGGGGCAGAGTCTAAAACAGCACCATGCTATTGAGGACAACATTGCCATACAACAGATAGAAATCAGTTTCCGAAGCCGCCATGAGTAGAAGCTTCCAGAAGGCTGAGTGTAAGTTTCAGGAGCTTACACTCTTTGTGGGAAACTTCAGCTGCTGTCTCCAGAAAGAGGGTCCCTGTAATGATCCATCCGGCACATGTGTAAAGATTACCTTGCACGTGTCAGGCATTAAGCTTGGTTCCAGGGGTATATTTATGATGGTTGCTAAGTCGGGGCCCTTTAAGATGCTGGAGCACCCTCCCTCCCCCCAGCCATCCTCTGGAACAGCTGTGAGCCAGCTGTTGATGCTGTGATCCTACAGTTCCTGATTTATGATCCTACTCGGTGCCTGACTCCTCCTTATTCCCTGTCATATTGGCCGTCCCAGGTGGAAAGTCAGGTATTTTCCTTTGGGGATTTCTCTGGAGATTCCCCAGACTTTCCCCCATCATCCTGTCTGCATCAGCACTCTCTTCCTTCTCTTACTTCAAGCTATTACTTTTTTTTCTTTCCTGAAAGTGTCTCAGTGTATGGCCCTGGCTGACCTAAAACTTGCTGTATACACAGGCTGGCCTTGAACTCACAGGTTTCTGCTCTCCTGATGCTGAATCAAAGGCGTATGCCATGGGGGCGTGCTCCTCATGCCTCCCCCCTTTGCTTTATTAAACATTCCATAAGATGCATCCTCCCTCCCCCCAGCTCCTCCTATCCCCCAACCCTTCACACTGGACTCTGTCCTTTTTCGTTTTTAAAGGCATCAAGACCAGTTTTTTTGCTCTACAGATATTCTTGGGTGTGTAGTCTTCCACTGAGCAACCTGCCTCGCCCTCTCCGAGCATCTAACCATTGCGAGTAGCTTCACAGCTCGCAATTGAGAGGGTAGGGCTGTGCACCCAGCCCCCTTCTCCGCGCCTCTCCATGCCTCTCACAGCCCCCCCCTCCGCGCC
>NW_022196903.1:139560720-139565753 GCF_008632895.1 Mastomys coucha | reverse complement strand
CAGCCCCCCGCACCTCTCCACACTGGCTTGCCTGTGCAGTGCACCCAGCCCCCCTCTCCGCGCCTCTCCACGCCTCTCCTCGCCCCTCCACGCTGGCTTGTGCAGGCTTTGTTCCACTGTGACCTGGTTAAGGGCAGCTGCCCGGCTGTGTCCAGAAGATGATGTTCCCTTGCCCCACCTACCACCTCTGGCTCTTACACCATTGTACCCTTGATGATCCGGAGCCTTGTGGAGGTGGGTGTGGCATACGTGTTCCTCTTCATGCTTTAAGTGGAGGCCTTTATTTCCATATAAGGCCCTATCGTCTTGTCCCAGTTACATCCTGCTCATGTTAATGCTGGCCTAGCTCAGGTGATCAAGGCTCCCATGGCATGGATGTCTTTTCTCCTAATGAAGGTAAATCCTCAAGGGAAACTTCATATTGGCTCCTTCCAAACTAAGCCAGCACTGCCACTGCCACCCTTTTCTCTGCTAGATAATAGTAATGGGAGGCCGGGGGTGGGGGTGGGACACTTAGGAACGAATGGCTTTCTGAGCAGAGACTCTTATGGGGTAGGTATTATGAATGGAGAAACTGAGAGAGAGATTACATAACTTAGTACATTATTATAGCTTTTAAGTGTGGCACTGGGATTTGGACCCTCAAGAGTCTGATACCAAAAGCTGTTCTTGTTAAAGCCACTGTAAGGAGGACCAGAGATCCATGCTGCAGTGGCATGGGGAACAGGCCTTTACTCTGTGCTGCAGTGGCCCTGGGAACAGGTCTTTACTCCACACTGCAGTGGCACAGGGAACAGGCCTTCTTTACTCAGTTTGCTCCATGGAGTTTTAAAGACAGAAGGGTAGACCTCACTGCACTATGAGTACCTTGGGGTTATCTGTGGTAACTTGCTCTTACCTGACCGCTCACATGCTTGCCACATGCTATAAGACCAGAAGTTCAGGGTGGCAGGGAATCATTGGAAATCCACTTAACTACTTCTCAGGCATAGTGACCATAGCTTCTCCCTGTGCAAACTACAGAGCTGTTCCCAGGAGCAGGGTAATTCACTGTTCAACAGCCTGGCACTTGGCAAATGATAGGCTTCAGCAAGTTATCAGGCCTTGTCTATATTGTTTGAAGCCCTCTTAGACACTACTATCTCTTGAAAGTACAAATGGACTTAGAAATCTGGAGCCATTAGTCTAGGCTAGCCCCTCAAGCCAAGGACAGTGAGGCCCAGTGGCCATTAGTCTAGGCTAACCCCTCAAGCAGGGTATCGTGAGTAAGAGATCCACCATCCCTTCCTGCCTCCCTCTGCTGTGCCACCTTCAGCGGCTTCACTCACCCATCCGATGCTCTTGCTATTTCCCATGTGCTAACGCACAGGTTCTGTGACAGAGATAAGGTAAGTGGCGGCTTTTCCCTGTGGCTCCAGGGTGTGTATAGCACACGTTCTTAGACGTCAGACTCCGCGTAGCCCCAGCAGTGTCCTTCAATGATGGCCTGATCGATGATGCACTTGGCTAGACCTTGGGGTTCCCAGACATGTAGTCACATACTATTCAGTGTATACTCTGTTGGTGTCTCTGTAGCAGGCTAACATTCGAACCCACAGACTAGACTGAGTTCTCCGCTCCCTAACACAGTGGGCCTCCTTCAGTCAGATGAAGAACTGACAGGGATAAAAAGCCTCAGTCAACCTTGAGTGGGGGTATCAGTCTTGAGCTGCTTCGAGCTCTTCCTGGCTCTGGTCCTCTAGCCTGTAGCCCAAGACTTACGCCATTAGCTGTCTTAGTTCTCAGAGTGAGGGGCTTGACTGAACTGGATCCACTCATCAGCTTTCCTGGGTCTGTGGAACTTGGGACTTCTCAGACTCCATTACCACACAAGGCATTTCCTTTTAACAAATCAATTCATTGATTTGTTAAATCATAGTTCACCAGAGTAGGGTCTGGCTATGCAGCCCTGGCTGACCTTGAACCAACAATCTGCCTTAAGCTTCCAAGTGCTGAGATTACAGGCATATATGGATGTGCAGATCTTTATGTTTCTGTTGGTTTGGCTACTCTCATCTATACTCACACTCCAAATTCAGCATGAACCCTCCCTCCCCTCACATGGAGATCCTGCCAGGCAGTCTGGGAGTGAGGAGCTCTCCAGTAATGGAGGCTCACTAAGCTGCGAGCAACTGAACTCCAAAAGCCCTCTGTGGGTCTTGCCAGGGAGGAGGGCGGCACTTGAACACGAACAGGGTTACACTCCCAAGTCATGACTGTTTGAGACAGGGACCTTCCTGGTCACAAGCTGAGGTGAGGCTCTGACTGTCTGAGCCCTCCGTGAATGTCACAGAAGACATACCTAGGAGTGCAAGTGGCCGGATGTTTGTTAGGGCTGCTCTGTGGGGATGCCTGAACAGTTGAGGGGTCCCCTCAAACCCTTCGACAGCTCACAGTACTTTACCTTTAGTGTATGGTGATGCCTGAACAGTTGAGGGGTCCCCTCAAACCCTTCGACAGCTCACAGTACTTTACCTTTAGTGTGTAATGAGCCTGGGAAAGCAACCTTGGAAGACAGGCATTTACACTGGGCTGCACTGAGCAGAGCTGCTAGCTCCTCAGGCTCCCTGTCTGCTTCTTCCAGGCCTAGTGAGACATACAATCTGTGTTCCCAGCCTTCAGGACACTTCAAGCACACGCGGTGGGCTATGGAATCCACAGTGTCCTTTCCACTGGAAGCATCCATCACCTGGCTTTTTCATGATGTCTGAGCAACAGGTGTGTGCTGGCCATTTTCACTGAAATGAAACATTTCAGGTCAGTCATGAAAACCATAACCTTCCCCCCCCCCCCTTCTTGGCCTCAAAGAAAACCACCCAGAAAGAGTGTCATTGCTTTCATGTCAGTGGGGACACTTGAATAGATAACAGGCTTGTATTTCAGAGTACTGGAACTTGTTCCTTATGTAGGGTGCCCGAGGAGGGGAGACAGGCCCTTTCAGCTGTTTACAGCAGAACCTCAGTCTGTTTTGTTAGTAAATATAGCAAATAGACCAAAACAAACTATGGAATATTAATCAAGTCATCCAAATGAACATTTACAAACACCCAAAAATATCCTCTGAGAGCTGCTATAAAAGGCAGTATCTGATGACACACACACACACTCATCATCATGTGTAGAATGATGGCATATACACACACACACTCACCATCATGTGTGGAATGATGGCATGCACACACATACACTCACCATCATATGTGGAATGATGGCATACAACACACACACACACTCATCATCATGTGTAGAATGATGGCATGTACACACACATTCATCATCATGTGTGGAATGATGGCATGCACACACACACTCACCATCATATGTGCAATGATGGCATACACACACACTCACCATCATCACACTCACCATCATGTGTGGAATGATGGCATGCATACACACACACACACACACACTCATCATCATGTGTGGAATGATGGCATGCACACACACACCATCATGTGTGCAATGATGGCATGTACACACTCATCATCATGTGTGGAATGATGGCATGCACACACACACTCACCATCATATGTGCAATGATGGCATGCACACACACACACACTTACCATCATGTGTGGAATGATGGCATGCACACACACACTCACCATCATATGTGCAATGATGGCATGCACACACACACACTCATCATCATGTGTGGAATGATGGCATGCACACACACACACTCATCATCATGTGTGCAATGATGGCATGCACATACACACTCACCATCATGTGTGCAATGATGGCATATACACACACACACACACTCACCGTCATGTGTGGAATGATAGCATGCACACACACACACACACACACACTCACCATCATGTGTGAAATGATGGCATGTACACACACACTCATCATCGTGTGTGGAATGATGGCATGCACACACACACTCACCATCATGTGTGAAATGATGGCATGTACACACACTCATCATCATGTGTGGAATGATGGCATGCACACACACACTCATCATCATGTGTGGAATGATGGCATGCACACACACACACTCATCATCATGTGTGGAATGATGGCATGCACATACACACTCA
This sequence comes from Mastomys coucha, assembly GCF_008632895.1. NCBI lineage: Eukaryota > Metazoa > Chordata > Mammalia > Rodentia > Muridae > Mastomys > Mastomys coucha. The sequence goes on along the minus strand of NW_022196903.1, from coordinate 139,561,656 downwards.
CCATCATGTGTGCAATGATGGCATACACACACACACACACACTCACCGTCATGTGTGGAATGATAGCATGCACACACACACACACACACACACACACACACACACTCACCATCATGTGTGAAATGATGGCATGTACACACACACTCATCATCGTGTGTGGAATGATGGCATGCACACACACACTCACCATCATGTGTGAAATGATGGCATGTACACACACACTCATCATCATGTGTGGAATGATGGCATGCACACACACACTCACCATCATATGTGCAATGATGGCATGCATACACACACTCACCGTCATGTGTGGAATGCCTTCATGTACATTATTCATTACATCCTTTCAAAATCATGACGAGGGGGAAATTGGCAAGGATATGGAGTGATTAACTTAAAACCACTTTTTGCAAAATGGGAAACCTGCAACCTAAGTTTGCTTCCTTCTAAAACAGGCACCATGGGCTTCTCTCTGTGCTTCCAGCTTCTCTAGATGGGAAGTCAGAACCCATGCAAGTAAAATCTGTCATATTTGATAGTACCTAGTGAAGGAGAAGGGTATCAATGAAAGGTAAAGACGTGGGGATAGATCCAGGCTCTAGAGGATTCCTCTGCCTCTCCTCCCTCCCTCACCCCTGCACCAGGAAAAGCAGAATGCACACTGAGTGCTGTAACAAAGGGAAGGATCAGAAGGTGATGTGGTTGACTGCAAGTGCAGAAGGGTCAGAGGTCACTGCAGAAAGGCTGGCTACTCCCAGATTGTGGGACAACTTACACATGTCTGAAAACTGCAACCTCTGTGGGTGAAAAAATTGATATCGGTGAATCCCTCGGGACTGGGAAGCAACAGGGAAGCAGCCGGGAAGCAGCCAGGAAGCAGCTGGGAAGCAGCCAGGAAGCAGCTGGGAAGCAGCAGGGAAGCAGCAGGAAGCA
>NW_022196903.1:139557366-139560502 GCF_008632895.1 Mastomys coucha | reverse complement strand
GGGAAGCAGTGGGGAAAGCATCAGGGAAGCAGCAGGAAGCAGCAGGGAAGCAGCCAGGAAGCAGCAGGGAAGCAGCCAGGAAACAGCTGGGAAGCAGCCGGGAAGCAGCGGGGGGGAAGCAGCCGGGAAGCAGAGGCTGTCTTCCCTACAGTGTTAGCCTCTGAACTGTATATCACTTCTCTCCAGTGTACATCCTAGGAGTGGAGATGTCTCCTAGGAGATCATTAAAGGCAGAAAAGATCCTCAGATAAAATACATTAGTGGTTTACCTGACCTTAGGCCAATGTTGGTCAAAAATGAAGTGTTCTCTGATAGATAGATAGATTGATCGATTGATTGATCGATCGATCGATAGATAGATGGCAGACAGATAGATAAAAGCAAGGTTTTTAAAAGATTTATTTATTTATTTTTGTGTATATGAGTACACTGTAGCTGTACAGATGGCCGTGAGCCATCATGTGGCTGCTGGGAATTGAACTCAGGACCTCTGCTCGCTTCCGGCCCCGCTCGCTCTGGTCCCACTCGCTCCAGTATAATATATTGTAGCTGTCTTCAGACACACAAGAAGAGAGAGTCAGATCTCATCACGGATGGTTGTGAGCCACCATGTGGTTCCAAACTCAGGACCTTTGGAAGAGCAGTCAGTGCTCTTACCCGCTGAGCCATCTCGCCAGCCGGATAAAAGCAAGTTTTATGAGGAGCAGGGAAGCAGTAGGTGCTGCGGCTGTGCGCTGCGAATCCATCGAGGTTCTTACCTTGATGTAAGAGCATCTTACCCTTGATGAGGGTAACCTCTACTCACCCTCGTTTTCCATCTTCAAAGTAGATTTAGTAATAGGTATTCCAGGGGTAACTGTGGGGTTCATATCGATGTTAATAGACACGAAACAGTGTGAAATACTAAGTAATATTCCATCTGCTGGTAGTTTGAATAATATTCAGAAGCAATAATTCCTACTTCTTCAAATTTGAAAAATATTTCCTGGAGAGGATGGCACTGGCAGCAAGTTGTTTTAAAACACTGCCATAAAACACTTCTAAACTATATAAAGAAACGAGCGACTTGGCTGGAGAAATGGCTGAGGAATTAAAACATTTGTTCTCAAAGAGGACGGGAACACCCAGATGTTGGTTCACACACAATTCCAGTTCCAGGCAGTCCTCTCATCTCCTCAGGCGCTGCAAGGCATGTAAGGATATACTGATGACTTTTGGATATATAAAATACTAATTCATTAATTCAACTAATATATATTGGGTGCCCACCAAATCTGTGGCCCAGAGAGGATGCTAGAGGCACTTAAGTGAGTAAGACAGGCTTGGTCCCCATCCCCAGAGAGGGAGCATGATCAACCTGGAGATAGCTGTTGGGCAGAACCAGGCCCACAGGGGTGGAATGAGCTATTTAAACCAGAAGGCAATGTTTCAGACAGTCCTGGGAAGAGAACCTGCTGCATAGAGACTAGAAAAGGCCCTCCAAAAGCCCTCTATCAGTAAAGAGAGAAGTGTAATTAATCTAGTGTTTCCCCTTAATAATATATATAGGTCTGGCCCATGGAGACCTGTGCCAGTAATCGGGTACAGATAGAGTCATCCAGGTGGGAGAAAGCACAAAGACTGAAGGTTGTAGCTTGCTCCAGCAGGCGATTAGCCAGAGAAGCCCACAGTGCAATTCAGAGACACTGACTATTCACATTAGGCAGCTTAATGACCGTGGGGAAGAGAACTTGGCCTCAAAGCTGGATACAAGACAAAGCTTTTGTTCTTGGAACTAGCAAGAGTTTAAGAAGGTCAAGTCTCAAGGGCAGGTGAGCAAGAGACCCCCACTGTGTGAGTGGGTGGGGATGGAGCTGGGAGCGCTGGTGTGTGGAGCAGCACACAGGGCCACTGTGTAAGTGGGTGGGGATGGAACTGGGAGAGCTGGTGTGTGGAGCAGCACACAGGGCCCAGACCCTTGATGGCAGTGCAGAGAGCAAAGTGTTCACTGACCTCTGTATGAGTGACTCAGTGGCTGCCTCTGGGGGCGGCGGGTGGGGGGCATTCATTTCAGGATTCTGGCAGCAAAGCAATCAGTGAACCCAGGGGTTCTTGAAACGTTTCTTGCCTGCCTGGGGAACCAGCCGAGGGAAGATGAAGAGGAAGGAAATGACCACTCACTGCCACTATGTGCTTCTTATCCCTGGCTTTTAAGTCCTCACAGCACTCCTACTAGAATTAGCCATGTGAGTTCCCCATGATGAAGCCACCCTTGATGTATCAAATGAACCCAAACCAAGGTAGGGCCACATGGATGTGGTGATGATCTGCTGGTAACTTGGGGGTCTGCAAATACTGAGTTGTGGGTAAATAGAGGGTCAGCAACTGTCTATGTTTTCCCAGGGCTCATCTGGCTTCAGCCCAGAAGTCCCTCAGAATGGAAAAGTAGAGACACGAGCTCTGAAGTCAAAATGCCTTCTACCTTCTCAGTTCCGTACTTTATGTCTGAGGAGATCAGAGACTAAGTATAGGTGGCGCTCCTCATATGACAAGGACCTGCCGGCTGAAGGGGTTGGACAATGAGCTTCCTGTGGCTTGACTTGATGTGCACAGATATAAGAAAGAGGAAATGGAAAGTCTTGGTGAAGCAGGTTCATCTTTGAGTTAGCAAGACCTGCTCTGGAGATCTGGAAGATAAGGCCTCTAGCTCTGAACATTCTGACAGACAGGAAAGCACCTGGGCTGAACTGGCTTGGGGATGAGATGTGACACTGAGACCGCGCCACCACACTCTAAAATGCAAGGCCAAAGCCCTGTAAAGTCTCTGTTAAAATACTGTGTTTTTTATGAGGGCATCTTACAGAGCGTTTCAAATGGCTAGAGAGGAAATGGAGAAATTAATCACTCAGAAAAAGGCCAATTAACATGATTCTTTGTTGGTGTCTTTCTGGACTATCAATTTTTAAAAAGTAATAAAAAGCCCTGAAGCTCTTCGGCTGGTGACACACTCTGGGACTCGCGAGGCTGTTCCCCAGCTGGTGACACACCCTGGGACTGACACGGCTGTTCCTCAGCTGGTGACACACCCAGGGACTGACATGGCTGTCCCCCAGCTGGTGACACACCCAGGGACTGACATGGCTGTTCCCCAGCTGGT
>NW_022196903.1:139550786-139557196 GCF_008632895.1 Mastomys coucha | reverse complement strand
TCGCACGGCTGTTCCCCGGCTGGTGACAAGCCCTGGGACTCTTGAGGCTGTTCCCCAGCTGGTGACAAGCCCTGGGACTCTCGAGGCTGTTCCCCAGCTGGTGACAAACCCTGGGACTTGCGCAGCTGTTCCTTGACTTGAGACTGTTATGCCTGTCTCACTTCTCACTGATTTATATCCTGAACACAAAGTGATCAAGCACGTTTCTCTTATTTGAGACTCACTTCTCAGATGTGATTCTTTGCAGGGAGTTCTTCCAAAGGGAAGATCTATAAGCACAAAGATGATAGATTTTTTTTTCCAGAAAGGACTCTGAAATAAGTTTTTGGGGCATCGATTCCTACAGCTGTTTTATCCCCAGGCTTAGCCCCCTTTGATTCAGGAACATCCTGGGGACACTTCTTACTTCCCAGTGTAGAAAGTTTCAGGGATTCTCTGTCTCTTTAGGTCTTTAGCCATTAATTCAACTAACATTTCTAACACTGAACACATAGTTCTACCTCGATACTCTGGTTTAGGTAGGGAAAACCACTTAATAGAGAAGGAGTTTTATTCAACTTTGCAGTCTGTTGTTGAGGAGAGCCAGGGAAGGAGGTCAAGCAGATACCTGAGGCAGAGCTTTCAGGACACTTGAGGCTCATGCTTGGTGAGCTTTTTTTACATCCCACAAATGTCTGCCTAGGGAATGGTGCTACCCACAGTAGGCTGAGACCACCTTTATGAACCAACTGCCAAGACAATATTCCTGAGGCATTCCACAGACCAATCTGATCGAGGACATTTTTCAATGGAGACTTTTCTTTCAAATGACTCTAGGCTCTGTCAGGTTGATAATTAGAGCTAACTAGGTTACTATGCTAGTAGATCTGGATGTGAGGAAAGAGTAATTAGGATTGGATAGGATCCTATGGCATCAGCAATGTTGTAATGATAAGAAAAGAGACCTGAGCTAGCATGGTTGCCCTGTCTTGCCGTGTGATGTCCCCCACTCTGTCATGGTGCAGCAAGAAGGCTCTCACTAGAGATCAGGCAAACATTGGAACCAAGCTCTTGGCCTTCCTAGACTCTATCTGTGAGAAATTTTAACCTCCATTGCACACAGAGTACTACGTTTTCTATAGCAATAGAAAATACAGTAAGATACCAGGTTCTCCGGAGCTCGCGGCTGCCATTGTAACTGCCCTGAAGTGTTTCACGGTAAGTTGGTTCTCAAATGTGGCCCTTTGTCAGCTGACACTACCACCACTAGTAGGTGGGCTGCCTGGAAATGAGCAAACACTCTCAGACTTTATTCTTTCTGTGAAGTAGCCTCCCCACCAAGTGTTCCTTGAGGTCTACAGTCCCTGTCTCTGGAGAAAGCCTGTCACAAACCTTCCTGCCATGTGTGGCCCCTCTGACCTCCTTACAGAGGGTGATGCCATGTAATGTACTGATGCCCTTGCATTGCTAAAGATTGCATGCTCTGCACTCCGCAGAGTCCTGGTCTTTGCGAAAGGACTAGACTGAGCCTTCCATTCTCTTTCTTAACCAGCCATGAGCTCGCAAGCACTAGCAGAGATGATTCTGGGAGGCAGCCACCATGGCACACACAGAACATTCTTATGTTTGAATTCAAATGTGTTTCTTGGTCATGCTGACCATTCTGAGTTCTCTGAGATATTTTAAGGCCATCGACTCTTCACTCTTTCAGACTGGGCTCAGACAGGAATGTCAGTCATGTATGTAGGTGAGTGGTCTGTGTGTCTTGAGCCCCTAGACAGCTTCTGTGTACCGTTGCTTTCCAGGCTGAAACAGTGGCTTTGGGGCTGTGGGATGACAGGGCAGCAGATGGATGCCCTTAGAACCCCGAGGAGGACTCTGAAGTTTGCATAGAGGAGGCAGAGGCAGGCTCTTGTCCATGATGCTAGAAAGTAAGATTCTGCTGTATGGCATGCCTCTGAGATGTGACTCCGGGATCTCTGCCCACTTGAAAAGAGAACACGGAACTTGAGGTTGTACATCTTGAGGTTGGGTTGAGGCAGCAAGTGATGAGGCTGTTGAATAAGGCTCTGAGTCAGCCATGGAATGGAAAGATGAAAATACGTACTCTGTATATTATCCTACGGTCTCACCTGGAGCCTTCACTGCATCTCAATCCGTTTGTTTGCTTGGTAACCATCCTGCTTTGCAGCTACCATTAAACAGAGGCTCAGAGAATCTCTGATGGCATTTGACCGTGGAGGTTAAACCTCGTAGACATTCCAACTCATTTTAGAGTCCACCCATCTGTACCACCTAGCATGTCTTGTCATGGAAGACACGACCCTCGCAGCTGCGCAGACAGATTGACTTGCGGTGTCTCTTCACTTAGCAGAAGAATGGAGGTCACCACTCAGTAGGTTTGGCTTTCTGTTGAGTCCGTCTTGAATCACTGTTCTTGCTTATTTTGCTTGTCTTTGCTCAGGAAGAAGCTGCGTCAAAGTTTATTCTCCTGCCCTTTGCTTCTTCCTTATCTCCATACTCCTCCCTCTTTTAGACACCAAACAGCTGATCATGTGGTAAAGTGCTCCCCAGTCTGTCCTCCCCACTGTTAGTTTTGAGGAAGAAGGCCTCCATGCCCAAAGACTAGAATTCAGGACACGGTTGATTTCACGTGAGCTTACACACGCTCAAGGTGTCACATGATCATCTGGAGGACTGTATGAAGCAATAAGAAGCTTTTTAAGGCCCTTCAAATGGCAAACTCTTTTTCTTTCTTTCTTTGTTTTTTAAGTCACTCTGATTACAGTGCAGTGAATGGAACCAAACCATTAGGAACAGATGTGGGGGAAGAATTAGAGGAGAAAATATCTGGACAAAAAGATGATGTCGGATTTGAAAATGACACTGAATGCAACTAAACATAACTGTGTTAAATGAAATAAGTCAGACTCACACAAGTGAATATCCCATGCTATCATTTATATGTGGATTGTTGGCTACACAGTATATCCTAGAATAAGCGTACAAAGGAAGTGGGGGCAGGATCATGTGTTACAGGAAGGGAGTCATGAGAAGGGAGACAGGAGGCTGGGGTGAAATGGTCAATGCTGATGTATACTTTAAAGAGAAGGTCTTTGTGAAAATTAATTTGTTAATAAAAAAATTAATAAACAGGAAAAGATAGTCATGGTGAATGTGTTAAGGCCAGGAGCCAATCGTGGTCCAAGCTGATGATCTGGGTCCTGCTTTCTCTCACTAGAAAAAAAATTCTGAAAACTCTCTGGCTAGCTCATCCCTTGCAGGCTGAAAGCGCAGTCTTTTATTTACGTATCAATTCAGTCATTTACTCCAGGTTCCCTTTCGATTATCCCGTGAATCAGCATCCCCTGACCACAGCTCCTTAATTCTTAGAAAAAGACAGCAAATACATTCTTTTTTCTCTCCTTCTTTTTAACATTGCAGATGAATTCAGAGATCTGCCTGCCTTTGTAAGCACAGACTTTGTAAGAAGTTTGGCTGGGTTGTGGGTTGGATCCCATTCTGAGACTATCATTCTTACCACACTTGGGCATAAACGCCTTCTGTCCAAGGCTGACCTTGAACTCGTGAATCTGCCTGCCTTTATAAACACAAACAATAAACTTAGCTGGGTGGGATCTTGCCCTGCCATCACCACTCCCTAAATCTCTTTAACTCCTTCCTTAGTATCTTTCTGACAAGCTGGCTCATAGTGCAGCTGCCTTTGTTCTTTTAGGTGCGTAAAGCCCCTCAGACAATCCATATTGCATCCTTATATTTTACATAGTTGGGAAATTATATATGCTTGAACTCATGTTTTCAGAGTTCTTTCCCACAGACTTAAGGGCTGTCCTGAAGATCTCAGTGTTTACTATTTTGCTGATACATAGGCACACCCTCACCTCTTGGACTCATGCTGCTTCTAATTATCTTGGAGTCATTAGCCTTGCCAGGGAGAATATTTCCCAAAGGAGAAACGTGAAAATATGTACATTATTATACAGACAAGCCGTATGCCCACAGAAACCATCAGCACTTGTGGAGGCCCAGGCCCTGCTTGCCCTGATCCAGGGGCAGGAACCATGTCACGCTGTCCCTGGCATGGCCATGCAGGATTCGGCACTGTCCCACCAGGCAGTGTCACAGCTTCAGTATGGATCACACAGATGACCATGAGTGTGGTTAGTGAGATGACTTGGCCAATGGGGCACTGGGTAGCAGACCTTCTACAGAGCCTCTGTGGCAGGGGCTCCCCCAGTCCCGCTTCTCTTTTAGGCAGCAAGAGCCCCTTCATAGGCACTTCCTTGTCTGGGCACTGTCTGGGTTGTTTCGAGTGCTTCTGGAGTGACAGCAGCTGCCCACATCTCAGGGGGCTGGTGAGCCTATCTCCTCACCTCTACCCTCGCCAGCACATCCTACCCACATCTCAGGAGGCTGGTGAGCCTACCTCCTCACCTCTACCCTCGCCAGCACATCCTACCCACATCTCAGGAGGCTGGTGAGTCTATCTCCTCACCTCTACCCTCGCCAGCACATCCTAGATGTGTTCTTAGCCATCCCTTACCATGCTGGTTCCTTTAGATCTCCAGTTTTCCCACATACAACAGTGTGCTACATTTCCCAGCCTCCTCTCCTGTGTGCATACATGGATGCTTCTCCTTTCCCCTCCTCTCCCCTCCCCTGCTCTGCTCAGCTTTACTTTGTTCTGCCCTCCTCTCCTCTTCTCTTTCTCCTCCCTTCCCGTCTCTTCCTCTCCCCTCCCCTCCACTCAGCTCCTCTCCTCTGTTCTGCCCTCCCCTGCTCTACCCTACTCTCCTCTCACTCCCCTCCCCTCCTCTGCCCTCCTCTCACTCCCCTCCCCTCCCCTCCTCTCCTCTCCTCTCCCCTGCTCCATTCTGCTTTCCTCTGTTCTGCTAGCTCCTCTCCATTTTGTGGCATCTTTCTATCCTTTCTTGTAGCTCTGCCCACTCCATGTGTGGCCTCCAGTCAGTTCATCTAATCAAAACTTGTCACAGAAACCAGAACAGCTTTCCTCTGTTCTGCCCTCCTCTCCCCTCCCCTCCTCCAACTGTTTCTGGAAGACTCAACATGGATATCACACCAGGAAACCTAGCACATCCCAAGCTAGATTTATTATATTTTCTCTCAAACCTGTTTTTTTTTCTCTCTCTCCCCCTGTGTCTCTTATTTGTTCGTGGCTCAGCCAAAGTAGAGGGCAAAAAGTCATCTCAATTCTTCATATTTTTTTCTTCAGTTAAAGAGCCAGTGGTACTTATTTAATATCATATGAGTGTGCCGGGAACAAGGCACCATGTGTGAGGCTCGAGTTCTCAGTGGATCTCTGAAGCACATGCTGTGTGACTGGATTCTACAGCTGAGTCCTGAAAGCCTTCCTTTGGACCCAGCCTTTGAATTGTTATCTCCAAAGCTAGAGCCTTCAACAGTTTTCCAGTTTCTTCTCTGTTTTTTTCTGCCACTGTTCCTATAGCTTGTGTCTTATAAGAGGATGTTACCCAGTGGTCCATCAGCCAAGTTGTCTCAGAAGCTGCACTCTCCAGTCATCTGCCACGCCCCTCACCGAAGCCGCTAGGCCACGCCCCTCACCGAAGCTGCTAGACACTGCCAGGTCAGCCAGTATCCTACTTAGGTTTGCCTAGGGTGGCAGGCACTGCCCACAGTGGTCTGGGCCCTTGCAGATGGCCCACAGGCTGACTTACCTACAGTCTAATAGAGGTGTTTTCTCAGGTGAGGTTTCCTCTTCTCTGAAGACCTCAGCTTGTGTCGAGTTGACAAGACAACAAACACGGACTGGCTTTCCCAGTGTGATGGGGTGTTTAGCCACAAAGACTTGTCCATTGTTCAGTGTGGTTCTACACTGTGGCGTTTTACTGTTTCTGTTTTTGTTTCAATACTGTGACATCTGAGTTTTGATTCCAAGAAAGAAAGAGGGTCACAGGGGACAGGAGATCAGAGATTAGAGAGCTGTGGACAGATAAGACATTCCTCATTCACTCTAGGCAGGGACCACCACAGGGGCCACCAAGCAGACAACTACCAGCTGGTGCTCAGGCAAACACCAGCTCACACGGAGCTGCACAAGGCAGGCACAGACAGGCACATACAGTACATGGAGGTAAACACAGGCCTAGAGAATGAGTACCCGCTAGCCCACGTGGCTCTGACCCCAAGGCCATACTTTTCCAGACCCACAAAAGTGGCATTCTGCCAGAAAGAGCAGATTACATCACTATTTACTTTCGGATTCCCTGACAGCCAGTGTCAGCCACTTTGTAGCCCTGTGGATGTTGGGTGTTAATCATCTTGACCCACACTGGATATCCACAATAGTGCCATGTTATCTAGACATGAACTGGACTTTGAAAGTCTGCTTTTTGTACAAATAATTAAGTATTCTGTCATCCAATGAGTGT
>NW_022196903.1:139537447-139550708 GCF_008632895.1 Mastomys coucha | reverse complement strand
AAAAAAAAAAAAAAAAAACAACCGTTGTAATCCAAATAGGTAACCAGAGAAATGAACCAAAACAGGAACTGGAAAAATGTATGAATGTTTTGAAGGTTTGCACTGATGGTTTTGTTTTTATTTTTAAAATGTAGAAACAGAAGCACAGCTGGAACCTATGCAAAAGAAACACTGTAAAGCTCTGATTAGAAGGGCACTGGTCAAGAGCCCTTATCAGTCTCACAGGACATGTGTGTGTGTGTGTGTCTGTGTGTATCTGTGTGTGTGTGTCTCTGTGTGTGTATGTGTGGGTGTATGTGTGTGTTTGTGTGTCTGTGTGTGTCTGTGTGTGTGTCTGTGTGTGTGCCTGTGTATGTGTTTGTGTCTCTGTGTGTGTGTTTGTGTGTGGGCATGTATGTGTATGTGTGTGTCTGTGTGTGTATGTGTGTGTGTATGTGTATGTGTCTGTGTGTGTATGTGTGTCTGTGTGTGTGTCTGTGTGTGTGTTTGTGTGTCTGTGTGTGTGTATGTGTGTATATCTGTGTGTGTATGTGTGTATGTCTGTCTGTGTGTGTCTGTGTGTGTGTCTGTATGTGTCTGTGTGTGTGTCTGTGTATGTGTTTGTGTGTCTCTGTATGTGTTTGTATGCATGCATGTATGTGTATGCATGTGTGTATATGTGTGTATGTGTGGTTTTATGTGTATGTATGTGTATGTGTGTGTCTGTGTGTTTATATGTGTGTATGTGTGGTTGTATGTGTGTGCATGTGTGTGTATATGTGTGTGTCTATATGTGTGTGTGTCTGTGTGTATATGTGTGTCTGTCTGTGTATGTGTGTGTGTGTATGTCTGTGTCTGTGTGTGTGTTTGTATATCTGTGTGTGTGTTTGTGTGCGTGCATGTATGTGTCTGTGTATGTATGTGTGTGTATGCATGTGTGTATATGTGTGTGTGACCACATGTGTGCCTGCTTTCCTTAACTTGATAAGAACTAGAGTCACCTAGGAGGAGGGAACCTTACCCAATGGATTGTCTTCATCAGATTTGCCAGAAGGCAAGTCTGAGTCATTTTCTTGACTAGTAATGATGGATGTGGGAAGGCCCAGCCCACTGTGGGCAGCATCACCTGGGCAGGTGACCCTGGGTACACAAGAAAGCAGGCTGTGCAAGCCCGAGGGCCCAGCCAGTAAACAGCATTCCTCCATGGCCTCTGCCGCAATCCCAAACCACGTTCCTGCCCATAACCTGGAAGGTGTATAGATCCTTTCCTCCCATGTTGATTTTGATCTGTTCCCTATCAGTCACACGCATCTAGTTTGGTGAACTATCCAAGCTAGAAACCAAACTAGAACACTGTGTTCCTCAAGTTAAAATGTAAAAACTAAAAGAGGCATCCATGTTTTCGGTCTTCATTTTGAAACTCACGGGTGACTTGACTGACAGGTTCAGCTAAGGCTTTGGCGTGAGCTCCTCTGCTTGTCCAGGGAGTAGCAGTGCTTGGATGTGCCCCCTCAGACCCGCCCTCATTTCTCCATGTAGGGGACTAACTTTCGTTAGCTTGCTGTCTAGATGTCATCACCTACATTACTCTCTGGAGCTCAGTCTCCACCAGTCCCTCCCCTGGTCACGACCTCGAGAATGTACCTAGTCATTACAGAACACGGAGCACAAAGGCCCACTCCTCTGGCTCTTCACACGGCACTCTGAGTTTTATAATCTCTAAGCTTTTGTTGCCCACACTCCTGTCATCCAAGAGCCATGCCTTCTAGGATTCTGTCAGAGAACACCCAGCGAGCACTGCTTGCACCTTGCGTCCCTCTCATACGTGCGCACGCTTCTCACTTCATGGTGAGAAGCTCATTGCTCATAGAAATTAAAGCCTACAGAAAATGCTGAGAGTGCTGAAGTAATTCTCCTGGATAAATTCCAAGTAGTAATGTCAGGAGCATGCTCAGTGCACCCTCTGGGGTGGTGGGGGACGGGTTGTTTGTCTTCAATAATCAGAAATCCAAAATTTTCTCAGCGCTCAAGATAAATTAGTAAACAGTTCAAATGTTGGCACAGAAATGTGGCCTCAACCACTTGTTTACTCAGAAAATGCCTTGTGCCTCAAGGCCCACCCTCTGTAACCCACTTCCGAAGGCCCACCCCACCCATCCCCCATTCCCCATTCCCCAACCCCCAGCCTTCCCACCACCCTGTGACCACTTCCTAAGGCCCACCCTCAGTGACCCACTGCCTAAGACTCAGCCCTTCCCCCACACCTCCCCTCCCACACCTCCCCACCACCCACCACCACCACCCTGTCACCCCCCCTTACTACTTCCTAAGGCCCAGCCCCTACCTGACCATTTTCTAAGACCCACCCTCAGTTGACCCACTTCCTAAGGCCCACCCCCATGACCCACTTTCTAAGCCACGCCCCCTAACCTCATGACCACTTCCTACAGGTTTCTGGGCCTTCTAAAGCAGTTCCTAGCAGGGGATCTGGTGTCCTAGCACACGGGTCTGTGGTAGCATTTTCCATCACATTCTTATGTCGACTCATGTTCCATGTTCTTTCCCGAGAAGTCTCAGGCCCATACTGCGTCATGGGCGTCTAAGAAGGCCCATTTCAGTGCATCTGTTGGCTCCATTCTTTCCTCGATAGCTACTTTCATGTATTTTCCTTGAGCAAAATACAGTCTGACACACGTTTAAAGCACCTTCCCCGAAGCCTCACCTCTGCCTGGGTGAGCTACGTCCAAGGAATGGGGATTATCCAGTTCTGGGGTCGGTGTTGTCTTCCTTAGCCCACGCAATATTGCCAATATTTCTTTTGATAAATATTGGATATTTAGTGGATTTGGAACATATAAAGAAAAGTTCCCCTTCAGAACCAAACTTTTTGAAATACTTGTAATGTGTCCACTTTGTGGTCATTTCTCAGCTTAAGTTTCTCACAGACCCGGAAGCTGTTGCATGGAGGTTGCATGTTATTTCCTTAGTGCGAATTTTCTTGATGCCGATGAGCTAGCCCAGAGCTTTATGCGTGCTAGCCCGGTGACTTGCTTCACATCCACTCATTCTTAGAGCTACTTTTAATATCCTTGTCTTGGTTTGCTGCGTGAGCTTTCCCAGGGCAGTGAGCAAACATCTGTTCACCCCAGATGTGGCATCAGTAAAAGACCAAGTGTGGTTTGGTGAGCCAATGAGCTTTTAGTTTAATTAGGACTGATCGGGAATGTGGGCAACTTTCAAACAACTACACCACCCAAGAAAGCAGCTCTGTCCCATGACTGAGTTTCTGTCAACCATAAACTGTCTATAAATCCTCAGAAATGGCGGAGTCCTCCCAGGCCCTGCACCCACAGTGATGGGCCACCAGTGAGCCCATTTCTGTAGGTGTTGAATGAGGGTCATCACAGCCACTCAGAGTTCATGAGAGCAATAGCTACGCCACGCCTGCAGAACAGCATTCCATGGCGCAATTGTTAACTCTAGAGGCTCATCTTCCAATAATTCTCCCCTTGTTTTTACGACTCCTCTTGGTCTCTCAGACTGCTTCACACACTGATCTTCAGGTCCCCTTTCCAACCTTCTAAAATGTATATCCCACATATATTTTTTTTTCTACACACACCCACATGGAGCAATATCAGTGGCATTCCTGGCTTCCATCACAACACCTCCAGCCCTGTCACCCACTCGAGCTTTCAAGATGCCCTTAAGTATCCCTGGAGCCTCTTTTCTCAGCCATCAACAGACACAAGGACTTCAGTCTCCAGAAGCCAGTCTGTCACCTTGCTCCTCTGCTGCCTTCTCTGTCTTGGTGAGTGGTGCATCAGGTGCCCTTTGTTCACGCCCAAAGCATGGGTGCCAGCTACCAGTCCCCCTTCTTGCCTATCTGCTAATCATTTTGAAAGCTCCACCAACACTCTACTTTTGAAATATCCTCAATCCACCCCCTCCTTCTATCTCTTTTGTGTTACTATAGTTACTACAGGTCAGTCCCTGACACGGTCTCCCGTAGGTTCCTGAAGCAGTGTAGCTGGCCCTGCTCCCATTTGTTTCCCAGGCTGCCACAGGAATACTTTGTAAGCATCCAATCTCTGAATCAGTCTCACCCTTCCCCTCCTCTCCTGTTCACGTCTGCACTCAGCAAACATTCCAGTGCCCTTCACATGGATCACCCCACCCCCAGCTTTGCCATTGATGGCACTTGGTGACACCTAACGTTTCCACTGTTCCCGTGCCACCCCAGTGTTGGACATCTCCAAGAGTCTGCTCCTGCACAGTGGGCTCCCTCTTAGCTGATGAGCAGCATAGCCTCCCTCAACATACTCTGTACTCTGCTCCACGTTTCCAGTATCTCGACCCACAGGAGAGAGCAAGGCAGCCTCGCTAGTGAACTCATTACGCTCAGAGGCTGCTGTGTAACCGGGTCATGACCACATAGAACCCTCTGCTGTGCACATTTCCTAATGTTCCCTTTGGCTGTTGGTGTGTGTGTGTACATGTGTGTGCATGTGTGTGTGTGTGTGTGCATGTGTTTGTGTGTGTGTGTGTGTGTATGCATGTGGGTGCGTGTATGTGCATGTGTGTGTATGTACGTGTGTGTGTGCATGTGTGTATGTAGGTGTGTGTGTGCATGTGTGTGCGTGTGTGTGCATGTGTTTGTGCATGTGTGTATATGCATGTGTGTGCGTGTATGTGCATGTGTGTGCGTGTGTGCGTATGTAGGTGTGCATGTGCATGTGTGTATGTAGGTGTGTGTGCGTGTGTGTGCATGTGTGTGCATGTGTTTGTGCGTGTGTGTGTATGCATGTGTGTGCGTGTATGTGCATGTGTGTGCGTGTGTGTATGTACGTGTGTGTGTGCATGTGTGTATGTAGGTGTGTGTGTGCGTGTGTGTGCATGTGTGTGCGTGTGTGTGCATGTGTTTGTGCATGTGTGTGTATGCATGTGTGTGCGTGTATGTGCATGTGTGTGCATGTGTGCGTATGTAGGTGTGTGTGCATGTGTGTATGTAGGTGTGTGTGTGTGTGTGTGCATGTGTGTGCGTGTGTGTGCATGTGTTTGTGTGTGTGTATGCATGTGTGTGCGTGTATGTGCATGTGTGTGTGCATGTGTGTATGTAGGTGTGTGTGTGCATGTGTGTATGTAGGTGTGTGTGTACGTGTGTGTGCGTGTGTGTGCATGTGTGTGCGCACGTGTGTGGGGTGTATCTAGGTGTGTGTGTATGTGTGTGTGCATGTGTGTGCGTGTGTGTGCATGTGTTTGTGTGTGCGTGTGTGTATTTGTGTGTGTGCATGTGTGTGCTGCATGTGTATGTGTGTGTAGGTGTATGTGTGTGTTTGTGTAGGTGTGTGTACGTGTGTGTGCGTGTGTGTGCATGTGTATGCGTGTGTGTGTGCATGTGTGTGTGCGTGTGTGTATGTAGGTTGTGTGTGCATGTGTGTGCGTGCATGTGTGTGTAGGTGTGTGTACATGTGTGTGTGTGCGTGTGGGTGTGGGTGTATCTAGGTGTGTGTGCATGTGGGTGTGTGTGTGGGGGTGTATCTAGGTGTATGTGTATGTATGTGTGTGTAGGTGTGTGTGTATGTAGTTGTGTGTAGGTGTGTGTATGTATATGTGTGTGTATGTGTTTATATGTGTGTATGCTGTGTGTGTGTGTGTGTGTGTGTGCACTCGTGTGCAGGCGAGGGGACAGCTTGGAGGGTTTTTCTCTCCTTCCACCATAAGGATCTTAGGATTGAACTCAGACTGTCGGCCTTGGCAGCAGGCGCCTTTGCTCCCTGAACCATCTCAATGGCCTCTCATATCTAAGGCTAATGAGTGCACAGCACATGGCATCCTCTCTGTGTGAAACGTACAGCATAGACCAGGGCTCAGAAGCTTTCTGTGTCAGCTTGCAGCCCCTGTCAGGCATTGGGGTCAGGGGAATAGCGTGAGAGGAAGGATTCTACACTGATGTGCAGACAGAAGCTAGCTGCCTACCGGCACTGAAGACGGAGCTTGGCCCCAGAACTGCTGCCTAAGCCTCACCCTGTGGTGACTGATGTCAGCAAGGTTCCCCAGGGAAGCAGGGTCACCTGCCAATCACGAGTAAGACTGCCCTCTTAGCCTACAGGATATGCAGTGTGACATGGCGCTAGGTAGGAGTCAGAGTGAGGGACAAAACTCAGAGGAGCCTTTGTATCTTGGCTTCTCTCGGTGCAGACTTAGGTGAGGCTCAGGTGAGGCCGAGCTCATCACAAACACTACAGGAAGCAAAGCCTGCAGCCTAGAGGCACCAGCACGGTCTTGGGGAACTCTCTGGGGACAGTCTCATCCTGCTTCCTCGGCATCCTACTTTGGCAGGTCGCTACCTCTCTGAGCTTTGTTGCTGTCACCTGTCATAGGGACAACAGCAGCTTTCCCCTGAGACATCTAGTTTTCTTCCCATACCTTTATTTCTTACTTAAAGAACAACATTTGCCCCAGCAAGACACTGGGAAGCATAAAGCCAACCAGGAATCTGCAACATCAGATCCTGACTGGTCCTTGCTGGGACTAATGAAGGCAGTTTTCTCTGAGCTAAGATCCTGGATGTCATTCACTTATCTGTCTGTCAAACATTCACGTCTGCGTTCTGACAGACATGACCAGCTCTCTGTAGGTCAGTAGTCCAGTTGCTAAGCTTGGTAGCAGGCATCATACATGTGGTAAGGCTTACAACCATTCATCATCCAAATGCATCCAGAAGCCACCCCACCCCCAGACCATTATTTCTATTTAGAGGTTCCCAAACTTGAAGGGGGAAATTAGACTAGTTATTAGAATAACACTAGACATTTTAGTCTAGTGTTAAAGAACGCTTAACCCGTCCTCTCAGAACTCAGGAGATGGGGGCAGGAGGAGTTCAAGGTCCTCCTCGGCTACGTAGTGAAGTGGAGGCCAACCTGGGCTACATGAGACCATGTCTCAAAACAAACAAGAAGACCAAAGAGAAACTTGTGACCAGCAAAAAGGAACGTGGTTCTAAGTGAAGGGAGCAGAGTGCGCGTGAAATGCAGAGAAGCAGGCATCTCGCTCGAGGAATAATGAGGAGCTTATTCAAGTGCTGAGCGATGCACACGCAGTGGCGTGGTCCAGGAGCCCCAGGCGACCATCTGTGAGTCAGGCACGCAGCTCTTAGACACCTGCCAGGGTAGGAGCGGCATGCACTCGTCCAGATCTTAGACACCTGCCAGGGTAGGAGCAGCGTGCACTCGTCCAGAGCTTAGACACCTGCCAGGGTAGGAGGGGCAGCGTGCACTCGTCCAGAGCATAGACACCTGCCAGGGTAGGAGGAGCGTGCACTCGTCCAGAGCTTAGACACCTGCCAGGGTAGGAGGGGCAGCGTGCACTCGTCCAGAGCTTAGACACCTGCCAGGGTAGGAGGAGCGTGCACTCGTCCAGAGCTTAGACACCAGGGTAGGAGGGGCAGCGTGCACTCGTCCAGATCTTAGACACCTGCCAGGGTAGGAGGGGCAGCGTGCACTCGTCCAGAGCGTAGACACCTGCCAGGGTAGGAGGGGCAGCGTGCACTCGTCCAGAGCTTAGACACCTGCCAGGGTAGGAGGGGCAGCGTGCACTCGTCCAGAGCTTAGGCACCAGGGTAGGAGGGGCAGCGTGCACTCGTCCAGAGCTTAGGCACCAGGGTAGGAGGGGCAGCGTGCACTCGTCCAGAGCGTAGACACCTGCCAGGGTAGGAGGAGCATGCACTCGTCCAGATAACCTGTTTTTCATGAGGCTCCTGAATCCGTGAGCTTGTCGATTGACAGTTACAGTCCTGTCATTCTAAGCAAGAATTGCCTAGGAAAGTTAATTTTAAAAAAGTTGGATGGACCTAGTGCCCTCAGGTCTTAAGTTCTGCCTGAATGCCGGTGAGTGACCTCATGTCTCAGCATGCTATTATTATAAAACTAGTTTGACGATTGTGAAGAGAAAGAGTTGGAGAATCCAAGGTAGAGGAGGTTGGTCAGGGCACCGCTGCCAGTCACAGGCTGCTGAGCTGAAGCTACAGCCATGGGGTGGGGCGGAGGGAGGGCCACTGGATGACACAGAGTACCAACAGTGCAGTTCAGGACGCTGGACTAGAGAGACAGGTGGGAGCCAGTTCTATAAACTATCCCCCAAAGCATGCCAGGAGTGACAACAAGGTGGCCTCTGTCCCTGGGGAGCAGACTAATGCAGGAGACAGCCATGAGAGTCCAACCCAAGCAAAAACGCTAAGACAAACATTTAAGACATATGGAGGTGGCTTTTGTCCCACAGACAGGGCTCACTGTTGGGTAGGAACACCAGAAAGCATTGAAAGCTATTCTTACTTCAGCTTGGGTGAAAGGGCAAACATTGGTGTCCTCATCAAAATGGAGACAGTATCAGGAGAAATGGAGGCAAGGTGGACATGGGAGCTGGGGTAGGGGAAGATGGGAATGACGTAGGTGTCAGGAAACGACATTTCACACTGAGAAATCTGGAGTTTCCAGATGAAGATGGCCAGCAGACAGCAGAAAATGCTCTGGAGCAGCTGGACTGACAGAGGCAAGAAGATCAGCAGGTCATGACCATGGGGTGATTATACACCTGGGAGGAGCCTAAAGTAAGGAGAGAAAGGCTGAGGGCAGAGCTCAGAGGATTTGGCATGAAGAACCTGTAGTGGAACTGAAAGGCAGATTTTTAGGAGGAATGCCACGGCCACTCCAGTGAAGTCTTATGACAAGCCCAAAAGTTTGGCCAGAGGCGTACAGCGTCAAAGGAAGCCAGCCTCCTGGATGGCATCCCCGAACTCAGATGGGTTTCCAGATTTTCCTTGCGATGGTCGATGGAAGATCTCGAGTGCTAGGTGCCCACCAAGATATGATTTACTAAAAACTAGACAAAATTGGACATTGCTCTCTGACCTTTACCAATGTTCCAACATCTTAGGCAAACCCTGGCTTGGAATTTCATAAAGAATGTTACCCACCCAGACTAATTCCCTCTGACATTGTTAGAAAGATTATAAAGGGAGTAGGGCATTGAAGCTTACAAAATGGGAGTTGTTTATCCCAGGGCAAGGTCAAGTAGAATCCTCATCCCTTGGAACAAGGGATTCCCGCAGCAGACCCAGTCTGTGGCAGAGGAAGATTTGGGAAAGATGATGCCTTTGACCAAAGACAAAATGATCAGATGCTAAACAGGTGGGTAATCCAGAGCCTGGCGGGAGCCTCTGAGGACTGTGCGTGTCTGTGTCAGGAAAGGAAAATGCCCACGAGAACAGCAAAGCAAGATGGCATGTGTGGCAGAAGCCATGCTTGCTGAATTCACAGAACTCATGAGATAGGAATGAGGCGGCAACATCAGCCAGTGTGAGGCTTCTGGCCACTGTCACAACCCCCTCGCCCCACTCTGCCATCTGTTCTCTGCCCTGCCTGGGCCCTAGGAGACTGGCCTAAGAGCTAGAGGCCTGTTCTGGTATGGCAGTGGCTTAGACAGTGGGGTGCTAGAGGAATGGACATTCAGTTTGAGGCTTGTGTGTGGCTTAGGAATGGAAACAGCAGTTTCTCAGAGAGGGAGCCTGATACTGTCCACCCACGCAGACGCAGAGGGCAAAACACTGAGAAGCATTTACAACCAAAAGGAGGTGCTCCAGAACGTGCCAGACAGGAAGAACAGTGCTGAGAGCAAATGTGGCTCACACAACAATATGTGGCCCAAGAGGCTTATGTTCATGTCAGTGTCCAAGGAAGACGGCTGTGTGAGGTAAATGGGCTCATTGATAGCTCCAAATGAGCCAGAGTCAAGTTCTAAGTAGAACTCTGTTCTAAGTAGAACTCTAGGAAAAAACTGTGTGGGTATCCTTCCCTGGAGTGGAAGCCGATCTGGGTGAGTGAGGAGTGTGCTTGGTGAGCATTTCCTGGGGCACACGAAGCTTTTTTTTTTTCTACTAGAGTTTGTGTGGCAATAGAATCAGAATGGTCCAGCATGCGTCTGGAATGGGTTTGAAGGTACCAGGTTACTGTCCGTGACTCTCAGCTCATTCTCCATCTCTTCTCTGCCCTGCCTGTACCTCCAAGAAACCAATGCTTACAGGTTATATCTAACTTGTTTGTTAGTTAGCTTCCACTTAGTGTCAGTCAATGAGAGGCGCCCACAAAAGTCCCGAGGTCAAAGGAGGTGGGGTTACTCTTCTGCACATTCGATTCTCCTTCCTGACTTCCAGAGCTCTGGGAAGGCTGGATTCCTCTAAATCTGTGACTCCACAACTTGATCATCTGTCATAGGTCACTGAGACCTTCTTAGGCCTTACCCCAAAGGTGAGCATGAGTTCTCATTCACTGGTGCTCAGCCATCCCCT
Organism: Mastomys coucha; assembly: GCF_008632895.1. Taxonomy (NCBI): domain Eukaryota; kingdom Metazoa; phylum Chordata; class Mammalia; order Rodentia; family Muridae; genus Mastomys; species Mastomys coucha. The sequence continues at coordinate 139,540,384 of NW_022196903.1, read as the reverse complement.
GACTCTTCTCAACAGAATCCAGCATGTGTGAGATAGTCTGTGTCACGTGATCCTCTGCACACACCATCACTTCCCGAGATGCCCTTGATGGCAGAAAAGGGAGCTTTGCAAGTCTATCATATATGACGGTGAATAGAAAACAGTATTAAAAGGCAGAGGTCAGTGGAGTTGGTGGACATGCAGAGCACTCTGGGAGATGAAGGATGCCATGGTCTCATCTATCAGGTACATTGTTAGGTAATTTGCGTGAATCACATGGGAACCTCACAGTATCCAGTGAAATACTCAGTTGTAGGGATGAGGGAATGACGAGTCACAGTGACTAAGCATAACTTTTCCCAGTCACTCCTTAGCCATCCATAGTGCTCCTGGACTACCCCCTACACCAGCAACGTTCATCCTCAGACTTTGTGTTGCAGAAATGAGAGCTACAGTTACTGCTCTCTCTGTGCATTTTCAAGCTTCATCGTGTCACATGGTGAACTATTTAAGGGGAAGGCTGTGGGACAACTATTTTGGAGACATGAATTTCTCTGAGTGTTGGTGTCCAAAGTTGGAAGACCCTAATAAGGACAGCTGGAGCCCTTCTGTGCCCCTTCGTTCTCTCGGAACTTCAGTTTCTCCTCACTGACGCCAAGGAGCATGAGGCCTCGTTTGTTTGCTTGCTCATCAGGGTCCCCTCAGCCCATCACATTAGCCTTTCCAAGGTTATTTCCTTCTGGTGGTACAGAGTCCCCCATGAACCAGCTTTCTCTAGTGACCCTCTATCCTTTCTGAAGTGGCTCTCTCCATGTTCTTCTCTACAAGTCTCTTTGTTGCAGTTCTGCCTGCTTGAATGCCTTCCCTCATCTTGCTGTTTCTCACTGTCCTGCCCTTCTCTGAGCAACAACCACTTTGCTTGCCCCCTTTTGCTGTGCACAGCAGTTCAGGGTGTTAGTTGTTTCTGTTCATCATCTCATCTCTCTTGCTAGATATCTGGAAGTTAGATGATAGGGACCATCAAGGGAGTGAAGGCAAAAAGGACTCGGGAAATGTAGGTGCCTGCAATGTGGGTGGACACTGCCCTTCAGGCATAGAGTGAGTGAGCTTAAGAGCAAAAGCCCACAGAGCTGTGAACAATTCCAAAGCCCACAGAGGTGTGAACAATCCCAAAGATCACAGACATGTGAGCAATCCCACCATCACAGAAAAGAGAATCAAAAGAGGGAACCTCCTTGCCAGGTATTCAGATGTCAACATCGGGAGTGCAAAAGATAAAAAGTCAGATAACATGCCACCTCCAAAAGAGAACAAGACTCCAGCGACAGAGTGGATCTCCTACGCATATTGAGCAGGAGGTTGAAGCCCAGTGCGTTAACTCACAGCTTCAATCTCAGCACTTGGAGGCTGGAGGCAAAAATATTGCCACAAGTTCAGTAATCAGTGCTGAGTTCCAGGTTTGCCTCAGCTTCAAAGTGAAACTGAATCTTGAAAAAGAAAAATTAAACATTTTCTTTTTTTTCTTTTTTTTTTGTTTTGTTTTTTTGTTTTTGTTTTTGTTTTTGTTTTTGTTTTATTTTTTTGAGACAGGGTTTCTCTGTGTAGGCCTGGCTGTCCTGGAACTCACTCTGTAGACCAGGCTGGCCTCGAACTCAGAAATCCATCTGCCTCTGCCTCCCAAGTGCTGGGATTAAAGGTGTGTGCCACCACTGCCTGGCCAAACATTTTCTTCAAAGTATTAAAATGGTATGTGTGTGTGTGTCTATGTGTATGTGTGTGTGGTATGTACATACTTATGTAGATGTATGTAGTGCATATACACATGGAGACCAGAGCTCAATGTTGGGTGTCTTTCTTGACTTTCTTGATTACATACCACTTCATTTGTTGAGTCAGGGTCTCTAAGTGAACTCGGAGCTCATCAGTCTGGTTAGGCTGACTATCTGGCTGGCTGGTTGGCCAATGAGCTCCAAGGATCTATCCCTGCCACTGCCCCACAGTTCAGGGTGATGTGTGTACACTGCTGCACCCAGGTTTTTGTGGGCACGAGGATATAAACTCAGGTTCTCATACTTACTCCACAGGCACCTCATGGACTCAGCCACCTACCCAGGGCTCCAGATGTTTTAAAGAAACTCAAGAAATGCAGCATAGTACAAACAAGCAAGTTGATGAAATAAAAAAGACAATTTGTAACCCAAACAAGAGATCCAGCACTAAGAAAGGGCCAGTCAGAAATCTTGGAGCAGAGGATCTCAATAAATGAAATAGAAATAGTTACAGAGCTCAGAGCCTCATAAACAGACTGCATCAATCAGGAGAACATCAGGAGTAAGTCCAACAAATGAGATGAGCAACCTCTACAGTCAGAAGTATAAAGCACTGGTGGGATTGGAGACAGTGGGAGATGGAGGCGCTCCTGTTAAAATGGCTGTGTTGCTAAAAGTGGTGCATAGTTCAGAGCTCCTGGAAACACCAGTGATATTCTTCACAGAATATTTAAAGAAAAAGCTAAAATTCAAATAAGAAATATAACCACTTAGTAGGCAATGCTTGAGAAACTATAGGAGGGACTGGAGAGATGGCTCAGCGGTTAAGAGCACTGACTGCTCTTTCAAAGGTCCTGAGTTCAATTCCCAGCAACCACACGGTGGCTCACAACCACCTGTGATGGGATCTGATGTCCTTTCCTGGTGTGTCTGAAGACAGCTACAGTGTACTCATATAAATAAAGTAAGTCTTTAAAAATAAATAAATAAATTTTTTTTAAAAAGAGAGAAACTATAGGAGAAACTAGACCAAATGGACCACACAGTACAATAATCAACTCAGCTTATCACAGTACAATATCAACCCTACCTATCGCACAGTGCAATATCAACCCTACCTGTCACACAGTGCAATAATCAACCCTACCTGTCACACAGTGCAATATCAACCCTACCTATCACACAGTGC
>NW_022196903.1:139529548-139536205 GCF_008632895.1 Mastomys coucha | reverse complement strand
ACACAGTGCAATATCAACCCTACCTATCACACAGTGCAATAATCAACCCTACCTGTCACACAGTGCAACATCAACCCTACCTATCACACCGTGCAATAATCAACCCTACCTGTCACACAGTGCAATATCAACCCTACCTATCACACAGTGCAATAATCAACCCTACCTGTCACACAGTGCAATAATCAACCCTACCTATCACACAGTGCAATATCAACCCTACCTATCACACGGTACAATAATCAATCCTACCTATCACACAGTGCAATATCAACCCTACCTTTCACACCGTATAATATCAACTCTACCTATCACACAGTGCAATATCAACCCTACCTATCACACAGTGCAACATCAACCCTACCTATCACACAGTGCAATATCAACCCTACCTATCACACAGTGCAATATCAACCCTACCTATCACACAGTGCAATAATCAACCCAAGAGCTGGGGAGTGACTTGGTGCCACAGAGTGCTAACTGCTCTTACAGAGTACCCAAGTTCTGTTCCCAGAACCCACATGGGGTGTCTCACAGCCACCTGTAAATCCAGTTGTGGTGACGTGATGCACCTTTCTGGTCTCTACAGGCACCTAAACTTGTGTATTCACACACACTCACAGAGAGAGAGACACACACACACAGAGAGAGAGAGAGAGAGAGAGAGAGAGAGAGAGAGCAAGAGAGAGAGAGAGGGAGAGAGAAAGAGAGGGAGAGAGGGAGAGAGAGAGAGTAATACATTTTTTAAATGACTCAAAATGGATCAAAGGTCTTAGTGTCAGAATTCCATAGGAAAATTCAGTGGTAGCCCTTGAAGAGCTGCCTGATAAACAGGTAAGAAATCCACTCTCCAGATAGGACCACAACAGCTCAGGAAGAAAAAGCCAGAGTGACAAATGAGAGAAGGACAAACTAAAGGCCTTCTGCCGTGGAAGGTACTCTGGAGTGAAGAACCTTCCTGGAGCATGGCAGAAAGTCCTTCCCAGCCATTAGCTGGAGAGCAGAGCTAACGTCCAGGATACAGACAGAATTCAAGAACTCCATTGTGAGACAAGCAACCGCCAACTAGGGAAGAAGTTGACTGGCTAATTAAAGGGAAGTGCAAATCCCAACTGCTCTGAAATTCAGTCTCAGCGGTCACAATGCCATAATAGAGGAAATAAACAACAATTGATGTTGGTGAGACCCAAGAAAGGGACCCTGTCCACTGTTTGTGTGTGTGGGGGGGGAGGGTGAGCTGGTACAGCTAGTCCTGAAGATAATCTGGAGGGCTTCTAAGACCTGCAACTGGAACTTCAACCTGAGCCAGCCATGGTTCATCAGTGTACACTGGAGTCAAGTTGGCATACCTCAGAGATCACAGTGCACCTGTGCTTACGGTGGCGCCACCCACCATGGCCAAGTGCTGCGATCAACTCAGCCACTCGCCAGCCGGTGAGCAGACACAACAGAGCATCACTCAGCCATAAAGGAGAAGTGGATCACACCTGTCATCTCAGGAAAATGGGAAGAATGTGAAACCATCATCACGTTAAGTGAAGTAAGCCAGACTCAGCTCACAGTGACAGTGTTCACCTACATGTGGAGTCTAGAAAAGATGCAGGGTTACAAGTGGGGTTTTACAGGAGAGGAGAGGCAGGATGGGGGCGGTAATAGGAGGGGAGATATGGGTGAATGTGGTCAAAGAGCTTTACATGCATGAAGATGGTTATGACAAAGCCCATGTCTCACATGAATAATGTATGTTAAGGAGAGTCTATGAAAAGGGAAAACATTAAATGTAAGAGAGCCTTGGAGGCTGAGCTGAGAGACCACATGGTGTTTTTACTTTACCTTGGTATAAAACATTATACATAAACATATGCATATACATATATGTGTGTATATATACATATATAAATATACATCTATAAGTAAAATTACAGAGGAAGCGTAAACTCTGTGAGAGCCCTGTGAAGCAGTACAGCCTCTCCATGACATTTACAAAGCACCAGAGTAGCATCTGGTTGTTGGGGTGCTGGTCTGGGTTCCTAAAGCCGCCACTGGAAGATGATGCCCTGAATCTCCAGCTTTGATAGCCAGACACTAAAGTCGTGGCTCATGGAGACTCACAACAAATCCAAAGTGTCTGGGTGATGACATTTTTAACCACACAGTGTTTTCTAACAATAAAATCGGATCCCACTGTAGTCACTAGTTACGTCAGTCACAATTCAGACCGAGAGCGCCGTTGGAATTCATGGCTGTCTCCAGTGAGTGGCCTCCAACTCACAGGCTTTTTGGCTGCTTCTCCCACGTGTTTCCTTTCGTCTGTGTGTCACATGTACACACTGGACATCTGCTCTGTGACAGGAAGCTCTCAAGGAAGGACGCGATGCCATAGAAGAAACAGGTGGGTGGGATGAGCCATCTGTACTGGTTCACTGTGCCTGGCTTTTTAATGGAGGATCAGACCTCGCCGAAGTGGAGAGACAAGGGGAGCAGAACACTAAAAAGACAAAAGAACATTTTATATGGAGAAGCAAGGGTTCAGGCTGCGCTTGCATTACACTTCACTGATGGCTGAGTGGTTTTTAGAATGCATTGCACATGTTCCTGATTAATTCTAAATTAAAGTGTTCTGTTTTCATCTCTTGCAGTTCTTTGTGCTGGAGTATGGGACTAGAAACTGTAGACGTTGACAAAGTAGAGATGCCGGATAAAAAGCAATGTAGCATTTATGTTTATGTTTTAAAAACTTAACCACCAAGCCAACAGAGCTACCAAATGTAATTGGTGTGAGTCATTCTCTATTGGTAATTTGATTTTTTGCGTATGTCCCATCTCTCTAAAACAAATACACATTATTTTTAAGGGGGAAATAACAATGTATCAATTTGACTTAATAGATTATTAGAGTAATAACTCATCAGACATTTCCTTTTCCAGGAAAGTAAGGCACTGATTCGTTTTGGCATCTTTTAGAGGAAGTAATTGCTCCACAGGAATCTTTGCCTGCAGGGCTGGGGATGTGTACCCTATGCAAGTACTTGCCCACCGTGCTACAGCTCCGTCCCCAGTGAGTAAGGACTGCTCAGCTAGCCGGCAGAAGTAAAGAGAGCGTGATAGGAGAAGGATGTTTGAAAAGAGGCCAGTGTTATCCATCCTGCAATTGTAAAAGTTATCGCTATGCTAATTTATCCATGGATCTAGTTTGACTTCCTTTGTGTCATACAGGGTCGTTCATGTACATACATGCATGCTTGCACACATGTGCACATGTGCAGGGCAGACATTGCCTGAGTCTATTACTCATGCTTCTGAAGTCCTTCCCAGTAGCTTCACACACTTGACTCCTTTTATAAAGCTTTTTAAAAAATGTTATGTGTATAGGTGTTTTGCCTGCCTGTATGTCTGTGCACCATGTGCATGTCTGGTGCGTACAGAAGCCAGAAGAGGCATCAGATCCCCTGGAGCTGAAGTTACAGATGGCTGTGAGCTGCTATGTGGGTTCTAAAAACCGAACCATGGTCCTCTGCGAGGGCAGCCAGAGCTCTTAACCACTGAGTCACCTCTCCAGCCCCATAAACAGTTTTCTTAAACAGCGCTTAGTCTAAAGCATCCAGTTTGTCCCCCTCCCCCACACCCCTAAACATTTGTGAAGGAAAAGATCACACATGCACTGCTTTGGAATATTTTGGGGTTCTAACTGAATGCACTCTGACCACAGTTCTGACCATCTGAGTCAGCCATCTTTATTGGGGCAGAACCTGAACACCCTTAATCCGATGTTTCCCTTTGCCCAACAGTAAACTGGACTTAAGGCTGATTTGCTCTTTCCTTAAGGGCTTGTAGCCTCAACAAGCTTCTGTCTGTGACTCACGGAGAAAAAGCACCCTCTTGAAAGGCAGACTCCGTGAGAAACCAAGCATCCAGGCAGACAATGGTGGGCGCTGCCCACGGTCAGGGTAGGGGATCTCGCCCGTCCACTGGCTCTCATGCTGAAGCTCCCCGAGGTTACCTTGGGGGACCCTAAATGAAGGAGGTAGCTCCTTGGAAGCGTCCTTGGGGAGCGTCTGCCGCCTTGGCCCTTCCTGTTTCCCCTCTCATTTCCTGCGGCTGTGAGTTTTCCTCTTCCAAGTACTTCCACCATGGTCTGTGGTCTCATTGCAGGCCCAGAAACATGGAGCAAAGCAGCCATGGGCCAGAAGCCCTGCAAGTGCAGCCAGGGTAGAGCCTCCGGACGCTTCTTTCTCGTGTTTGCCACAGCAGCGCACAGCTGGCACAGTCAGCTAGGTATTTTAAAGAGTGATACAGCCTTTTCTCTCATACAAAAAGTACAGATTTAAAAAGATAAAGAAGCCATTGTCGCCGTAGATTAATGAAAACACTGGCTCTTCACCTAGGAAGTCAGGCTTGTTACTGTTACTATGGCAACAGCTCCTGGGCCCCAACACCCGGGTTTCTCTGGCCTGGCTGATCACCAAATGCAAGGAAACAATGTGTTGTTGTTGCTTGTGTTTAATTATTTTTTCAGTCTATAATTTTAAGCTCTTGAGTGGATGTACACCTAGTTAGGGAATCTATGAAAGGAATTAACGTTGCCACCTGTGACCCGCTGACCTCAGAGCATCCGCCAGACCTGCATCTCTCCCTTTGGCTCCTTGCCCTCTACCTTCTATCTGTTTCCTGAAGTGGGAAACGCTGGGTTGTTGATAACATGTGGGTGAAATTCGTTCAGCAGTCAACAATTGTTTACTGAGTGCCTGCTAGACATTGCACATTGGACAATATCAGGCCTGTTGTAGATGGTAAGCTCAAACAACCAAACAGAAGTCAAACTAACATTCGGTGCTGGTGGTGATAGGTGCTATGCAAAGGAAAGTGAGGTAAGGTAGTTACAGAGAATGCTGTGGAAGAATGAGGAACAGTGAAAATTTAAAGCACTGAAGATACTGTCTTTTCTTTCGTGTGAGTTTTCGGCTTCTTTGTCAAAAATCAGGGACTCGTATCTGGCGTATATCTGATCAGTGGAATATCCACTGATCAGTGTTCCTATTTTGATATCAATCCTATTCTCTTTTCTTCCTATGGCTCCCAGAGCTGCATGTGCTGCAGACCTGCAATGATGCCAGTCGGATCTTGAGTGGATTTTATATCTCTCTTACATTCTCTGAAATTTCTCAAGAATACTTACTGCTCTAAAAATAATAGACAAGAAAGCGTACTTTGAGTGTTGTAGCAGTGAGGTTCTAGCTACACTGGCTTCGGCTCCCAGGGAGATGCACACTTCCAGCCACCACTCGCCCAGGAACTCTTTGGCTCTGAGAATGACACACACACACACACACACACACACACACACACACACACATGCATGCACACATACATCTTATTTTTGAAATGGTCTGGCTAGCTCAAGGCTGGGCTGTTCTAATTCTCTGCCTGGCCATCATAGATGTCCCTCCGGTACTCCTGACTCAACACTCTCTAAATCTATGCTCTGTCTTTGGTGCCTCATTCCTCCTGGTTGGCCCCCTAGTCTTTGCTGCCCTTTTAGAGGCCACATTCCTTCTCACCTATATTTCTGGTGATTTTCCTCCTGCAGTTCTAAATCTGATCCATTTCCCTCCGAATCATGGTGATCCTCCTCTCCCCCGTGTCCCAGCCCAGGCAAATCTAAGGGTCCAACCTTGTCTCCCTTTGTCTAGCCATTGGCTGCTGGCATTTTTATTGACCAATCAAAAACCAATTGGGCACAATTGGACACACAGATTCCCGATTAAATCAAAGCATTAGAACCAGTCCCCAACAGAGTGCAGTTTCCTCACAGAGACAATGGCACTGTGATGAGATCTGCATGACTCCAGATGCTCCGTCCTCTGCATGCAGGTCTTCCTGTTGAAGCCTGGTGGAAAGTCTCCCGAGCACCATGGCATGCTCCTGAAGGGATCATAGGATCCAGGTCCCTCTTCTCTTTACACCAGCTCTACCGTGTGTCCCTCACTCCAGCTACACTGCCGTTGTCATGGGCCCAAAGCAGTGGGTCCCCACCAGACCATGGACCAAACCCTCAAGACTTGGAGTGAAATAAGCATTTGCTCTTTATATTCTCATTGCCTCCTGTTGAAAACAGTGATAGAATGTTGACCAAGAGGAGACGTTTTCCTCTCTGGCTTAGTCTCCCAGACCACGTTTCTTTGTGAAGCTGTGACTCAGTGTAATGCTAGGACATACAGATGGACTTGGTAAAATCCACTGATGTATGTCAGATGGTAGAGCCTTCCAACAGCTGAGAGAAGACTGAAGGTCTGCGATTTGTCTGCAGCAAAGGGATGTAGGACAGAGAGGCCCTGCTATGGGATTGGGAAAACTGGGCAAGGGCCTCAGGCCTGCCCTTCCCTGCCAAGACTGTCCTGGCAACAGACTGAGCTGCACACGCTCTGGACCACCCACCACGGCAGTTCTGCTTGATCCAGATTGTGCTCACTCTATAGACTTGTAAAGAGCTTGGCAGGCCTTGTCAATTTCACTGGACAGAAAGTTGCTGTTGACATTGTATTTTTGTATCTCCTGAAACAGCTGCAAAGACTACCGTGGAGCATGCTTGCTGCTGCCACTCTGCCACCTCCCCTCCTCCTCCTCCTCCTCCTCCTCCTCTTCCTCCTCCTCCTC
>NW_022196903.1:139524774-139529105 GCF_008632895.1 Mastomys coucha | reverse complement strand
CCTCCTCCTCCTCCCTTCCTCCTCCTCCTGTTCCTCCTCCTTCTTCCCTCTTCCCTCTTCCTCCTCCTCTTCCTCCTCCCCTGCTCCTCCTCCTCCTCCTCCTTCTCGTCTTCTGCTACTGCTACTATTGCGACCCGCAATGCCCCCCATATGTGTGTGTGTGTGTGTATCTGTTACAGTTATGATTGTAATTCAATGACTTCCTTTATTTGAAGTTTTTATTTTGCATATGATTCTAAGGTGCTTTATAATGATGTAAGATGCTGGTTTTAAAAATTGCTTCAGTAGCTGGAGAGATGGCTCAGCCGTTAAGAGCACTGACTGCTCTTCCGAAGGTCCTGAGTTCAAATCCCAGCAACCACATGGTGGCTCTGTAATGAGATCTGATGCCCTCCTCTGGTGTGTCTGAAGACAGCTACAGTGTACTTACATATAACAACAGACAAATCTTTGAAAAAAAATAAAAATTGCTTCAGTTAAATAAAGCACAGAACATTCAAATCCAGAGAAGTACAGATTCATAGTTTTAATTTCTAAGGGCTACAAGCCCCTTGGCCCTCCTGTAAAGTTTTTTTTTTTTTTTTTTTTTTTTTGGTATTTCGAGACAGGGTTTCTCTGTATAGCCCTGGCTGTCCTGGAACTCACTCTGTAGACCAGGCTGGCCTCGAACTCAGAAATCCGCCTGCCTCTGCCTCCCAAGTGCTGGGATTAAAGGCGTGCGCCACCACCGCCCGGCCAAGTTTTAAATTTTACTACAGGCTTTGTTGTTGTTGTTATTGTTTGTTTCATTTACTTTTTAGTATTTGTTGTTCTTTTTTAAAAAATATTTGTTTATTGTATGTATATGAGTACACTGTAGCTGTCTTCAGACACACCAGGAAAGGGTATCAGATCCCATTAGAGATGGTTGTGAGCCACCACCATGTGGTTGCTAGGAATTGAACTCAGGACCATTTGGAAGAGCAGTCGGTGCTCTTAACCACTGAGCCATCTCTCCAGCCCTGTATTCGTTGGTCTTAAGCTACTAGGCTTAATCCTTATTGTTTTTAAATTAATTTATACCTATTTGGAAATTTGTTGTCTTAAGGACCCCAGAACCTCATCAGTATAAGGGTACTACCTGTTCTGGTAAAACAGAAAACAGCAGTAAAACAAAATACACTGGACAAACCAACTCAGACCCCTCCCCTTGACCTGCTGGCTCCTACCCTGGACTGTGTTGATTCTTCTCCTTGACCTGTTGACTCCACCCCTTGACCAGCTGATCCTGCCCCTTGACCTACTGGCCCCTCCCCTTGATCGTGCGGACGGGATTCCTCTCTGCTCAGGTCCGTCATGCTCTTCATTCTTCTCTTTGCACCCAACTGTTTGGTCTCTTCCAGTTCAGAGTATCCTGGCCATCATCAAGCCATTGTCTACAGAGTCCCGGGAGTAGGAGCCCCTGGTTAGCCCATTTCTCCAGACAACACAGCGTGTACCAGACCCCCTGCAGTGTGCTGGCATACTGTGGCTCATGTCCTTAGGGTCAGAGCTGGGTGTGCTCAGGGGGATGACGTGTCCTCTCTCAAGGATGACTTTGAAGTTGTGATCTTCTCGCCTCTACCATCCAAGAGCTGGGACTGCAGGTGTGAGCCACTTGCTTAGACACTTGTCTCTTCTCCTCCTTACCAAGTTAATCCACCAAGTCCATTGAAGAACAGCAAGGATCGTGAGGTTCTCGGCGCAGCGCAGGGACTGTGTGAGGCATATCTACAGCTCTCGTGGTTATCCTGCTTCAGCACTCTCCCGCCTCTTTCTTTTAGCTACTTGTTTCTTTTTAATTTCCAGCCCATCATGGAGGCAGCTTTTTCTGTCCTGTGTTTAGTTTGCTTGGATTCCACAGCCCAGGCCAGGGCTAGGTTCTTTTCCTGAGATGCTGTTTATTCTGCAGAGAAATGTGGTCCTGCATTCCTGTCCTGAAGCACTTGTCTGTCTTCAGCACTTGACTGTGGATGTGATTTTGCTCAGGTCTTCGTGACACGATGCCTCCTCTCTTAATTGTTCCCTTCCGTTCTTACCTGTGGTTCTATTTGGTTAGATGTCAGTGATAAAGTCGTGTTGGCCTTGCATGTGAAAATGTGAAGTGGGGGCACTTACGGCCGGATGCTGAAGGGGGAAGTGTCGGTTACTGGAGTGGAAACCCCTCCGCTGCTGTAATGCCAACAGCTGCTCACAATCCAAAGAAGGACTGAAGTACCATATCCCCCGGGAGCTCTCCAGTGATGGAAAGGGACACCCCCCCAGGAGGATTTCCCCAGAAATAAGAAGGACCTGGAGAGACTGCCACACAGGCCAGCCTGGCTTTAATCTCAAACCCAGAGGCAGCAGAGTCTAGGCATGATGCAGGAAAGAGGTTAGTAGAGTTTGGGGAACATGCATCTGATTTGGTAAAGCCCTAATCGTGTCTAGCCTCCTCTCTCTCAGTTTTGGGATTTCAAAAGTGGTTAATTTAAATTAACTAATTAATTAAAAACAAAAACAAAAACAGTGCTCCCCTGGAGCTTCTTCCGCTTGGGGAGAAGGGATATGATAAGCAGATTCAGGACCTGTGAATCACGGGCTACTGACCCGACCTGTGTGCCGGGTGGTCCAGATGAGCTCTCCCTGTTCATCAAGGGCTGCCTCCCATGGGGCGCCTGGACTTCCAGGGCTCCACCAGACCATTTTGAAACATGCCAAAGGAAGGCACAGCTGCCCGCATGGGTGCCAGACACTTTAAGGCTGGTTTATCAGAAGGTAACAAGATGGAGATGCTGGAAAGAACAAACGGGGGAAGCCTGTACGGGGTGAATCTGTGTAAGGCATGGGTACTGCCATGGCCAGCCTTGCCCTCCTGATCCTGGCTAGCAGGGATTGGGATCTGTTTAAATTGTACCGAGTAGGACTGGGACAGGGAGGGGGAGGGGGAAAGCATGAGGTGTTCACAGTAGCATCCAGCAAACGGTTAGTTAAGAAAAACCTGTTCCTTTCGCACCAGAAATCTTTGGGTGGGTTCTGAGGAAAAGGTTGGAAAGTACCATGTTTCAGTTAGTTCCCCGGAGCACTTCTTGAGCAGGTATCAGTAGAGAGGCATGCTGCCCAGCTCTGAGCCAGTCCGAGTGTGGGCTGCAGTGAAAACAGGCTAGACCTGCTCAGCTTGCTCTGCAGCGACCACTGCCCAGCAGATTGAACCGGGGCCCCACTGTTGTCCTCTCTGCTTTGGTTCCGTCCCCCCAGGCCCTCCGAGAGTCACCATGAAAGGTGACCTCAGTCCCAGGTGCCATAGCCACTCAACTGGTATGACCTCTCCCACACCTGCGTGGCCCTGAGCTAAGGAAGTTTCCCATAGCCAGGGCCCAGCTGTGCTCTGGGTACACAGGGCTCATCAGTGTTTGCCTGTGAGCTGTTGGCCTCCCTAACCCACATCAGCCTGGGACATGAAGTTGGGCAGAGGCTGTTTGCTTTCATCCAGCCCTGCATTCCTCAGCTGGCACCTTCTGCAGTCACAGATGTGTTTTTCCTTAAGGTTCACCCAGAGGTTCCAGCAGGCCCCGTGGGAGAGCTGGAGAGGGGCTACAGGATAGTCCGGTTGGCATGCTCTGCCTGTCCCACTCGCTGCCTCTCTATGACCCTCAGAGCAGACAGAGAGAAGTTATGGGGTTGATTCTATCCTCTGTGGGGCAGTGTGGGGCAGTGGTCTGCTCAGGTAACTTAAGCTCAGTCCAGTATTTGGCTTTGAGCCCTGGACCCCTGCGGGCAATTTCTGTTTACAGAAGGCAGAATGAGCTTGGCCAGAACTCCTGAGTCTTTGGTTCCTGTTTCAGTCACAACCCCTCACAACTGCCCCTGCAGGAGATGTGTGCTCTATCAGACAGACAATGCCCCAAGCTCCCAGCATTCTAGCTAGACCCTACACGCAGTCATCTGACCACAAGCCTGACAAGCCACGCCCCATACAATATAAGGGGCGGTTTGCGCTCTCTCTCTCTCTCTCTCTCTCTCTCTCTCTCTCTCTCTCTCTTTCTCTCTTCCCCCCTTTCTCTTTGCCTCCTCTCTGCTTTCCCTCCCTTGTTCTCTCTCTTTCTCTCTCTCTCCCTCCCTCCCCCTCCCTCTCTTTTATTCTTTGTCTCCTCTCTGCTCTCCCTCTCTTGTTCTCTCTCTTTCTTCCTCTCCTTTCTCTCTCTCTCCTTCCTCTCCTTTTCTTCTCTCTACTTGACCAGCCTATTTTCTCCTTTCTACAATAAAATATCTCATTTATACATTGCCTCCTTTTTAAGTACAGCCACAGGTCAACACTAGGGAGAGAGAGACCC
>NW_022196903.1:139511746-139524705 GCF_008632895.1 Mastomys coucha | reverse complement strand
CCCCCCCCCCCCCCCGCCTTTGGTACAGCACTTCTCTTCCTGCTAGTCTCTGCAGACCTTTGGAATTACTCTTGCAGCTAGGAAAGGGGCTAATCTCTGTGTGGTGCAGGCCCCTTCTGTGTGATTATGCTTAGGCATCAAATGTAGGCTGAACAGATCACTTCTCTGAAGTATTTGGTCCTCTGTGGACCAAATTAGGGCTTTCCCCACCAATGACTCAAATATTGAGCCCTTAACCCTTAGGACTGTATGTGAAGTTAGGACCTTAAACAAAGGTTTTAAAGATAAAAGAGGTCTTAATCCAGAAATGGAGGGCACACCTGTGAAAGAAGGAAGAAGTAAGAGTCACTTTGAAGAAGGAAGAGTCACTTTTGATAGGGATCTTTGAGCCAGGAAGGCACACCTTTAATCCCAGCCTTCTGCTGGAAGCCCATGTAAGGACCTGGAAACTAAGCTTTTGCTCTCCGCCTGCTTGCTCTTGCCTTGGTAGCAAATCCATTCCTTCACTGGCATTAGAGCCTACTTCTTTGGGATTCCAGTGCCTACTGAAGACCAGCTGAGACATCCAACCTCCTGGACTGAGCAACTACTGGATTCTTGGACCTTGCATTCATAACAAGCCATTGTTGGATTAGCTGTACTACAACCAGTTTGTGTATTTGTGTATAGACAGAGAGAGAGAGAGAGAGAGAGAGAGAGAGAGAGGCACAGAGACAGAAAGACGTCTGTAAGCACTGTTACGCTAGAGAACCCTGAGCTTCAGAGATGAGCTTTCAGTGGAGGGATCCTATAAGAAACAACAAAGATGGCTGCTTGCACGCCAGGAGAGATGTCTTGCCTGAAACACCTCCTGCCACCTTGACCTTGGACTCCTAGTCTGAAACTCTGAGGAAACAATTCTCTGCTGTTTAAGCCACCAGAGCGTGGCACTCAGTTACAGTAGCTCACATGAACTCACACCTCGGCTGGCATTTGGTGGACTTGCTGGGTCTGCACCCAGCCGCATGGGTTTGCTCAGCTTGGCACTTTGCCTGGAGTTGTTAAGCACATGGATCATGTGGCCCACAGGCCTGCATTTCCTCACAGGTCAGGTGCCTGCCTCACTGCCTGGAATGTGGCCTCCTGGAGCTTTGGGTCTCCTCAGTGTCTAGGATTGACTCAACCTTGATTTGCACACAACATTCTGAACTGTGTTTGTGGGTGTCAACTTGAAAAGAAAAACAAAACACAGCTCCTGCGTTAAAGGGAACAAACAGTAGTTTGTTCTAGAGCCAATTTGAAGTGACTGTGGCCCAAGAATGTGACTTTAGGTCACCCCAAATTCCATGTTCGAACATAGAAGCAGTTTCATGAAGTTTTATAGTTTTACAGAACAAAGAATGTCATAAATTAGGGAAAAGTTTAAAATACCTGGGTGGGTAGAGCATAGCAAAGTGGAGGAAGCTTTTCTGTGGGCCTCAGGCTATCTGGCGACCTTCTTAGCTTTAGGCTGGTTAAATCCAGTAGTCTGCTAGGTAGATTCCCAAAGTTTTTATCTGTCCCTCCCAGGCTGTTCTGACCAAGAAGTGAGCAAAGCCGTCCAGGGTGCTGCAGCTGGAGAAGTGGTTAGATGTTGCCTGAGGTGAGGCACTGAACTCTGGACCTGCAGCCTTCCAACTTCTGCCCACCACCGCAGTTCTAATCAGTCAATCGGCCTTTCTGGGGCAGCTTTCCTCTGGGAATTCTTGTTCACATGGTCTGTCAAACACTATGGGAGGCGTGGAGGCCAGAGCCATAGCTAAGCAGCACACATTGGTCTAGATTGATTATATTAAAAAAAAAAAATGACAAGAGTGGGGAAATTCTGAGTAGGAAGAGTTAGGGGAGAAGATGAAGGTCAATATATTTAAATACGTAAGGAGAAACCTTTGTGTTTCTCTGTTCGTTTGGCAGTAATGTAACCAGGGCCTCTCCTATACAAGGCAAGCTCTCCCACTGAGCTCTAGACCCAACCCTCTGCTCACATTTGATTTTGACATGGTGTACTAGCTAGTTTTGTGTGCCAACTTGATACAGGCTGGAGTTATCACAGAGAAGGGAGCTTCAGTTGGGGAAATGCCTCCATGAGACCCAGCTGTGGGGCATTTTCTCAATTAGTGATCAAGGGTGTAGGGCCCCTTGTGGGTGGTGCCATGCCTGGGCTAGAAGTCTTGGGTTCTATAAAAGAGCAGACTGAGCAAGCCAGGGGAAGCAAGCCAATAAGGAATGTCCCTCCATGGCCTCTGTGTCAGCTCCTGCTTCCTGACCTGCTTGAGTTCCAGTCCTGACTTCCTTTGGTGATGAACAGCAATGTAGACGTATACGCTGAATAAACCCTTTCCTCCCCAACTTGTTCCTTGGTCATGATGTTTGTGCAGGAATAGAAACCCTGACTAAGACACACAGGATCTCACAAAGCTGCCTATGTTGGCCTTAAAACTCACCTCCACAGTCCAAGGCCTTGAGCTCGTGATTTTCATGAGTCAGCCCTGGAACTAGCCAGGAGTCAAAGTCTGTACCACCAGGCCTAGCCAGAACTAGACATAACTCATCAACGGTCTCCAAGTGTTGTTCAGCCACAGCTCAGTAAGTGGTAGAAAAATGGAGCCAGAGAGCAGGGCTCATAATGCAGATGATCATCTCTGCCTTCACAATCCTCCTTATGGTGCTCAAAGGAACACAGCCTCTGTGGCTTAGCGTCTCCTGCCCGTGTCCCCAGCATCTGTGCACCAAATCCTCTGTAGAGAAATGGGATTGAGACACGGGCTGGGGGCCTGTCACATTTTAGTAGAGTGACATACTCATAGACAACTATTTAGAGATAAGACAAAATAAATGGTTTACAGGCATCTCTAAAATGGAGATAGTAGTCTCTGACTGCCCATAGACATCTAACAGTAACATTCATGTAAAGTACCTTCTAAATCGCCCAGCATAACCTATCCCAACTTCTCCTCCATCTTCCTCACCTTCTCATATTCTCTCCCAAAGGGAAGGTTTACTTCTCAAAGACCCCAACTCTCCGGTACTCTCGAATGTCTGCCCTCTCAGCAGGGTCCTGGGGCTTCTCCAGGCACTTTACCTTCTACTGTTGATGAACACCACACACCCAATTCCAGTGAACACATGTGCCTGCTAGACAAGTTCTAAAGATTTAGTCAGTGCAACAATGTAGTCAATGCAACAGTAAAACCAGCAGTGTGTCTTTACCACCAATCTCCATACCACAGCTCATCCCCTTAAGCCTTGACAGCTCACACTTAGTCAATGCAACAATGAAGTCAATGCAACAGTAAAACCAGCAGTGAGAAAAAAACGTGTGCCTGCTAGACAACTTCTAAAGGTTTAGTCAATGCAACAGTAAAACCAGCAGTGTGTCTCTACCACCAATCTCCATATTACAGCTCATCCCCTTAAACCTTGACAGCTCACACAGACTTCAGGTTCTTCTAGAGGACAGTTCCCAGAGTCGGGAATGCTGTCCTTCCTGCAGGATAAATTGCTGGCAAGTGAGGTGGCCTCATCCCCAGCAGGTTACAGGAGGGCCTTCTGTGGCTGAGAGCCCATCAGGTCAGAGCCGGGGTCTTCAGAGCAAGGAGGCAGAAGCAATTCAGGCCATAGGATTTGAGCGTACATCATCTTATATTTTTATCATCAGTAAAATTGTATTTCAGGGCTTAGAGGATGGCTCTGTGATGAGGACCACTTGACACTCTTGCAGCCCAAGTTCAGTTCTGAGCGCTCACTCACATCTGATGGCTCACAATCTCTTGCAGCTTCAGCTTCAGGGGACCAGACATGCGGCCAACACACACACACACACACACACACACACACACACACACACACACACACACAGAGAGAGAAAATTACTGATAAGACATCCTACAATGCCTGTAGTCCAACACTTAGGAGGCTGAGGCGTGGAGTCGGGGTTGGGGGGAGATAGCAACACAAGTTTGAGGACTGCCTGAATTACATTGTGAGTTCCAGATCATCATCCAAGGCTACCTATAATATCCTGTCTCAGACTAATAACATGAATAATCCCACAAGGAAGAGACTCTCAACAGTATTGTGTAGTCGTCTGAGAAACATCTGTCTCTCTGACCAGCCCCTTCTAAAAGCTTCACTGAATTGCAGGTTTGATAATTACAGGACTCTCACCCAGTCTCTCTCTTGAGAGCTAACTGACCCCTTTGGTTGCTCTGTCCAAGACACCTGACCCTGTCAGCACAGGGTGGGGGAGGGGGATGCATGCTCACTCCTGCCCATTGCCTTGTAAATTCACAGTTCAAAATGAAGCGCAGTTTCCAATCCTAAGTTGTGTGTTTTAAAATCAAAGCAATCTAGTACAGTGGCAGGATTTCTTAAATGTATACATTTGCTAAAATCTGTGGCGGTGACTAGTGGGTGGATTGTTGACTTTAAAGAGATTCGGCTTACAATCTGCAGCAGTGGACATCCTCTGAATACGCCCTTTGCTGTCATACTGAACATCATGGTGTAAGTTATAGGACCTCATTTAATTAAGAAATCAGTGTGAGATTTACAAAGGCACCACACAAAAACCATACCGGGTGCGGGGGAAGGGGTTATGCCCGACATCTTTTTCCATTATCATTATTTGTGGATTGGATTTCCTTTTACCTCCAAAGACGTAGTTGATTTCTTGGCCAATTAAACATGTGTAAGCATCTTCTGGCTTAAGAATAACTATCCATAAAAACACGTCTAATGCAGCTAAAACCGCTTCTCCAGTCATAGAATCCGAACGTGAGAAGAGGCAAGGACTAAGAAGAAAATTTATCTCTGCCCTTGAAAATCTGGCGAGCAAAGGAAAGCCCAAGATAGACGAAGCGATTTCCTGCTGCCAGTGAGTGGCCAAGCAAGGAAAGAAAGCAGCCTTCAAGAGACCCGGGAAGGTGGGGTGGAGACGCATCTCCTGAGGAGATCCAGGCAGAGCGGAGACACGGCTCGTGACGAGATCCATGAAGAGTTAAAGAGTTACCTTACCTAGGACACAACGGCACAGACGGAAACAAATGACCTGGAAAACTTTAAACACTTTAAAGTCACTAAGCTGATTTTCTTTTTTTTTTGTTTGTTTTTTTGTTTTTTTTTTTTAATTCTTGTGTATGTTCCTGTGTGTATACTACATTGTATATGGGTGCCCATGGAGGCCAGATGAGCATGTTGGATCCCTGGGAGCTAGAATTCCAGGCCGTTGTGAGCTCCCCGACATGTATGCTAGGAACTGAAGCCCGGTCCTCTGGAAGAACAGCGTGTGCTCTAAGCCACGGAGCCAGCTCTCCGGAGCCATCATTGGTCGGTCTACACATAGCAACACTACACCTTACTTTCTTGAATAGATTTTATCCTTGTCATGTTTCATGTTCATGAATGGGTTGGTCAATTGTTCTTTTCATCTGGGGTTTTACAAATCAAGGGTTAGTTACAATGACAGAAAAGAAATTTATGACCCAAGTTTGATAAATTAAAATGTTTAACAGCTGTGGGTCTTTTATTGATAAATGGAATCATAGCCAAACACTGAAACGTAGCCATGTTAAGGTGGACTTAGTTCTTCTGGTTACAGACTGCACAGATTCATCCTAATGTCTGAGATATATCCCTCACTCGCTTTCGATGATCAATGGTCACTTATAAGAAAACATATAAACTTTTCAGTTCTGAATTTTCGCTTATATGAATATGAATCTTGGCACACAGCTATCTACTCATACAATAGGGCCCAGGGCTGCACTATGCTGGCCTCTGTCATTAAAATACAGTGTTCTCTGTTAGCCTATCTTCAGTCTGTTTTTTGTTTTTGTTTTTTTCCTCTTGTAATAGTGAATGCCAGGGAATATTGAAAAACAGACTTGCCCACACCAGACACATGCTCGGCAGACATCTCGAGACCCAGCAGGGCTCCAGGGGACTCTGAAAAGAGGACTTGGAGCTGAGTTGGATATCAGCAGCTCCTCAAGAGAAAAGCAGGGGGCCTTTGAAAGGGGAATGGATGCTGGAGCCCAGATGAATCAAAGAACAAATCACAAGCAGCTGGAGAGGGTCCTGATCGATGACAGGCTGTGGGGAGGGAGACACACTGGCTGTGCCACACATAATCTCTGCACAGCAGCCTTGTGCTTCTGCACAGGGGGAGGCCTGCTCACATAAACCTTCATGACCATCAGCATCTATTAGAAATATCAGTGAATATGAAGTGTGGGTGTACAGGGTGTTGGGACCACAAAGATCACAGAAAGCAGTTACTATAGAAGTGCTGCCTAGTGAAGGGCCAGGGCGACTCCGTATATGGAAAAGCCATGTAGCAGACATGGAAAGATGCTCTGTGCAGGGCCTCTGTTATCAGCTGCCTACAGGTATGAGCGCAGGTGCCCAGAGGCCAGAGGTGTCCAATTGCCCTGGAGCTGGAGTTAAGACACTGATGTGAGCTGCCCAATGTGGATGGGTTAGGAACCCAACTCAGACCCTCTGGAAGAGCAGTTAGTGTTCTTGACCAACAAGCCACCTCTGGCCCTAGTGTATACTGCTTCATCACATCAGACCCAAGAAATAGACACACCATTGAATGTAGTCATTGAAAGACCATGTGGCAAGCAGCGCAGGCCTCCATTAAAAACCTGCTTTTGTTTATCCCTTACCTTGCTCTAAAGGAAATACCCTTGAGTTTTGATGGGACTGAATTCACAGTCTGATGTGCCATGAACTTAGCCAGAAAGATTTAAAAAGGTAGTTTAAATCTTTTGTAGATTATTCTGTCGGGGTTTGAGAAAAGGGTTAAGGAGGTAGAACATCCAGCATGGAAAATATCCTCATGTCATACACTACCATGTATAAATAGACTGTGGACTAATATTCACCTCTTACTTATCAAATGGCACAAAACCAAACTTCCTAACACCCAGGACGCACACTGACAACTAAACCTTTCGAGGACCACATTAGGACACAAAGGAGCAAGACAGCCTCTGTGAGCATCAGATGTTAGTGTTTGATATCAGTGTATACCGGCTCTTTGCTGCAAGCCATTATTTAAAGATTGGGATCTGTGTCTGTGTGATGAGACTTCCAGATGCTGCTATCTGTCATTAACTGGCCTTACCCTCACAAAGCAGACGCGTGGCTGAAAGGAAGGCTAACAAAGGAACAGAGGGTGGACCACAGCGGGGAGGGGAACAAGGTAATTGCCCGGCAGCCACTTGTCCTGAAGAAGAGCTCCGTCTCAGCTGCATTTGTGAAATTAAGACAATGATGATCTAATTATGTATGACAAGCAGTCAAGATTCAAATTATCAAAGGACCATTTCAGATGTGGGCTTGGATCAGCTGCCATTGATGAGCCATCAGTGTCACCAGGCATGTTACTGTTAGCCGACAGTAGTACACATTGTTTTAGGATGCAGATGCCTACATCAGAGGCCACTGGTTAGCTCACAATGGTGATGTGTAATTATTAAAAATACTAAGAATGCCTCTTTAAAGAAATACACAGTGTAAAATGGCAGCAGAAGTATGTTTAGGGTCACCTCTGAAATCGTTGGAAATACTTCCCGAATCCCAAACCCAAATTCATTTAATGATTAAATAAACCTCAGATCAACAACTCAAGCAATTTTTTTTACATCGTAACATCATATAATCCAGAGGTATATTTATTCGGGAGTTAACATGCTAATAACAATGGTAGGAAAATACCAAAAGTCTTTCTTTTTGAAGATCAAACTGTTATGTTGTTGCAAGAGCAGGAGACTGTTTACACAAAGTAAAAACACCAGCGTTCATAGCACACAACAGTCGTCAACCTGAGCCCAGCATTCATAGCTCACAACAGTCACCAATCTGAACCCACCATTCATAGCTCACAACAATCACCAATCTGAACCCAGCATTCATAGCTCACAACAGTCACCAATCTGAACCCAGCATTCATAGCTCACAACAGTCACCAATCTGAACCCAGCGTTCATAGCTCACAACAGTCACCAATCTGAGCCCAATGTTCATAGCACACAACAGTTGCCAACCTGAACCCACCGTTCATAGCTCACAACAGTCACCAATCTGAGCCCAGTGTTCATAGCACACAACAGTCGCCAACCTGAGCCCAGTGTTCATAGCACACAACAATCACCAACCTGAGCCCAGCGTTCACTGCACTGCATGGCATGGCAGCTTGGCCATGTAAAACATGCACACATGCTCAGAACCACAGCCGCAGTGCAGGGGCGTGCCCAGCACGGGCGAGCACCATCAGAAGTACTTCAGGCTTGCTACATGGTCGATTCTGAGCTAATTGTTGGTCTCTGTGTGTTCTCAAGCTCTTACTGCTGCCAAGGTTTTCCCACCAACCCACAATCAGTCATGCACCTTCATATGAGGTCACAACCCATCCCAGAAGGGAGAGTCATTGAGAAGCTTCTGGGGCACTTGAATGACAACATTTAAAAACTAAAGTGCCATTAAAGGAACTAATTCATTAAGAAAAAAATAGGTTGCAATGCAAACACTCAGGGAAGAAAGGTTTGGGGCACAGTGTGTCTGCAGTTGACCTTGCAGAGCTGCAGTAGAATCCTGCCTCCCGCTGCACTGTCTTCCAGGGCACCCAGGAGCTCTGCTTGGAGACACTTTGCGGATTGTCTTGCCTCCTGCGTGGTTAAGAATGACCTCTCTGAAATGTGCTTAGGTCTTCTCTTTGTGTAGTCTCAGTCTGCTTTTTCTCCTTTTTTTACAAAAAGGAGTTATTTATTTATTCTATGTATATGAGTACACCGTGGCTGTCTTCTGACACCCCAGAAGAGGGCATCAGATCCCGTTACAGATGGTTGTGAGCCACCATGTGGTTGCTGGGAATTGAACTCAGGACCTCTGGAAGAGCAATCAGTGCTCCTAACCACTGAACCATCTCTCCAGTCCCTGCTTTTTCTCCTTTGATAGTCGCAGACAGGGTGTAATTAAAACCAACAGCTTTAAACACACAAACACACACACACACACACACATACACACACACACACACAGAGAGAGAGAGAGAGAGAGAAAGAGAGAGAGAGAGAGAGAGAGAGAGAGAGAGAGAGAGAGAGAGAGTTCTTAAGACTAGTTTAGGAATTAGCTGTCCATCAAGAGAGAAGCAGAACTTGGAAGGAAAGGCAACTCTAAACCAAGATGAATGTGGGAAGACAGAATAACCATACGATAACTCAAGGGAAGGTTAGAGGTTAGAGCAACCTGAGAGAGTCCTGTGAGACTGGTGACATGGAGGGTAAGAGAGTACAGATGTAGATGGTCTCAGAACTCAGATGATCTCAGATGTAGATGGTCTCAGAACTCATTTACAAGCACCGTGTAGTGTGTGAACAAGTGCTCTTGCTGGGCGGGGCAGGTACGTGATGTCCACCAGACATGACACTGTAGTGTGTGAACAAGTGTTCTTGCTGGGCGGGGCAGGTACGTGATGTCCACCAGACATGACACTGTAGTGTGTGAACAAGTGCTCTTGCTGGGCGGGGCAGGTACGTGATGTCCACCAGACATCACACTGACCTTTGCCCTCTCTCCTTTTGGAATCACAGTTTTGTCTAGTTACTGGGAACATGTCACTAAGCCAACCATCAGGTCTCTGATTCTGTCATCAAGTTTGTAGATGTAAGGCAAGAAGAAACGCATCACTGGCTCTCAGCCAGGAAGGCCAGATCGAGAAAATTCTTTGTCCTTCAACATCTTCATTAAAGCTTCCCACGGTGGATGAAGAACTCCCTGCAGCACTGGGGATTGGCTCCTTAATTAGCAGTGATTAATATGTACTGATGATCTATTATTTACAGGCAATTTAAATACATTATAATGTGCATAACAACCCCACGGATCAGGGAGATGTATCCAGTTGGAACAGAGGGTCCAGGATGCACAGTAGTGAAGAGGCGATCTGGAAGACGCTCTCCAATGTGGGAAGCAGGCTGCTCTAATTTCAAACCCAACCTCTTTTCCATGGCTTTGGATGTTGTCCTGTTGTTCAGATACTTTGTGTCCTTTGTGCCTTGTCACTATTCGATCAGCACATCAATAATTTCCTAAGCACATGGCTCCATCTTAGGGCACGTAATTGTACTCTGTTAGCCAGCACTTTGATATGTTTGAAGTTTACAGAAAGCAGTAGGCATCCCCAATTCAGAGTGGGTGGTGTGGTAATGGGGGCTGCCACTGACTCTCCCATTTACTCCCCCCCTGTAGTGATGCCTATGTTTTACTGAAATCACCTATGCATGATGCTGTCACACTTGCATGTCTTCAGCTTTTCTGCACGTGCTTCTGTTTTCACCTGACCTAAATACAGGACCGACTACTGAAACCAAGCACTTGAAAACACACTGAGTACTTTGTCTTTACCCAGCTAGTTCCCAACCATTTGAGCTACAAGCCCCTGTGTGCCTGTGCTCTCTGTGTCACTACCAGGACCACAACACTTAGGATGAGTGTAAGCCAGTACCCAGAGCATAGGTGGGCACATGGCAGTTGCTGAATCATTGTGTGCCAAGCTGCTCACACACACAAACACACAAACACACACACACACACACACACGCACTCATGCATAGATACACATGCACACACAACTCATGTGCATAAATACAGACACACAGACATGCACACAAATGCACATACACTCACAGACACACATCCATGCACATACCACACAACACACCCATATGCACAGACATGCACACACACAAGCACACATGCGCACACATGACACACACAGCGCACACACACACACACACACACACACACACACACACACACCAGGCTCTTTGTTCTTATTCACTCCTACTTTGGAGGCAGGACCTGATGTTGCTGCTGAACTAGAACTGAAGGTGGGAAGAGCACCACATCTCTCTTTGATTGACACTAGGCTCATAAGTTTTTTTTAAGACGGCATACACAGTGCTGCAGTCTTCATTGTGACATCATCAGACACATACCCCATTTTATTTTGTTCCTGTCCATCCCTTCTCCAGTTTCCCTTCTCTCTCTCTTCCTTCTCTCCTGGATCTATAAAGGACTTACAACTATTTAAGCACAAAGAAAATAAATAGTCCAGGCAACAAATGTGCTAATAAGCTGAATGGACAGTTCTCAAAAGAAGAGCCGACAGGCAGTAAATGCTTGGATTAAGTGCTCAGCACCCTTAGCCATCAGAGAAATTAAAACTAAAACTGCCTTTAAGAATCTACCCCAGGCAGAATAACTGCCATCAAGAAAATGATTGACAGCCAGTGGTGATGAGATGAGGATCGGGAAGTAGCATCCTTTAAGCACAGGACACTCAATGGGGGCAGGGAGCTGGGTCTCTTTGGCTCGCCTTTCTTGTCTTGAGACCTCAATCCTACGAACGGTTTGGGAAGAAGCTGATAAAGACAGTCACTTTAGTGGCATCCTACAGGTGTGGGGCTGGGTGAAGGGAGGAGCCGCTTAAGTCAATTACACCTGCATGGAGTTTCTGCAAGGATCTGGGAGGAATAAGGAAACACTGATGCCCCTCCCGGCCCCGGCCCCTCCCCACCACGCCCCGCCCAGGCTCCTGCCCCATAGGGGGCTGGACAAAGGAAGAACTTGGCGGCATCCTCTTAGCGAGCTCTACAGCACTGAAAAGAAGTGATTCAGAAGCCAGTGCGCCCGCCCGTGCTCTTAGAGTGGATTTTCTAACTGACATGTCCGTTTGTGTGTCCTGAGGTCGTCCGTCCTCAGTTCCTATTAATGGCAGCTGTTTTTTTTCTTTCCTATTAATTGCGGCTGTTTTACTAGGAAGAGAGCTGGCCATGCTCTTTAGCCACTGGACAGGCTTCAGCATATGTTATGTTTATGTACATGAATGTAAATATACATGTGTGTGGGTTTTTTTTTTTTTTATGGTTTTTTGAGACAGGGTTTTCTGTGTAACCCTAGCTGTCCTGGAACTCGCTCTGTAGACCAGGCTGGTCTCGGACTCAGAAATCCGCCTGCCTCTGCCTCCCAAGTGCTGGGATTAAAGGCGATCGCCACCACCCTGCCTGGCTTGTTTGTGGAATTTTTTGTTGTTGTTGTTTTGGGGTTTTTTTGTTTTTTGAGACAGGGTTTTCTGTGTAGCCCTGACTGTCCTGGAACTCACTTGTAGACCAGGCTGGCCTCGGATTCAGAAATCTGCCTGTTTCTGCCTCCCAAGTGCTGGGATTAAAGGCATGTGCCACCACTGGTCTCAGTTTTACTCTATAGTTGAAGTTGTCCTTTAACTCTGAGCCCTCTGCCACTAACTCCTAAGTGCTGAGAACACAGGCAGGTGCCACTATTCCTAGATCTCCAGTGTTGAATTTATTGCAAACTCCTACAGACATGGTGCCCTAAAAGTGCCTTAAAATAATGCAAATTCATTTTATTTTATTTTTTTTTTGAGACAGTTTCCTGTTCAATCTAACCATGTGTGGGGGTCTGACTGAGGATGACACCAGAGGCTCATGCATTGACTGAATACTTGGTCCCAAGGTGGTAGAACTGTTTGGGAAGGATTTGGAGGCATGACCTTGTTGGAGGAGGCGTGTCATTTGGGGTGGGCATCAAGGTTTTAAAAAGCCAACACCATTCCCAGTGAGCTCGCTCTGCATCCTACTTGGCAGATTGAAATGAGAACTCCCAGCAGCGTATGCTGCCATCAGGAACTCTAGCCCTTTGAAACCGTAAGCCAGATTAAACATGTTCCTTTATAAGCTGCCTTGATCCTGGTGTTTAGCACAGTAATGGCAAAGTGACTAAGACACCAGAGTAAAGTCACCAGGAGGGGTCCTTTCAGCTACAGAGAAGGCCTGTACCTGCTCTGGCCTGCTCTGGAGCCACTGCAGTTCCTAACTGTACATCCCTCCTAATCTGACAGAGTAGGGGCTCCA
>NW_022196903.1:139510479-139511622 GCF_008632895.1 Mastomys coucha | reverse complement strand
ATCTGACAGAGTAGGGGCTCCACGGCCCAGGCCTGCTCTGGAGCCACTGCAGTCCCTAACTGTACATCTCTCCTAATCTGACAGAGTAGGGGCTCCACGGCCCAGGCCTTTGCTTTGCTGTTGACTACCTTTCTTTCTCTGACATCCCCACATGCCTTTTGACGTCATACACTGCACACACGTGCCATCTAGGGCAATCTCCCATTTCAGACTGCTTAACTTGATCATGTCTGTAATTTCCCTCTACATCACATGAGGAATAATTCTTTCCAGACCCCAGGTCTAGTGAGTAAATAAAAGGGTGGGAACCAGAGTAGAGTGATCTTAATGTATGAGAGGAACTGGTCTTCCAAGATGGGAATATAGCTGGGCTTGGTGACCAGCATCCTGAGGGCGAGGTGAGACTCTCAAACCCTGTTTTGCAATTTATAGTGTTAAATGATTAAGTGAAACATGATATCCACGCTATTTGTGATTCTTAAGCTATACACGTAGGTAAAAAATTGGAGCTATAAAAACATAATGTCTTTATCAGGAATATCTGGTCAACTTAAAGTTATAATATGCAATTTGGTCACTGCATTAAAATTTTAACTTTAATACCCTTGTCTTTAAGAAGGAAAGGAGTGTTTACAAGCAAAATGCTTTTCCTAAGCTCATTTAATTCATGGCCATGAGTACATGCAGTAAAGCACACTTGGGAAAGTCATGAATAATGTTCCCTTACAATGAGAAAAGTCATCCCAGATTTCGAGAAATGCACAAAAGCTCATTGAGCGAGCTGTGTGATGCAAGACGATGCCTTTCCAAGCAGTATTTTCACTCATCCTAATCATACAGAACATTCCTCCCCAGAGCCTTGCTTTATGGCTGTTCTGCTTCCAGCTCAGCAAGGACAGTCTGGGCACTGCGACATTTATCTTTAGACATAAAATGACCCACGGAAAGAACACATTGAACAGAACTCTGGGGAAAGTTGCCATGAGAGTAGGAACTGTTCCATTTAACTTTAAGCTCTTCAAAGCTGGAGGGGAAAAGGGAGGGAGGGAGAAGAGGAGAGGCAAGAAGGGAAGGAAGGATGGAGGGAGGGAGGGAGGAAGAGCAAGAGAGAGAGGGAGGGATGGACAGAGAGAGGGAGGGACA
>NW_022196903.1:139502145-139510204 GCF_008632895.1 Mastomys coucha | reverse complement strand
AGGGAGGGAGGGAGAGAGGGAAAGGGGAGGGGGGGAGAGGGGACTTTCCCCGTGTTTGCCTCTCACCAGCACATGAATGAGAAGTTGAGCAATATGCTACTTGAGTGGTTTATGAGCAGTCATTACAGGGACAGAGCCTGGCCCATGAACGTCATATTACACTGTCAAGAAGACCAGCTATGGAGACCTTGTTAGCTTGTAAGATTTTCCTTGTGTCAGCTCAGAGAGAGAGGAGTTAGTAAGGGGTATTTGCAGACCCCAAAATGTAGTTCTGTGGTACAGACCATTGTTACTTCAGAATGTGCCTTATGTAAGGACTGGTCCTCTGTAAAAAGCACAGAAGGCATCAGACAGCGCTCACCTGGCAGGGTTTAAAGACTGCCCACCCCCAAACAATCATAAAGCACATGTCTAAAGTCAGTGGCAACGGTTGTTTGGTAGTAACTCTGACTGGTAGGATACAAAACGACGTCTGAATCTGAATTTTGTATCTTAGACATGGAAACCTCATTTCCTTCAAAGAAAGGTTTGTGGTTGATCTTGACCACTTAGCTTTCCGCTGGCTGGCTGGGCTGGTTAACTGTCTGTCTACTGTAAGGTTTGTGGTTGATCTTGACCACTTAGCTTTCCGCTGGCTGGCTGCCTGGTTAACTGCCTGTCTACTGTATGGAGCAAAGGCCTCACATCAGCCCTGTAGGACAGTGTGTAATCCTCACATCAGCCCTGTAGGACAGTGTGTAATCCTCACATCAGCCCTGTAGGACAGTGGGTATACCAGCTGAGGGCTCAGTAATAGTTTTATCAATGACTCCGAAAACAAAGGCAACCAAGGAGCTCTTGGATGTCTTTGTAGTCAGATTGAAGGTAGACTCTAAGGAGACCATTATCTCTGAAATTAACGCTGTAAGGAGTTGGTCAGGTCTAAGAAGAGAACCAGGGAGCCTGTGATGGCTAATTTTATGTCAACTTGACACAGGCTTGAGTCATCTGAGAAGAGGGAACCCCATTTGAGAAAATGCCTCTAAGACTGGCCCATAGCAAAGACTGTCGGGCATTTCTTTTTCTTTTTCTTTTGTTTTCAACCTTTAATTGGTTCTTTGTGACTTTCACATCATGCACCCCAATCCCACTCATCTCCCTCTCCTCCAATACCTACCCTCCCCCCTTGAAAACCCCTCAACAGAGAAAACATTTTCATTATGGCAGCTGTAGTGTGTCCCAGTGTGTTCCACAGCATACCCTTTTGTCCACACTGCTTGCAAATGTTCGTTGTGATGGCTTTTGGTCTGATACTAGGCCTCTGGCTTCTGCTACTCTGTCAGTACTGGGCTCCCCACTGGGACTCCTCAGATACCCTGAGACATGGCTGGCCTTTAGTGGTAACACATCCCTGATGCTGCAGGGCCACAGACTGGTCTCCAGTGACAGCACAAGCCAGGACCCCACCATGGTCCCAGGTGGCATCACCAGCTACTCAATGAGACTGTTCTGCTACCCTGGAGTCTCCAGTCCTACCCCTCTTCACTGTGTCCATGTCCTTCTGTTTCTTTCTCTTCCATCTCTCCACCACTTACTTGTTCCTCTTAGTGGCACTGGGTGTCTCTGAGTGTCTGGGTCGTCTTTGCCACAATCCAACCACTCCCCACAGGCCTGAGTGGTGCCAGACTGGTGATCATCTCAGGTTAGCTCCTCACCCAGACCTGCCCGGGTAGCCCCCTTGTGGAGGTCATCTAGCTTAGGTTCGTTCCTGCCCTGGGGTCCATGGTGCCAGGAGGGGTTCTCCTAGTCTGGCTTGCTCCCTGTCCTCACACTAGACTGGTGGTCATCTCAGGTTTGTTTTTTTTTCAAGGAGTGTTAGGTTACTGATCATTGAGACGCAGCAGAGTATAGACATGGCCTCTCTTCTCTCTGCCACCTACTCCCGCTACACAACAGTCACACTTGCCGTGGCTCTAGGAGCACAAGATTTTCTTAATTAGTGACTGATATGGAAGGGCTCACTCCTGGTCAGGTGGTAAGAAAGCAGGCTGAGGAAGCCATGGAAAGCAAGCCAGTGAGCAGCCCCCCTCCCCAACCCCACCCAACCCCCCCCACCCGTCTATGGCCTCTTCATTAGCTCTGCCTCCAGGTTCCTGCCCTGCTTGAGCTCCTGCCCTTCCCTCCCAAGTCGCTTGCTCATGGTGCTTCACCACAGCACCTGTGACTCTAACTAGGACAGACCCCATTCACTGGTGGTGTGATGTCTGTCCTCACAGTTCACAAAGAGCCATAGGGACAGTTGGGGGTGTGTGTGATGGTTAGGGTTGTCGACTTGACAGAATCTAGAATCCCTTAGAAGATATGCTTCTGGGCACAGCTAGGGGCTCTCTTGGTTGGACTGGCCTCTGGTCATGCCACTGGGCTTCTGTTGGTAGGCTCAGTTGGCGTGGGAAGACCCGCCTCTTTCCTGGGCTGGATTCCGGACTGTATACAAGGAGGCAGTGAGGGAAGCTAAGCCATTCATCGCTCTTTTCTTCCTGACTGCGGCTTCTGCTGTGTTGGACAGTGCCATGATCTGTGAGCCACAGGACGCCCTTCCTTAAGTCGCTTTTCTCAGATTATTTTTACCACCACAACAGACAAGAGCAAAGACGAGGAGCCTCGAATGGACTCCAGTCCAAACCCACAACGACAGACAAGAGCAAAGATGAGGAGCCTCGAATGGACTCCAGTCCAAACCAAGTCTGCACTGCAGCCGTGTGGTAACTTCATTAGAGGGGTCTGAATGCTTTCACTGTTTGACCGGCCGGTTTTACTTTTTGGTTGCCAGTTTTGCCCTCTCACTGCGCCCACCTGCCTGCGTCCTCTTACTCTATTGCCACCTTCCTTCTGAGTCATCTGTTTCTGACCAGACCTCAGGGTTGCTAACCTCACAGGCACTGTGAGAAAAAGGAGTCCTGAGGGGCTGTCACTGTCAGGCACAGGAGTGCGAGAGTGAAGACCTGGCCCCTTTGGCTCCCACCACCTCCCAACTCCCCCGCCTCCCCTGCCTCCCCTGCTGCCCCTGCCTCCCCTACAGCCCCCGCCACCCCCACCTGAACCTCTCAGAAGCTGGCCATGGGTCTGCATGTTGCTGCTTGTGCCTTCACAGCATAGATTCAGAAGTGCTGTCTTGGAGCCTGTGGGTGTGTTAAGGGGTCTCAGGTGTCATCTGACACTCAGCATTGGCTGTCATGCCTTGTAGAGCCGTGGCTAACAGAGAACAGGCTAGGGAGGCCTCAGAAACTGGCCTCTGACATCAGCTCTCCTGAACTCAGACCTCCCAACTGGCTAGAATTAGTTACCCAAGCCCTTGAAGCTTCAACTGCCCTCCATCTGTAAAGCTGGGGTGATGTTCTGTTGTGTGGTGCTAGCAAAACTTAAGGGATATATAGTGATGACTCAATGCAGTTATGGGGAGAGTTCATATATACACTCATATACACTTGTGTATATGTAATACATATAAAGTAGATATAATATATAAAGCACAGAGAGAGAAACAGATTGGGAGAGGAGAGAGAAAGAGAGCATTGGCATTCCCACTGCCACTGGGAAAGGATAATTCCCAAACACTGTGTGGAGTGCTGCGAGCATACTCCAGAGAATGAGCACACACAGGCACCATGGCCTCCTCTGCAAGAGCCTCTCACTGTCACTCAGAAACTGGGCACCAAGTAGCCTCTTTCCCCACCCCACTTTTTCCCTCTCCTCTCCCTCCCTCCGTAGTACATTTATAATTAAAGTGAACTTGAGACCGTAAGCACACAGGCTATATGCAGCATCTCCTGTAAATCCCCTGGATATTTGTAAAGCTAAGACTTCTGAAGACACGGAAGTGCAAGAGTTCCCTGAGAAGGGCTAGAAGCTTTCTCTACTAAGCTTTTATTAAAGCCAAAGGTTACCTGAGACAAATATCTTATGACCGGCGTTTCAAAGAGAGGAAAGAACCCACACTTGTGTGACCTGTAGTGACAGAGCCCACACTTGTGTGACCTATAATGACAGAGCCCACATTTGTGTGTCCTGTAGTGACAGAGCCCACACTTCGGTGACCTGTAGTGACAGAGCTTTTCTATATTTATTTTGCATTAACTGTGTTCACAATAGCCAGCCTTGGCATCCATTTTGGCAAAAGTGGCCCACAGGAAAGGAAAGGCAGAAGAGCCCGGGGTAGGGGTGGGGTGCTCCAGAAGATGAGCTGAGTGTTGGCTTTGAGAAGGTGGCAGAATCATAGTCCATAAGCTTCTGGGACCTCATTGTGTCCCCTAGTCAGGCTGCCCCAAACAAGTGTCTGCTCCTGTGAATATACTGTACAAAGCCCTAGGTGCAGATGTCGGGGCGGAATGGGTCCTCCAGGACCCCCAGCCAGTCTGCAGCCTGTCACAAAGCCAGCCATGGGGCTTCACACTCCTATTTTACGCTGTGTTCTGTATTCATTTGTATCCCTTTTTTATTTGTCGCTTCCACATGTTAAGTCTAACTGGTCACCAACTCCTTAAGGTCTACCCTTGTGTTTTATGATCAAGAGTTGCAAATGACTCTTTGATTATAGACAGCTATGCATGGCAGTGGCACCGTGGAGCTGTGTTAGAGTTGAGATTTAGATTAGCCATTCACATTTAGATAAAGCCAGCATCACATCCTAGTGGGGGACACGGTCACGTGTCTGTGCTGATGCTCAGGTGGCTAACAGACTGAGCTGCCAGTTCTAAGCATGCCCAGCACAGTGTAGAGCATGTGATGCCTGGTGACACTAATAGTGCTGTTAGTGCCCCCTTCCTCTCTGGGTGCACCTCCTCTCATTCCTGTATGTTAAGGCCAGACTACCACAGTACACCAGCAGCCTGGTCGTGCAGTTCCTGGTTACACCGAGAGGCTGTGTCCAGAAACTGGCCTGCAGCATCTAGGTCTGTGCAAGCATACTGGACGATGTTCACACAAGAACAAAATTGCCCAGTGAGGCAATTCTCAGAATGTATCCCTCTTATTATACAGTGTGCGGCTAACTTGAAAAGGTGTGTGTGTGTGCGCGCGCACGTGCGCATGTGCGTGTGTGTGTGTGTGTGTGTGTGTGTGTGTGTGTGTGTGTGCACGCGCGCGCGCACGCGTGCACATTAGCTGACTCACTGTTCTCAGCCCAACAACTCTTCCCCTTGATCTTTTCTTAGAAGTGCCTGTAAAAGCACAGAGACCAAGAGATATAAACAAATGTATTCTTAGCAGCATTTGTGTGCCAGGGTGTGTACTTGTCTGGCGGCTATAAGCCAATGCCAGTGTTTTTCTCTAACACTCTGCGGTTTGTTTTGAGACAGGGTCTCTCACTAAACCTGAAGCTAACCTGTTAGTCTGTGCTGACCAGCAAACCCAGGTTCCACCTGCCCACCCTCTCCCCACAGCCCCTCCCCCCTCCGCCACCCTGGTGATGGGTGGGGTTACAGGATACTCTGCCATGCTAGATCTTACATGGGTGCTGAACTCAGGTCCTCATGCCCACACAGCAGGCACTTCCCCACAGACGTCCTCAGACTGGCTGTGTTGTGTTGAATTGCATCCTGTTACTGGATAAGCAAGCACAGTGGGGGAGGCTCCACCAAGGTAGAGCAGACTGTTGGCCAATCAGAAACCTGCTTTCTATTTTGGGGCAGATCACATCTCGTGGTGCTGAAGGTGGTTGGTAAATTCCCTCCTTCGCTGAGCAACCGCTGGGTTTTAAGAACCGTACTTGGTCTCTGTGGCTGCAGCAGGACAGAATTACTGCTTTCTCCAGGTTTGCCTTCTGCCTTTGTGCTTTCTAGCTGTTGCGTGAACCTCCCCTGGGTTGCAGTGTGTGAACAAATGTCTGCTCCACCCCAGATGGGTCACCACCAACAAACCAAAGAAGTGATTCCACTCAGAGCTGGCCTGGGGAAACAGTGAGCTTACTTGGTTATGTATAGGTGCAGGGGAACTCCTGGGCCTTTCCATCACTGGAAAAGCGCTTTCTCTTCAAGCAACTGTAAAACTACTTCCTTATCCTCAGAGAGGGACTGAGCCTGGAAAGCCCCGCCCCCATCCATGACGGAAGACATAGATCAGCCAGATCTTGTGTTCGTTCTCCAGTGGGTAATCACGGCTGATGAGAATTCAAGGAGGTGACAGCCACATCCCGCCAGGAAGACGGTGTTCCGCAACACCACACTAAGTCAGATCTTGACATCTATGTAGGCCACCCGTGCACCAATGAGGTAGTTGGTGTCATCTTAAAGATCAAATGACTTTACCCATTACCCTTAGCTTCACCTTCAAGCCGGGCCTTCTGGATTCACGTGTTGCCTTTCCATCCAGGAGAGCATCCTGGGTGCTCTGATGCCGACCTCCCTTAAGGTCTCAGCACTGGGACAGGGGACTTGAAGCTGTGTCCACCCAAGGAGTCGTGTGTATTTTAAGGGGTCTTGAGGCATCGTCGGCGGTGTTGAGAGTGCAGAACTCCCTCATCTGCCTGTTTGGCTTCTCTTCACCTGCACCAGCGGCTCCACCACAGCCATGCAGCAGATCCCCTGGGAGCCAGCAATCCTGTGAACACTGTTGCCTGCACTCAATCAAGACCCATTTGGTCAAGATCTCCAAGGGTTCAGCCTGGGACTTGGAGCTGTTAATGGCTCCCTTGGTGCCTCTAATAAGTGGGCTTGGTTGAAATCAATCAAAATGTCCTACTTGGGTGAATTCCTACAGTCATTGGCACATATAAGTCTCAGAGGGCCAAGCAGAAAGTGTGGCGGGCAGCTTTTAAATTGTAGTGACAGTAGTCTGAAGAGGTAACCTGAGGCAGAGCCTAAAAGAGCTGACTCTGAGTGACAGGAGTTAAGT
The DNA here is from genome assembly GCF_008632895.1 of Mastomys coucha. Classification (NCBI taxonomy): domain Eukaryota; kingdom Metazoa; phylum Chordata; class Mammalia; order Rodentia; family Muridae; genus Mastomys; species Mastomys coucha. The sequence continues at coordinate 139,503,337 of NW_022196903.1, read as the reverse complement.
GTGTTCACACTTGCCGTGTGAACCTGTCGCACAGGGGCAGCGGTCACACCTGTGGCTGTGGGGACGTTTTGCATGTTAACCCCATGCTGTTCCCTCTAGCAACAGCCAGACTGCCTGCTTTCCACGAGATCTCACAAGCTTCCAGTCTGCTCTGAGGACACCTGCCTTCTGAGGTCTGCGATCGGCTCGTGTCAGCCAAATGCCCAATCTGTGTATTAGCTGAGAATCAAGGGGCAGATGTCATCGAAGGCAGAGGAACTCAGAGCTCTGCTAAATGCTCCCATTTCCCTGCACGGCTCATTAAAAATGAATGAGCAGTCTATCTCTGCCCGACAGAGCCTCCCCTTGAATTATTGAAGTGAATATTAATAGCAGTGGGAGGAACGCTCAGCCAGCCAGCTCCTGTGTAAGTGTGTTAACCTCTTTGGGCCTCAGTTTCCCCCTGGTATAGGTTATGAGCATGGAATGAAGCAGAGCTGAGTTCATGTCTGGCCAAACGAGGGTTACCTGTTAGTATTTATCTTCCGGGTCACTGCTTGGGTATGTCCTGGAGAAATATACTTAAGAAATAATACTTGCTGAAGGGCTGTGAGATGGTTCAGCAGGTCATTGCTTGGGTATGTATCTGTTAGTATTCATCTTCCAGGTCACTGCTTGGGTATGTCCTGGAGAATTATCTGATAGAATTCACCTTCCAGGTCACTGCTTGGGTATGTCCTGGAGGATTATCTGATAGAATTCATCTTCCAGGTCACTGCTTGGGTATGCCCTGGAGGATTGCATGTTAGTATTAATTTTCTGGGTCAGTGCTTAGATAAGTACTGGAGAATTACCTGTTAGTATTCGTCTTCTAGGCCAATGCTTAGGTATGTCCTGGAGGCTCTCTGCTGAGAGCTGACTTGATGTGGCATCCGTTCCATTTTTCCCTTTCCTGATTGATGAATTTACTGAACACAAGTTTTTTTTGCCATTTCACACTGTGTGTGTGCACGGGCGTGTATGTGCATGTGTTCTTGTGGTCTCTCTCCCCTACTAAAGTAAACTTTGTGAGGAGAGGGACTGTGCTAGGCATAGGCTAGAGGTACCTAATGTATGGTTCACAGCACTTAAGAAGTAATACTCGCGGAGTCGCAGGGGACTTGCAGGGCAGCAGGGACAGGACAAGCTCTAGCCAGAGACTCTAAGAACATCT
>NW_022196903.1:139482772-139500575 GCF_008632895.1 Mastomys coucha | reverse complement strand
AGATACAAGAAGATTGAAATAATTCCTTGTGTCCTATCAGATCACCATGGATTAAGGGTGCTCCTCAAGAAGTAATACTCGCTAAGGGGCTGTGAGATGGTTCAGCAGGTAAAGGCCTGAGTTCAAAGCCATGAAGCCTGAGTTCAGTCCTTAGAACCCACTAAGTAGAAGAAGAGGATCAAGTCCTGAAAGTTGTCTTCTGACCTCCACGTGTGCTCTGAGATACAAGTGGGCACACACACACACACACAGCGAGAGAGAGAGAGAGAGAGAGAGAGAGAGAGAGAGAGAGAGAGAGAGAGAGAGAGAAAATAAATAAATAAATGTTTTAAAGTTTCTGATTTGTTGAATAAACAAATAATTTATTACATTCCATATGTTGCTAACTTGTGGTGGTTCATGTTAAAAATCATTTGAAATAAAATTTACTTTATATTTAAAGTCCACTCTAGTAGCTTCAGTTTGTACAAACTCCTATTGTAAAATATTTTCCTAACTAAGTCACTAGCATTAAGAAATAGCGTCTTTTATATCTCTAATTTACAGACTGCAGAATCTCTGATCACTCTCGTTCAAGTACATGCTCTGAGAGATTCTTGGCCTCCCCCCTGTGCTGAGAGATCACAGTCCTCATTTTCTAATCACTGAAAAGCATGTGATTCTACAAGATTCTCCTCTGACCTTGTCCAGGATCTTCGTAGCCTTTGTTGGCTTAGAGTCTGGAATTGAAGGGCGCATTCAGTGACTCCCAAAAGTAACAGCTGACGGAACTCACAAGCTCCACTGTGTCCTATTTATACACCCAGGTGTTGCGCTCACGGGTTTGACAGAATCACACCACCGACTGTGGTCAGCACACCGCCCCCAGTGACCTCGGGCACCCTGTCTGCCCTGATAGTACCGTGCCCTCATCTGGTGAGCGAGGCTTATACTGAGACCTAAGTCACTTGTTTTTAGTTGTACCCCCTCCCTCTGTGGCTGATGTAGAGGCTGGTCCTAGTTGTTGTCAACTTGAGCACACCAAAAGATCTGGCCTGAGGAACGCACCTGTTCCTGGGGTTCTTTCCAGAAAGGATGGATGTCATGGAGCAGCGAGTGGGGGGAAGACCCGCCTGGAAGGGGTTAAACGGCACTTTGAGTGGGTACCTGACACAGGTGACAAGGGGCTGTGGAGGGAGGCAGCAGTAAGCCTGCAAGACCCCTGTTTTCTGAGTCACTCTGCTGATCCCACCTGCTTCCACCTGCAGCCGCAGCCCTTCAAGGTAGGCTTAGTACCAGTCCCTCTCCAGGGGCTTCTAGGCCGTCAGCGCTTCATGGAGCCTGCTGAGGTGTTCTGCTCTGGGCTGGGCACCTGTTTTCTGCCTTTCCAGCTTGCAGATCTCCATTGCTGGGTTACCAGCCGCCATTGTGTAAGCCAGTCCAGTAAACTCCCTCATGTAGTTGGCTCTCTTCCTTAGGAGAACTCTACATAAGACTCTACGTAAGACAGCGGACTCTGCGGGCCAGCTTGGGTCTCACATCCTAATCCTCACGCTGAATTCCAAATCCTCAGTTCCTCAGAACATGACTACAGCTGTAGGGTCTTCACAGCGGTGATCAACTCTAAGATGAAGTCATCAGTGTGGACTTTAACACGGTATAACTGATGTTCTTGTAGGAAGAGGAGAGGAGGGCACAGGCAGACACAAGGAATGCCACAGGCCGGCCCTGGCTGGGTCCCTCAACCCATGGGAGAAATCGGGGTCCCAGAATTATTCAAGCAAGGAGTCAGTGAGAAAATGACACACAGACACGGACAAGTGGGAGTGTTGTATCTGAGTGTGTATTCTCAAAGTAGGCATCAGACTTTTATGGTCATTACAAAAGAAAAAGAAAAGTCAGGGGTGTAAAGTTCAAGGCACATCAAGGTCATCTGAAGCACAAAGGGTCTATAGAAAAGTATATACATGTAAATTGACAGGAACTAAGTAGTGGTTGCAACTGAAAGAAAATCAGCCTTATCTATAGTCAGACTAATCTTAGAAGCCAGGTGCAAATAGTTTCCATTCTAGTCTATTGCACAACCCACAAACGGTGGTCCTTAGTAAATGCCCAACTATGCTAATCCTCTGGGCTAGCAGAGATATGCCCCAGGGGTTCCATTCTTGCTAACCTTACCAAGAACAATACAATAATCTAATTCCTGGGAGTGGCTCAGCTGCAGTTCTAATGTGGTCTGCCATATGTGACTGAAATGAGGATTCTAGTTGAACTTGCCCTGGGATAATTAACTCTTATTCAGTAAACTCCAATGCCTGACCTCCTTCACTATCTCCCTAACAATGCTGGAGGCAATTAGTCTGAATGGGTAACATTCTTTATAAAATTCCAAGCCGAGGTTCAGCTCAGCATAGACTAGGATGTTGGAACATTGGTGGACGTCAGAAAGCAACATCCAATTTAGCTTAGCTATTAGCAAATCATCCCTTGGGGGCACCTCTATACCTAATACAGAAAAAAAGCACGGGAGACCACTTCCGAGTTAGGGAGTGCCAAAGGTCTCTAGGAGACTAGCTTCTTTGAAGCTTTTCGCCTCATGGACAGCTGTCATGCAGACTTGACTGCAGTGGGTGTGGCGAAGCCTTTTCAAATCTACAACTGCTTTCTGTATCTACAAATTTCTGCCCTGTGGTCTCCCTGGGCACTACAGTCACATCGGTGAACCAGATGGTCCAGAATCACCTCCTTGCAAGATCTTTAATCCTATTCAAATCTCTTTGACCAGATAAGTCTACATTCACAGAATCTGTGGATATAAATATATATATATTCTCTACATATGGTGTGAAGGTCCACACTGATGACTTCATCTTAGAGTTGATCACCGCTATGAAGACCCTACATCTGTAGTCATGTTCTGAGGAACTGAGGATATATACATACAGAATATGTATGTTATTCTCTATATACCATATGTATGATACATTAAAAAAATAGAAGTTTACGGGCAGTGGTGGTGCACGCCTTTAATCCCAGCACTTGGGAGGCAGAGGCAGGTGGTTTTCTGAGTTCAAGGCCAGCCTGGTCTACAAGTGAGTTCCAGGACAGCCAGGGCTACACAGAGAAACCCTGTCTCAAAAAATCAAAACAAAAAAAAAAGAAAGCAAAAAGAAGAAAAGAAAAACAGAAGTGTATTCCAGCCCCCGGCTTCCCTTCTATGTCCTGTACGTAGATGGGTTCGTTACTGTGTAGACGGGTTCTTTACTGTGTAGATGGGTTCCTTGCTGTCCAATTCACTAGCCAAGAAGAACCATTACAGAGTTCCTGTGTATGTCCGACACTGTGGCAGACAGGTGTGTGTGTGGCAAGCGCGTTGGACTGAAGTAACATAGAAGAGTTCCTTTAGCCTGACTGGTTCTTCAAAGACTTAGCAGATGTGGACTTGCTTGAGTTAGGTTATAAATAGTTTGCTAGGCAGGTGTCACATTAAAGGATTCTGGAAGAAGGGAGCAGTATGAACTCCATCATACAGACCAATAATTATGGGAGATTACTCAGTACCTCTAACAAAGAAAGTAGCAGGGGGAGGGAGTGGGAGGGAGGGAGGGAGAGATTATGTCTGTCTCTGTGTCTGTATGTGTCTCTGTGACTCTACATCTGTGTTTGTGTCTGCATCTATATGTCTGTCTGTGTGTCTGCATCTGTATCTTGTGTGTATGTATCTGTGTATATGTGTGCATCTATGTTTATATTGCGTGTGTGTATCTGTGTTTGTGTGTGTCTGAATCTGTGTGTATGTGTGCATATGTGTATGTCTATGTGTGTGTCTGCATCTGTATGTGTCTGGTGTGTGTGTGTGTGTGTGTGTGTGTGTGTGTGTGTGTGTGTGTTAATGAAAGACCCCCAGAACTGGGGAGATCCTTACTCAAGTCTCGGGATGACGCAACCACCCAATGACTCACGAGAGACCGAACTTGCTGCAATCACATGAGGTTTATTTGGAATAGGCCAGTACCAGGGTCGATCCATGCTGGCCAGAGTTCGACCCTGAACACAAGAAGTGAGGGGTATTTAAGGAAAAACCATAAGCTGGGGGCGGGGAGAGGGTTACCAAGGAAACAGAACATAGAAAAAACAGTGGAAAATTTCAGAGGGACCCGACCCAAGGTATTCAGTTAGGGAGGGAAACATATTCATTCTAGGAATGTAATCTTCATCTACTAGACCTTCATTCTTAGTTCCGCCCTCATTGTGGATCTTTCAGGAGGAGCAGGTATCAGGAACCAGAGCCCTGAGGCTCTGAGTTAGCCAAGTTCCTGGAACCACCTACTTCTCCTTTTTGGCTTGATACAGAGGTTTTCCATGTCCCCTTTTAGGTAAAAGCTACACACCATACATTTCTATTAAATGTCCTCATTTTAAATTCTAAGATTCTCCAGCCTTTCATTAAGAACCCCAGAATTCTTATTAGAATCCTCAAACCTAGTTAATTTAAGAAAAGGATGAAGTTAGATTCAAGCTTCTTATTCATATTTTAACAAAAAACTTTTCAATCACTCCAAAAACTTCTAATTTGCTCTCTCTGCATCAGAAGATTCGGTGGTGTTCTTAACTCTGTAATGAGGAATGAAGTGAGGAGATCTGCATCAACAAACACACAGAAAGCTTGCAAGAATAAGGCTCTGAGCTAGGTTCCCTAGAACCTACACAGAGAGCTAGGCATTGTGTGAGGTGAGTCTTAGTTAGGCTTCCATGGCTGTGAACAGACACCATGACCAAGGCAACTCTTTAAAAGGACAGCATTTAATTAGAGCTGCCTTACAGATTCAGAGGTTCAGTCCATTATCGTCAAGGTGGGAGTGTGGCAGCATGCAGGCAGGCGTGTCACTGGAGAAGCTGAGAGTTCCGCATCTTGATCGGAAGGCAGCCAGGAGACCTGTCTCTTGAGTTGCCAGGAGGAGGTTCTCAAAACCGACCCCAACAGTGACATTCTTCAAGGCCATACCTACTCCAACAAGGCCACACCTCCTAATAGTGCTACTCCCTGGGCCAAGCACGTTCAAACCACCACAATGCTCTTATAATCATAGCAAGGAAGAAAAGCACACTGGCAAGCACTTGATGTGCTTCCAGCCAGGCGTTCCAGGCTCAACAAAGCAGTAGGCAGTGCTGATGAACAGCACCTGAGGCTGTCTACCGACCTGCACAGACACAGTGAACACATGCAAGTAATAAACGAATAGAAAATGCTGTTAATCTGGTTTTAAAAGTTATTTATTATTAGTGTACAAATGATGTGTTTGCCTCCATATTGACTATGAGTTCAGGGAATTAGGAACATTAATGTCTGACCAATTTCATAAAGAAGTTTTATGTATCTAATCTTGAAAGACAGACTTCACTTTCCAAGCATATTTGTGATATTTCTTTGTGAGATATCCAACATGCATTCTTTAGAGAATTTTAAACATTAAAAGAACTACACTTGTTTTGGTTTTATGAAATTAAATGGCATTAAATCAGTTCCTCACAAAAATTGAAGGTTGTCTAATTGAGAATAATAAAAGATGTGCGAGGGAACCGTCTCACTGTGGCGAGTCAGAGAGCACCAGTCCTCAATCCCACTCCCTTCTTCCTGCTCTTCACAGGAAAACAGAGCTTTCCCAGGGTGCGGAGTCCTGTCAGGCAAACGCTGCCAAGAGCCCAGATGTTTCTCAGCATGAGAAGACGGAGGAGTGTTCTGCCGAAATTCATAAAAGGGTCATTTAATATCTGTAGACTGAAAAGGAAAAACAGCACCTCACACTGAAGAATAAACAATGGCTTTGGGTTTGCCCTACTGACTCCCATCTCACTCAGTGAAGTCAGTGGGCATAAAGCTGAAACACACGGTCTACCTGGCAGTGTGACCAAGCCTTAAGGAATAGACCTTTGACCATTGACAGTTAAAAGCCATTTAGGAAAAGCAAAGAGAGGGGCTGGAGGGATGGCTCCGTGGTGAGGAGCAGCTCCATGTGGGGCCAGCTGCATAGCTGCATCGAACTTCAGCTTCAAGGGGCCCAATACCCTCTTGCCTGGCTTCCATGCATGCTGCTCATGTGGGAGCTAGTGTGAGCATGCACACACAAAGGGGGCAGGGGGGAGAGAGATAAAAATATAACAATGAATAAATCTTAAAGAAGGAAAAGCGAAAGCAAGAGGAACATGTCCATCCAAGAATATGAGGGCAGGAAGGTGGGAGGGCTGAGGACGGGAGGTGGGAGAGTAGGAGGGTGGGAAGGGGGGACAGAAGGACATGCCATTGGCATTGGCAGGCAGAGGCAGATCCCACAAGTCCCCACCATATCAGCACCTGAGGAATTAGTAAGATCATCAGTGTCCTGTGTCATCCTGAGAGAAGGGAAGGTTATTATGGTCTGCATGAAGGAGGGGTCCTTACTCTTTAGACAGAGCAACCCTGAGAGGCAAAGATGAGCCATGGAGGAGCAGCTGCTCACTGCTCAGTGATGAGTCGAGTGACTGTAGGCCTGAGACTTCCCAGTCTTTGATGCTAAGCTCACGTGTTCTGGAACCATACTGATTCTCTTAACTTATTAAACAAGGTAAAATTCTACCTATGAGGGAGGTGGGCAGAAAGAATCAAATCTTCTGGCATTTTATTATCCTAAACAGATAAAGTAGGTGTTAAGATCTGACAAACCATTAAGAAAGGAGTTAACTGGTTTCCAGCAAAAGTGAAACAAGAAAACTGAAAATTAAGTATTGATTTTCTTTTCTCACAAACTAGTATCATTATATCAAAAGCACTAGTTTTGTTTTATGGGAAGAATTGGAGGCTCTCTGGGGTTTAATCTCTATTCTCTTTGCCCTGGCATGCAGGAGGTGGTCACTGCAGGTTCAGCCTCGCTTGATATACTTCCCAGTCAGGAGACCCCAGAGTAAGAGGTTGTGGAGTGTTTGCAAACAGATAAGCAATTGTTGCATATACACACTCTCAAACCTGGTCAGTCGACTAGGAAGTATGTGTGGATTATTCCTACCATAAGGATGTAAAAATCTCATCAGTTCTTCCTGGAAGCTTGGCAAACATCTCAGGCATCAAAACAATAATCAAATCATTTTCTTTCCTCCCATCCTTGTGTGTGTGTGTGTGTGTGTGTGTGTGTGTGTGTGCGCGGGTGTGTGCAGGTCTGCATGTGTGTGCAGGTGTGTGCAGGTGTATGCAGGTATGTGCATGTGTGTGCATGTGTGTGCAGGTGTGTGCAGATGTGTGCAGGTCTGCGTGTCTGTGCATGTCTGTGCATGTCTGTGCATGTGTGTGTATGTGTGTGCATGTGTGTGCAGGCATGTACAGGTGTGTGCATGTCTGCATGTCTGCATGTCTGCATGTGTGTGCAGGTGTGTGCAGGTGTATGCAGGTATGTGCATGTGTGTGCATGTGTGTGCATGTGTGTGCAGATGTGTGCAGGTCTGCGTGTCTGTGCATGTCTGTGCATGTGTGTGTATGTGTGTGCATGTGTGTGCAGGCATGTACAGGTGTGTGCATGTCTGCATGTCTGCATGTCTGCATGTGTGTGCAGGTGTGTGCAGGTGTGTGCAAGTGTGTGCAGGTTTGTGCAGGTGTGTGCATGTGTGTGCAGGTGTGTGCAGGTGTGTGCAGGTGTGTACAGGTGTATGTGGAGACCAGAGGACGACTGTACAACCTCAGCTGTCATCCCTCAGGCACCTTCCACCTCGTGTATGCTGAGTTTTTGTTTCATCTTTTGAGACAGGGTATCTTACTAGCATATCTTTTTAGCTTTCAAATTATATTTACATTTTTAAAATGCAAAATAAAATATATAACTAATTGGAGATGTATCTATGGCTTTAAAATAGAATGAATAATTTTTATTATAGCTCCTATTCGGCTCAGGAAGTAGAACCAAACATTAGCAATATGTTGATGTCATCATGTGTCAATCCCATTGCCCGGCTGATCTGCAGCTGCAGCTATCCTCTGGGACTTTGTATCCATCCAATCCCTGCATTGTTTGCACTTTCCCACTGTATAAGAACCTTGGCGTGTGCATGTCTGCGTGCTGATGTGCACATTGCACTTTTAACTCTGTGAGGCATCCTCCCTCTTAATATCTCTGGCTTATTTTCCTTGGCTTGTGGGTAACATTCATCCATCTAGGCGTCTGCAGCTGCAGTTGATTGATTTCTCACTGCAGTACACACTGAAGATTTTATTCTTTCGTCCATGATCAGCTCTTAGGTCCTTTCCAGAGCACAGGGATAATGATGTTACCGTGAGCTTCACTGTGTGTGAACCCTGGACTTGTGTCTAGGTTGTAGATTGTCCATCTGCATTTGTAGCTCGGCTATGCAGTCCCAGTGCTTCTTTATCTAACATGGTGTCCAGATGCACACGTATTTCTGCCCCTCCACAGCTTGATGGATGCTGGATACTGACAAACTCTTTGAGCACATGAGCTGGGTCTGTTTGTTTGTTTTTCTTTTCTTTCCTTTTTTTTTTTTTTTTTTTTTTTTTGGACATTTTATTTATTTATTTACACATTATTTGGACATATTCTTTATTTCAAATGTTATCCCCTTTCCTGGTTTCCCTCCCTCCAGGAAACACCCTATCACATCCTCCCTCCCCCTGCTTCTATGAGAGTGTTCCTTCACTCACCCACCCACTTCCAACTCCCCGTCCTCGATTCCCCTACACTGGGGCATCTATGGAGCCTTCATAGGACCAAGAACCTTTCCTTCCATTGGTGCATGACAAGGCCATCCTCTGCTACACATGCAGCTGGAGTCATGTGTACTCCTTGGTTAATGGCTTAGTTCCTGGGAGTTCTGGGGGGTCTGGTTGGTTGATATTGTTGTTCTTCCTATGGGATTGCAAACCCCTTCAACTCCTTGAATCCCTTCTCTAAGTCCTCTATTAGGGACCCCACACTCAGTCCAATGGTTGGCTGCTAACATCCACCTCTGTATTTGTCAGGCTCTGGCAGGACCTCTCAGGAGACAAGCCATATCAGGCTCCTTTCAGCATGTACTTCTTGGCATCCACAATGATGTCTGGGTTTGGTAACTATATATGGGATGAATCCCCAGGTGGGGCACCCCGTCTCTGGGTGGCCTTTCCTTCAGTCTCTACACTTTATCTCCATATTTACTTCTGTGAGTATTTTGTTCTTCTAAGAAGGACCGAAGCACCCACACTTTGTTCTTCCTTCTTCTTGAGCTTCATGTGGTCTGTGAATTATATCTTGGTTATTTGGAGTTTGGGGGCTAAATATCCACTTATCAGTGAGTGCACACCATGTGTTTTCTTTTGCAATTGGGTTACCTCACTCAGGATGATATTTTCTAGTTCTATTCATTTGTCTAAGAATTTCATGAATTCATCATTTTAATAGCTGAGTAGTATCCCATTGTGTAAGTGTACCACATTTTCTATATCCATTCCTCTGTTGAGGGACATCTGAGTTCTTTCCAGCTCCTAGCGATTATAAATGAGGCTTCTATGAACATAGTAGAGCATGTGTCCTTATTACATGTTGGAGCATCTCTGGGTATGTGCCCAGGAGTGGAAGATCAATAAAATAGAATTGAAGACCCAGAAATGAACCCACACACATATGGTCGCTTGATCTTTGACAAAGGAGCTAAAACCATCCAGTGGAAAAAAGACAGCATTTTTAACAAATGGTGCGGGCTCAACTGGTGGTTAGCATGTAGAAGAATGCAAATCGACCCATTCTTATCTCCTTGTACAAAGCTTAAGTCCAAGTGGATCAAGGACTCCACATAAAACCAGATATACTAAAACTTATAGAGGAGAAAGTAGGGAAGAGCCTTGAACATATGTGCACAGGGGAAAAATTCCTGAACAGAACACCAGTGGCTTATGCTCTAAGATCAAGAATTGACAAATGGGACCTCATAAAATTGCAAAGCTTCTGTAAGGCAAAGGACACTGTCAATAGGACAAAACGGCAACCAACAAATTGGGAAAAGATCTTTACCAATCCTATATCTGATAGAGGGCTAATATCTAACATATACAAAGAACTCAAGAAGTTAGACTCCCAAGAACCAAATAACCCTATTAAAAATGGAATACAGAGCTAAACAAAGTATTTTCAACTGAGGAATATCTAATGGCCAAGAAGCCCCTAAAGAAATGTTCAACATCCTTAGTCATCAGGAAAATGCAAATCAAAACAACCCTGAGATTCCACCTCACACCAGTCAGAATGGTTAAGATCAAAAACTCAGGTGACAGCCGATGCTGACAAGGATGTGGAGAAAGAGGAACACTCCTCCATTGCTAGTGGGAATGCAAGCTGGTACAACCACTCTGGAAATCAGTTTGGTTCCTCAGAAAATTGGACATAGTATTACCTGAGGACCGAGCTGGGTTTTAAATAGCATATCACTGTGCTTTTAATTTTCATTTGCCTTTTACTAGTGATATTGAATTTATTTTTAAATATCTGATGATCACTTAATTCTGATTTTTTTTGTCCATTTCTTTATTAGAGCACTTGACATTCACTTACTGATATTTATGTTCATTGCTTTTAAACTGTGAAGTAACTGTGTAAACAGGAGTGTGTACTATACATGTATAAAAACTACATGTATAATATAGGTGTACAATTACATGTATAACATACACATATAATTACATGTACAACATATACATATAATTACATATTAAGTAAGTGAAGAAAACAGCAAGGCAAGCATAGATCGTATATGAACAGGAATATGTCGGTCATGCATGTGCTGTTAGCCGAGTGAAAGACAGAGTAGGCGAAGTGGGGCATAAGTCAAGGAGCACACACACTTAAGGCCCTTGAAGCCCATCTCCAGCTCACCCCTCCCTTGCTCCAGGGGAGCCCTGACTGTGGCCCGCGCAGTCGTCTCGCTGGGAAGAAGACACACGGACACACTAGGTTCCTTCTGCAGCGACGTTTACTGCCCTCTCCTAGAGGGAAAAAGAGATCGAGCCCAAAATCCGCACTGCTTATATACACCACAGTGCAGCGTGTCTGCCCACAGCGTGGCGTGTCTGCCCATGATTGGCTGTCCGCTCATTACCCTACGTAACGCCCCAGAATGGGCCGTGACATGGCATCTTTTCACTCTACGCACATGTGCAAACAGTTGTTTACTAGGAGTTAACAGCGGAAGTAGGCGCCATCTTGCCATGGCGAATGCCGGCTCCCTACACCTGACTATTTTGAAAGCTCTTTCCTTGTTTTCCATGGTAACTTACTGCCTGGCAAATGCTTTAACCCACAGAGTGTGATGGGTTCTTCTGAATATAGACTGCAAACATGCTTTTGGCATAGCATGGTCTCTAACTGTCTTAAAGGGTCCAGGATCTGGGAGGCCCTGTCTTACTATGTTCCTACAACTTCGTGTATACCCAAAATTAACACTGGATTGTCTTATTTAAGATGTAAATAAACCTAAAGCAAAAGTAATAGTCATCTCAATTCACTTGTATCTCCCATTTTACCCAATTTACAAACCTCTATATTAATCCTAGATGAGGGAGGGGGGTCTGAGTACATTGCCAGCTGCTGATCTAGCAACAGTCTTAGCTTTGTTTCTGAACATTTTGTTTTGACTTAATCTGTAATTAGATTTAATACACCCACACTTCCTGTCTAATGGCGGTCAACTCTTTTATATGGTTTTACTCCTTAGTATTTGGACCCGAATATGTACCTTAGAAGAACTGTCGGTCTTCCAGGCTCAGGAAAACCTAATAGGGAATAATTAAGTTAAAAACCACCAGCATACTGCCTGGGACCACAGTGCTTGTTAAAAACAAGTAATTAGATCCCAGGGGTGTTGCCAAGTCTGGAGATGTAAGTTGATTTTTAGAAAATATTTATCTATTCATTTATTCTATGTGTACGTGTGAGTGCCTCGAGAGTGACATATGTATACCGTGTGTATCCAAGAGCTCATGAGGAGAGTCATCCCCAGAAACCGGAGTTTATAGGCTGTTGTGGGCTACCATGTAAGTGCTGGAAGCTGAAACCAGGTCCTCACAAAAGCAGTGCGCGTTTTTAAGCCATTGAGCCAGCTCTCCAACCCCGTAGCAAACTAGTTTTTTAAATTCTTCTTGTTCTCTGGTTCTTTCCCTTAAAACAGTCCATGTTCTGTTTAAATTAGCTGAACTCACCAGCTCCCGAAAGCCTCCCAGATGTGGACATAGAGTGAAGGGGCAGTTGTTGAAGCAAGAACTGGGTCACAACCCAGAGAGGTTAGAGGTCAGGGGGCAGGGCTGTGCGGAGGTATCCAAGGAGGAGGATGTGCGCTTTAAAGGGACAAAGAGAAAACTTGCTGCCAAGAGACGCAGGTGGGAGAAAGTACAGCCTCGAGAACTCCGCGTGGTGCACGTGATTCCGTGGTACCGGAGCTTTCCACAATTAAAGCAAGAAGAGAGGGAAGCTGTGAGAGGAAGTCAGGTGGCATGATGCTGTGGCTTGACAACAGCCTTGCGTTGTTTCCTGTGAGCAATGCGGAGCCATTTCGCAATGGGAACATCACTTCATCTGGGATTTAGAAACAGTTTTAGCCTTCAAGACTGTGTGACATGTTGTCAGATATCTTTAAGGATCTATTCTTTATTTACGTGTTTGAGAAGACGTTCTGTGAGGGCGAGTGGCACGTGCTGAGGCGGCCACAGGAGGGCACTGGATCCCCTGCAGCTGCTGTGTGGACATACTGGGACCTGAACCCAGGTCCTCCTCTCAAGAGCAGTGAGGGTTCTTAACCTCTGAGCCAGCTCTGCAGCCCCAAGGTATATTTTACATATTAGAATCTATTTGAATAACAGTGCCTTAATGTGAAACAAACTCCAACAGTGTCTTCAGCCCACACGTGCCATTTAAAATTTCACACCTAATATCAGTGTCCAAGGGGATCCAATGCCCTCCTATGGCCTTCTCAGCACTTGCCACTCGTGCATGCAGACCTTCTTCTCAAGCATGTAAATAAAGAATAAATCTTAAAAATATCTGACAATATAAATGTCACACTCAGTTCATCAGAGTCTCTGAGACTCCACAATGTCACTGGCTAGGTCTCCTCCTATGTCATTCTTCTCATGTGTTGTCCCAAATCAATGTCTAGGGTAGTAAATCCACACCGGGCAGCCAGACTAAGGAGGGAGAAGTCAAGGGAGTTGAGGTGCACTTACTGAGTGTCTTTTTTAAAAGATCCCCAGAAACTACCACATGATGCTGCAGTACCACCCCACAGATGCATGCGAACCCATGTGAACACCCACCACAGATCAAGTAAATAAGTAAGTAAGCAAATAAACCAAAGACTTTAAAACATCTACTCTGAAACCATTAATTCCCTGGGGTTTCCTTCAAAGAAAGACTTAGGTTTTAGGGACAACAGAAAGTGAGATTCTAATACCCAAGTGGCTGTGGCTCAGCTCCTCTGGGACCTGGTCTCTCCCTGTGCAAACCAAGGGGGCTGAGCTTGTTGACCCCTTGCTTGCACCAGCCAGCAGCACAGGAGCAGTCACCCTGGGCCTCCCAGGCTGGTACCCTTGCCAATGGAAGAAAGATAATTGAGGCAAGATCGTCAAGTTCAAGTAAACACAGTCGGTCTAATTGCTCCCCAAGTCCTTCCCTTGTCTTCTGAGACCTAGTTCAGTGTGGTCTGTGGTATTAAACTCTGGCGAATTTAGAGAGTGCTTTATTATAGTAAAGTGAGCTTTGCCAATTACATTTCAAAATTACGTTAAAAGATTTAATTTTGTGGGAGGAAGGAGCGGCTCATTTCCTGCCCCAGAATGCAGCTGGAGGTCTCAGACTAAGGCTGGAGTGCTTTGCAAGTTAGAGCAGGCAGGACCCAAGGGTGCTGCCAAGCTGTAGAGACTTCCAAGGAGTCTAAAGTAGCAGACAGTCTGCTGACGGTCAGTCTTCGGAAAGACTCATTCCAAGATCCGGAATCTTACACAAGATCTGTGCCTTACACAGACACAAGAGTGGGCCCAGGGGCAGGACCAGTTGGGGCCAGTGTGTGATTTGGGTCAAGCCGTCCTCATCGGCTGTGGTCTCTGCCAATAGCAGTGGTCATCAAGGTTAGAGTCTGTAAAACTCGACAGCTTGACCGAGAGCCAGCGTTGCCTTTGGCAGATACCGTCCATTTCCCTTGGAAAATATGCTGGCCAGGATTTCTTTTGGTTTAAATTTTTTAAAAAGTGGGAACTTGATACGGGCGTAATATTTTAGAGTTGATAGCTAGCACAAAATGTTCATTTTTCAGCCAAAGAAAATACTCCTTGTTGAATAAGTATTAGATCTCAGGCTATAGTAAAAAGCACACATTTCCCAGGTGTCCAAAGAGAAACATAAATAAGGGGGTCGGGCTAACTTTGAAGCCACAGATCTATGTTCCTCAAACCCCTCTGTGATCACCAGCCCTGCTGGGTGTGTTTCCAAACGCCACAGCCTTGGCAGAGGATACACCACATTTCAGAGTGCAGATGTCTGTGCTCTTTGCCAAAGCATTACATTGAGGCGCATTTGCAGGGTGTGGGACCTGGAGTGTTCAATTGCAGCTGCTATCAAGTGTGCAACACCAGATTAGGTTTACAAAATACTTCCAAGTACATGAAATCTATAAATTAGCAGTGACTTCTCAAAAGTCAAAATGCCACACCTCTTTGCTCATGAAAAATCCAAGATTGGTATGTGAAGGAATGTTATTGTTCAGAGAGCAGTTCGAGTGGTTGCATGGAGCTAAGTGTGACATTGAGGCAAGGTAGAGTAAACAGTTCACGTTTCACACAATAGATTGGTGATTTCTTTATTTATAAGATTGAGGAAAATCATGAACATGTTGCATGTTATCTCTGTATGTACACGTGTGCCCATGTGCATGCCTCTGCATGCATGTGAATATATGTGCTTCTGTGTGAGTGTGCATGTGTGTGCTCATGTGTGCATGCATGTGTATGTGTGTGTGCTTGTGTGAGTGTGCATATATGTGCATGCATGTATATGTGTCTGCATGTGTGTATGTGTGCTTGTATGTGTGAGTATGCATGTTTATGTGTGTATGCATTATGTACATTGTGTGCATGTGTGTCTGGCATGTGTGTGCATGTGTTTGTGTATGTGTATATCTGTGCAAGTGTGTACATGTATATGTGTGTGTGCATGTGTATGTGCACATGTATTTGTATGCATGTGTGTGTATGCATGCGTGTGTGTGCAAGTAAATTGAATTTCTTTTCCCTCAGTTGCTCCGAAGTCAGTCTCTAGGATCATTTTGCCCTGTCTCGTTCTCTCACTTTACTTCAGTCTACCAGCATTCTCAGCCTTCCTTTCTCTGACTTTACCCAGAGCCCAACCACATCTTGTCACCTCCTTGGCTACCAGCCTGTGGTGCCAGCAGCTCTTTCTCCACAGTGGCAAATGTCTCCCTGCTTCTTGCTCTTGGAGACTGTTTTCAGTACAAAGCCTAAGCGGCCCTCTTTAAACAGAAGCAGAGCCTGCCACTCCTCAGACACACCCTGATAATCTTGTCCTTGTTCAGAGGGAAGACTGATTCCTCCCTGATGGATACAGCCTAGAAGGCTCACCTCGTCTCCTGCCAGGAGTCAGTGCCTTCCCTCCACTCCCACTGCCCATCATGGCGGACTCCATGACCCACCTTAGAGCTCCATGTGCTGTCCTCTCTTCTAGCACAGGCCAAATTGCCAACTCAGGTACAAGTTAGTAAGAACCCAACACTGCTGCTGAATCAATGGGAATGAAAAAAAAAATGCTGAGCTCATAGTATATTCAACAGGGAGACAGGACTCAACAATGCAGAAGTAAGAATGTCCTTATAAGAACTAAAGATTTTAAAAGATACTATTTTGAGCCGGGCAGTGATGGTGTATGCCTTTGATCCCAGCACTTGGGAGGCAGAGGCAAGTGGATCTCTGTGAGTTTGAGGCTAGCCTGGTCTACAGAGCAAGTTCCAGGACAGCCAGGGCTGCACAGAGAAACCCTGTCTCAAAAAAATGAAAGGGAAAAAAAGTATTATTTCTTTATACCATGTGATAATTACATAGCAGAATTATCTTGTATCACTATGCATTTCAAATTGGCATTTTGAGGCTGGCAAGATTGCTTGGCTGTTCAGAGTGATCACTGGTCTTACAGAGGTCCTAAGTTCGATTCCCAGGATCTACCTCAGGTGGTTCACAGCTGCCTGCAACTCCAGCTTTAAGGGATCTCTGGGATCTGTTGCCTCTGGACTCCACAGGCACATACACTCAGTGTGCACATATCCATGTACACCACACACACATGAACACACACACACAGGAACACACACTTAATATAATAAAATGAATCTTTTTAAAGTCGGCATATCAAACCAAGTCTCACTCTAAAATTCTATAGTTACAGGTACTATGAATATGATTAAGTACATTAAATATAGTTGTTTGCCATACAAATGTGTTTGTCGCATACTGACGTGGAGAATTATTTACATATCACACTGGGTTGCTGTGTCTTTAATGTCAGAAAGATCCATCCCTGAGACAGATTGGGAAGGAAGAGCAGAGGCAGAGTGAGCCAAGCGCCAGGAAGTCGTTCAGGACTACAAATGCTTCTCTTTGGTTCCCACCTATTTCCTCGAGGACAGAAAGAATACTTTCTGTCATGAAGCCCAAGTGTCTCATTGCTTCTTTATTGAACTCAGAGAAAGACAGTCGTCCCCAGTTGATTTTCCTTGCATGGAGTTTGTTGATGATCAGGTGTGAATCGCCAAAATGTAAAATAAGCTCCGAAGTCAGCCGTGCACATCACATTTGTGTTGACCTGCCTGTTTACTCTAGCCAGCAGAGTGGGCTTGTGGGGAACCCAGAGCTACTGGGAACACAAAGCAAACAGTACTGACTTGGAGGAGTGGGGAAGAAATGACAGCAAGGTCTCCCCTGGAATCCCCATACCACAGGCATCCTAGTCGGGTCCCAGTGGGGACAGAAGACGCCATGTGGGGGTAAAGTAAACTCAGGCTGGAGCGACAGCCCCCCCGTGGATAAGGTGCATAAGGTGCGCGTCGCGGAAGCCTGAGTCCAGGGCTCCAGCACCCACAAAAAACACATTGAGCGCCCGCGGTAGCTCCCTCCTGTGGGCAACAAAATTTAGAGGCAAACAACAGGGAGATCAGGGGAGCTCACTGACCAACCTGCCATGCCAAAATGGCAAGGTTCAGGCTAAGTGAGAGACCTCGTCAAGAAATAAGGGGGTTTCACACTCTGCCATTTCTCTGGCAATTTTTCTGAAAGCATTTCTGAGACTGCTAGGATGTTGTCAACGATGTGTTCAGTCTCCATTCCAGTGTGACCAATACGGACCGTACTGCAAGAGCCACGCTTGGAGATGTTTATGACGGTCCCTGTGATGCACCGGTCAATCTCCTTGGACAGGTTCTTTGCCAGCAGGTTCACAGACACTGGAACTTTTTTCCTCTGATAGAAATGCCTTCCTATGTGTGTGGGCAAATGCCGTCGAATTCTCTCATCAGTAATAAAGACATCAAAGCTACCCAGAAGGCGGAGCTTGGCTTCATAGGCTTTGAATTCTGTCTTTAAAGTTTTAAAAGGGATAATCTGAGAGACTGAGAAGTCAGTTTCCCTTCCCATCTTTTCTTCATTTGTCACATCTCAGGATGAAAACATCGTCTCCTTTCGTAGTGTGAAGAAGCAAGAACTAAAGAAAAGAAGGAAGCATGAAAATGCAAAGTTGAAGAAGGAAAGCAAAATGTTAAGGAAGAA
>NW_022196903.1:139479931-139482324 GCF_008632895.1 Mastomys coucha | reverse complement strand
CACCTCGGATAAACCAAGATTCAGTTTTTAAAGGCCAGATTCAAGTCCCAGGCTTGCTGGTGTATAACTCTTTTCTAGCATATGCAAGATCCTGTCTTCAGTACCCAGAACTATCAAACAAACAAAAAAGAACCCCACCCAACAAAAGGTACCCTGTTGAAGTTTCCGTAGGTGCCTCTGAATTTAATATTTTTGTTGTACAAACTAGGGATTTGAGACAAAATATTTCCAAATTGGTCAGTGTATTTGCTGATGCTTCTGTATGTTTTTTTTTAATTAAACAATTATATTGCCTTCTGTGTAAAAAAAAAAAAAAAAAAAAAAAAGAAAAGAAAAGAAAGAAGGGGGAAGGGAAGGTATCTAGTGTTGATGTTTGGCTCCCACAGCGCCCTTATGGGTAAGTATGTCCAGGTACACACAAGCAAGCGCGTGTACACACACACACAAGCAAAAAAATTTAAAGATTAAAAAAACAAACAAACAAATTTGGGGCTGGAGAGATGGCTCAGTGATTAAGAGCACTGACTGCTCTTTCAGAGGTCCTGAGTTCAATTTCCAGCAACCACATGGTGGCTCACAACCATCTGTATTGGGATCTCATGCCCTCTTCTGGTATGTCTGAAGACAGTGATAGTATACTAACATACATACATACATACATATAATAAATAAATAAATAAATAAATAATCTTAAAAAAACAAATACTTTTTCTAACCTACAGTTAATCTTTTATTATTCAATTCATTTTACTGCTATCCGAACAAGTCTTTAAATTTGAACTTGATGCTACATTTTTATGCACTAGAATGATATATTTCAAACTTGGAACATTTTTTTTTGGTTGAATAATCTTTACACTCTAGGGTTGCTTAATGTGTCCAGGAATCTGACTGCAGCTTGTAGTAGGTTGACATAGGACTGTCCTACAAAGCTGCTGTGGTTAGACCACAGGGCTCTGAAGAGTAACGAGCTGTCATGATGGAGCCCTCCAGCCAGCTCAGAAGGCACAGAAGACAAACACACTGGCAGTTTTCCTTCAGTCTCTGGGCATCAGAGAAGTCCTTGAGTGATTCCTTCCATTGATGCTTCAGATCCCTCTGCTGGCTGCATTGTGGCACATGCCCTGGGGTGGGAAAACCTCTGAGGCTCCTTCTGGGGTCAGGAGAGAAGACCTAGGTGCCTACAAGGACATTATCACAAAGAGAAAAATGTAGCTGGTTGAAATCACAAAAGAGGAGAAGAAAGAATCAAAGCAGAGCACAAAGCTCTTGGCTTGAGAAGCCTGGCTACTCTTACTAAGTAAGCAGACGGAGTCAGCATCCCCAGGATGTTTGGAAAGTGAGGTAATGAAATTGGTTTGAGGCACAGTGCGTCATGCAGAACACCCAGATGGAGAAGTCAAATGGCCAAGTGGAAATACTTAAGATGACTAAGAGAATGCAGCCTGTTTAGTTAGATCACTGGATATCATGCCTATATGAGTGGGAGTGTGTGTCTGTGTGTGTGCTCGTGTGTGTGTGTGTGTGTGTGTGTGTGTGTGTGTGTGTGTGGCCGAATGCATCGGTACACTTGACGGAAAATCCACAGGCCAGGGAGAAATGTTCTGCAATAAGAACCAGGACCTGGGTGAGTGGGTAGTCCGGACTTAAGGGTCCATCTCATCAGCTTCATATTTGCCCAAAGAACAGAATGAGGAGACCAAGCAGATCTTCCCACATTACAGCAATGGAATTAAAGGGTTACTGTCTGACTGAATTTGTAGATCCCACGTTTTATAAGTGGTAAGTTGTGTTCAAAGACTGAAGTTGTCTTATATGTACCACCAGGTCTGACGCTTCTCTAGAGAGTTGGTTTGCAGTTATGAAGCCCATGGTCATGAGATGGTTACATAGCAGGCAGCACACACACTTATGTAACTCCAGCATAGGCTTGGATATTGGCAATGGGGGACAATTCTCAAGAAAAAAAAAAAAAGGCTTTTAGAATCTGAATCAGTGTTAGTCTCAACCTGTGACACTGTTCACAGAATGAGAGGCCCTGTGACATACAACGCATACTTACATGATTCTGCATTAAGTATTCTGAGTCACGTGCTAATGAAATGTATTACAGTCAGCAATGGCTCAGCATTACACGGCTCTCTCATTTGCATAGCTCTGCATTAATGTGCATATGTGATATTCTAAGAACAGTGTCTAAAGTTACACTCAACACACCTTCTATTTTTACTTGGTTGTCTGGTCCTGACCAGGATTCCTGGACACTGGAGAGGATGGCCACATCATCCATCAGCTCACTTGGCCACCCTCTTACCTCCTGGTACCCCTTCCTTTAGGAACATGGAGCTGCTGCTGTCTCTGCCCAATGGCCACCACTGTCCTCTGCCCCCCCC
>NW_022196903.1:139458998-139479525 GCF_008632895.1 Mastomys coucha | reverse complement strand
CCCCACACCTACCCTCTGCACACCCCCACACCTGCCCTCAGCACACCCCCACACCTGCCCTCTGAGCACCCGTATCACCCTGCCCCCACTCTGGTGTCACTTATTCTTCCACTTAGGGTAATACCACAGTCTCAGTCATGTCAAGCCATTTGGTCAGTCTTCCCATGTGGGCTGTGTGTGTGGGGGGTACGTGTGTGTACGTGTGTGTGTGTGCGCATGTGTGCACGTGAGTGTGCGTGTGTGTGCATGTGTGTGTACGTGGGGGCTGTGTGCGTGTGTATATGCGTGTGTGCACATGTGTGTGCACGTGCATGTGTGTGCATGTGTGCGCGCGTGTGTGCATGTGTGTGTGCGTGTGTACAAGGATGCATGGACAAATGTGTCCCAAGTGTAAAACATGTGCTAGTATAAGTGAGACACTTTCCACTGTCCTTTGTGAGATGGGAACAGAAGGTCTAAGCATTCGGACAAACAATGCAAGAAGTCTTGGATCAGCAGACAGAAGGTCAAGTCCCCTGATTCGGAGAGAAGTTGTTTCTCAAGTCACCACACCCTTCTTAGCTCCTCAGATGTTCCATCATGAACAAGTGAGACAGGAAATGGCACTCTGGTCACTTTCTAGCTGTGCTTTAGTGACAGAGACCGTCCTGTCCTGAACACAGAGAACCTTTTTTTATCTCCTGTCCATTCTCTCCACTACACTGAAGACCTGTCTGCTTAATGGAAGGTGCGCGTTACATTCACTCTGAGATGACGCTGTGTGCTCAGGGCATCTCCTGACTGCACATCTCATGACATCACTGCTGGCCTAGGTCAAATGTCTCAGGAAAGGAAGGCCATTTAAAGTCCATCTCCTCCTAGTTACCTCTCGTCACACTGCTGGTTGTGGTGAGACTCCATGACTGTCTAAACAATAGCCGGAGGCTTGGACTCTCTGGAAGTGTCTCTTGAGGAGAGCCGACAGCCCTGGATTTATATCAAAGTCCTCTGTAACTTCCTCTTTGAGGCCTTTTTTTCTGAGCAGATGTTAAAACGATGGTGCAGCACACAGAGCTGGGGGAATGACTCTGTCACGAGGGTACTTGCTGCATAAGCAGGAGAAGAGTCTGGTCCCCAGAGCACAAGGAAAAAAGTGGGGCGTGTTGACACATGCTTGTAATCCCAGTACAGAGATGTAGAAACACTGGTCCCTGGGACCACTGGGCTCTCACAAAAATGTGGGAGAATGACCCTTGAGGTTGACCACTGGCCTCCACATAGGAAAACACACATGGGCATAAACAGCTGTATACTCGCATGTGCCACCCTGTGTGTGAATGAGTGCATATGTGTGTGGACACAGACATACACACACACACACACACACACACAATCAAATAGCATAACATATTGCCAAAGGAATTCAACAAACTTTCTATGAGAACTGAAGCAATGCCTTGGAGATAAGTCTTTCTGCCTTACTTCTGAACCACCATGTTGCCTCCTTTAGTCTCTGCCCACCCTTAAGAGCCTGCCACCTCCCCTTGAGAAGTGCCAGTAATCCTCCAGACCGTGGCCCAGTGTGTTGTTTCAGGTATAACAGCATTTGTTAATTTGTAATTCCACCAAGATGCAGTTTGTGAGTCTGTGATAAAGCTGTAGTCCCCACAGTGGGAACAGTGGCCCTTCCTTCAGTAAACACCGTGAATCCACCATGGGTATGGGAAGGAACAAGTCCCCAGGTGTTCCCTGACTTGGGGAGCTTAGCTTCTACCATGATGAGGTGAAGCCATGAAGTCGAGCCGTGACAGATGGCAGAACTGATACTGCCAGGGTGGGAAAGACAGTGCGTCCCACGAGCACGTTGGAGGGAAATGAGTCATCTCTACCTCCAGGAGAATCAGAAATAAAGTATGAAAAAGACAAGCAGTAATAGTATCGGGATTAATGCAAAGACAAGAACCTCATTTAACCCGCTGTGATATAGGCATTCGCTCTGTTTTGTGATGTGAAGGCCAGGCTGGAAGTTAATGAAGTGTTGGTTTTGTTTGTTTTTGAGGCAGGACTGAGGGTAGAGAAGGGCACTGTTTATTGGTGGAAGTCGGCAGTATCAAAGGATGGGCATTAGGAAGCCAGGGGCATCTGCTGGCTCCATGCGGGTCAGTGTGGTTGCAGCTTTGGAAGGTTCCAGAAGAGACGCAGGTACAGGCTGTGATGGAGCAGCACCTGCATACCAGGGAGAGAGACCAAGACAGGCCTGCTGGTCCTCCTCATCCCTGCAGCCAAACAAGAAGTTGGCGTTCTCCATGGGTGTGGGGAACCCACACTCAGGTCCTCGAGTGTGCATGGCAGGCCGTCCCATCCCTGATCTCTGTGTGACAGTGAAGGTTGGAGGGGTCTTTTCCTTGTGAAGGACGTAAGGCCCTCATCATCATTTCTTCTAGTCTCTATCTTAAAGGAGGGTAAGGCTCGCTATTTACCAGCTGAAACCTGTTTATAGTTTAATTGAATACCGAAAACAGCTTCATTTATTAGTGCCATAGGGTCTCTTTGGGGAACTGTAGCCGTCACGGACACCTGCCGCTGTATTCAATAATGGATAATTGGCAGTAGCAACCTCTGACCAGTGAGCTGTGCAGGAAGCAGACAGAGAGAGGTGCCTGGGTTGTGGCCTCTAGCTGCCTGCCTGTGTTTCCATTCCGGGCTGACTTGGTTCTGTCTGCTCCTGATACAGTGATATGATATGATACAGTGATTTGCTTGACTCCACGAGTCCAGGCTTCTGATAACTCCTGTCTTACTCCTGCAACCCAGGGTCTATGAACGAGGTTTGAGCAAATTACCTGAAACTTTATCTCCCAACAAATGGCCCCCTGGCCTCCTTTGTCCTTCTCAGGCAGCCCCCTCATGACTGATGCTGACTGAGGTAAAACAGCGCCTATGTCTGAGGTGGAGCTACTTCATGTAGACAAGGAAGGAATGAAAGGACCCTGTGCCTTCTTAGACCAGTAAGATACTGTGCAATGGCAGTCCATGCTGTCTATGCAAGTATGAGACTGCATGCCAAGCCCTGAACCTGAGGGGGTGGGGCGTGTCATGATACTTTATACCATAATCCTCAGTTATGTGTTGCCTACGTGCATGCCCCCTGCTGGAGGTGGAAGGGAAAGCCTGTATACACAGCCCTCCTTTACACAAGACATCCTATTTATATTGCCAATTTAGCTGGGCAGTAGTGGCGCATGCCTTTAATCCTTGAACTTAAGAGGCAGAGGCAGGTGGATCTCTGTAAGTTCAAGGCCAGCCTGGTCTCCAGAGCTAACTCCAAGACAGCCAGGGCTACACAGAGAAACCATGTCTCAAAAACAAACAAACAAAAAACAAAACAAACAAAAAAAGAAAACAAAAACACCCACAACAACCAATGAAACAACAACTTCATGAACCCCCTGCTGGGCAGCAGCTGAAGAGAAAACATAGGCGACCAGACCCTTGTTCTTGTCAGCGATTTCAAAATGGTGCATATGTTAAGTATTTGCCTGATATGTTAAATAGTAGAAATGGAATTTTGCCACATTTAAACATCTTCTTTGTTTTTGGAGACCTGGCCTAGTACCCTTCATACAGACCAAACTGGCCTTTAACTCATGGTAATCCTCCTGCTTCTGACTCCCAAAGTCTAATATTACAAGTGAAACTCAGTTTTCGTGCTTTTTATTCTTTATCTACTCTCACAAGGGTTTAACTCCCCATACAAAGTTCTGGAATTTTTCCCCACAGGGGCTAAGGTCAAAGATAACCGAGAAGCAGGAGAAAGGGGGTGATATTAGAGCAGAGGCAAAAATAAAAAATAAAAAAGCCAGGCCAATCTGGTTCAGGAATGGATAGGCTTTCCACCACCAAAGGATGCAGGAATACACTGGGCAGGAGTCAGACCTGGAGTGAGCACGGGGACAAGGCCTTCAGAGCAAACTGACAAGAGGGACTCCTGCCTCATCCCCTGATGATGAGCGATGCTCTATTCTCTCCCGTCTTAGCTCCTCCCCTACACATGCCCAAATCTTAGTTATGGTGGCAGGACCCAGGCTCAGCTATTTGCCTGGAGAAGTGGCTGGGAATCATCTTCCCAGTTGTTTGGCCATGCCCTTCCTGAGCTAGAGAGAGTAGCAATGGTGAGGAGATCCATCTACAGCCTGATGGATCCCTTTTTCAAAATGGTGAGGAACAGATCCCAGCAGGCACTTTTCCCTCTCAGTAACCAATGGTTACTTCCTGGGGCACTATGGGCTTCGTTAAATGAATGTAAAGCTAGTTTTGAATTCAAACGTATTGTGAAGCTAGACTTCAGATGCAAGTAGTCATTTATTTTCCATAAATATGACTATCTAGCATGTCAGGTGCTGTGTGGGAAAGCTTTCTGCCAAGAAAGATTATGTCAGGTCCTAATGAGTCTAACATTTCTGATTCCTGTCAGTAAAAGCCACCCTACACACATCCAAATCCTGGCTCCTCCCTTAAACACACCCAAATCTTGGCTCCTCCCTTAAACACACCCAAATCTTGGCTCCTCCCTTAAACACACCCAAATCTTGGCTCCTCCCCCATACACACCCAAATCTTAGCTCCTGTATCTGTGCTCAGGCAAAATTCTCTTTGTGCTCTGTTGTGTCCTTGGTTCAAAGCTACTGGCATTGTCTCCAGGGCAGCAAAGAAGGAAATTGATTTTGTTACAAATGTACAGTAACTTAGGCAAGAGAGCAAGGAGAGTCCACTGCAAGGGGAGTGGATGCTGAAACAATCACACAGAGTCCACTACATGGGAAGTGGTCGCTCAAGCATCCACACATGAAGTCCACAGCACAGGGAGGGCTCAAGCATCCACACATGAAGTCCACTACACAGGGAGGGCTCAAGCGTCCACACATTCAAAGCTTTCAGAAGCTTTTCTCAGTTGATAAAAATTTCCTCAGAACTATGAAACTATGAATAGAATCTCTGATAAGACCAATGAGGTCATAATGACCTCATGAGAACATGTAACAGCTGAGAAACCACACGGACTGGAGGAGGTAGGGTCAGGGGAAAATCAGGAACTGATAAATCCATTCTCAGCCCTTCCCATAAATCTCCCAATGAGAATTGTTATACACTAAGCCTACCATGTTAAAAGGGCCCAGGCTTCATCTTCAAGGCTGAGAAAATGTAACCAAATGTTCACTGCCCTCCAACTTCTTGTCCTTTTCCAAGTTATTTACAATTGTAATTTAAATTGGAAAGTGTGTTGTCTTCCATGGGAAGAAGAATTGTTAATTTGTAGCACCTAGGTGCAGTCAGTTATATAGTAAATGCTCATTGATTATTTCTGAATGAGTTCACTCATTTCTTTACTGTCATCCATAATGTATATAACAAATGCATAGATGTCTATAACTTCATATCTGGTGATTGTACTCTCCCACCACTATTGTCTATCATAGAACATTAAGTGTGGACTCCTACACAGCGGAGAAATGAAGTTAGGTAGGGTTTTCCTTACTTATGATCTTGGTATAACTGGAAGGATTTCAATTGTTAATTGGCCCCAGTTATCCCCACTAACAAACTGCTTTGTGCCTTAAAGTTACATGGTTTCTATTCCTGTCCCAGATGTTTTCTGTGTAGTCTTTGTCAGAGGGAGGGGGAAAGTGAAGAAGAGAGAAGAGTTGTAAAAACATGAGTTGTGGTAGATTCCAACATTTATATACTGGCCTAGGTCCTCAGAAATCCACAGTGGGCCATTAAACATGTCAGCCTGTGAGGGAGGTATGGCTCTCATTGTTTAAGGTCTACAAACTTCACAACAGTTCAGAGCTAGAAGCTCTGTAACCATGGTGACATTAGCCTGTTCTCTAAGAGGCAGTGGTGGCCAGATGCGAGGTCATTGGTTGTCATAAAGGCTGAGCTGCTCACCAAGGTCTCTCTGTGGTTTATCTTAGATTCTTTGCTCATAGAGCCATTGCCTATGTCGACTCTGACCTTTCTCACGAGGATATTTTTTCTAGTACCAGTGTAGCAAAGGAACCATAAAATTCGATAAACTGGAGACAGTTGGATTAGCAAGTACGGTCATTTTAAAGAGACAGTCCCCGTGAGCCTCTGCTGTGGTCCCTGCCTGAGGCCATGATCTCTTTACCTAGGAAAGAGAAGAAGCGCCTCCTCTGCCCGCGGAGATGAAGGGAGCATCAGAGCCTGTAGCCAGTTCCAGCAACAGCAATAAGCAAGTCTGTAGAATACAGAACGAAGAGACGTAAGAACACATGAACCAGGGCAAGCGGGTCTGGCTTACAGAGTTTGGGATGGAATACACACCCCAGTGTTTAAAAAACGACTTAGGTGTGGGTGGCGAGCGCCTCAGCAGGGAAAAGTGCCTGCCTGCAAGCCTTGTGATGGGGTGTGGTCCCAAACCTCTGTGATGGAAGGAGCCCCCCCCCCCGCCCCATAGGAAGTACAATAAAAAACACTCGGGAAGTCGTTAGAACTACAAATTCCGTGGGTTTCCCAAATATAATGAGTCACAACATTAACTATTTTCCCAACCTCTGTTTTATAAGAGCAACATAAAAAACAAATGCCCTAGACAGAACTCTTCCATAAAAACCTGGGTGGGATTTCACAGCTGCCATTTAGTGGGCCAAGACCATCAGCTTAAAGGCTTGACTAGAGCAGGTGTGGAGGTGTGGAGGCTCACTCCTGTTTCCAGCACACTATAGGCTGAGGAAGGAAGCCTGGGGTGCACTCCAAGATTCTCTCAAAACATAAAAGCTACACAGAACTATCACCAACGGCAAACCTCACGATGAACATGAGACCATTAGAATTCGCTCATGGGGCCACATGTAAAATAGTCACTGTTCCACCACAGCCATTAGCCATCGGCAGCCGAAGCTTCGGGGAGGGTTTTCTCTGGTTGGCTAACAAAAACATTCAGCTCTCGGGAGCACATAACCAGAAGTCATGTGTTACTTTGGACTTAGCCCTGCGTTCGCCGTTCAGCACCCGGCATCCGTCTGTCATGAGAAGCTGGGACTGCAGTATCTTCAAAGCTGCACATCCCAGCCCTTCAGAATGCTGGCTGGCCTGAGCTCCCACCATTGCTCCTGGCTTAGCAGCGTCTGTTATCTACAGAGATAGGAAAATACAGAGAGGGAGCTGGGGAAATGCCAGGACTAGGACTCAGGCAGTAAGAAGCCTCCCATCTTCCAAAAGAGTTCACAAATGGGTGAGCATAGGGCCCATATACCCAGCTGTAGTGTGAGAGCCGAGTCTCAGAATCTTCGCTCTGCCCAGGATGTGCACAGCCATCAGACACTTATTTTTAACAACAGAACTAAGGCTTCCTATGTCCCTGGGCCAAGTTTCTCTGTTCCCGCTACTCAGGGGCTTAGAGGGAATCTTTACACTGGACTTACATGTATTTGGAAGGGGTGCTATTTTCCTGAAGGAAAAATTTGGGGGTGCTTACAAAATTAGCATACTAAGAAAAGAGCCAGTGGGCAGTGGAATCCAGATGTGAGGAACACCGATCATTTCCTGGGCTTTGTCCAGGCCGCAGCAGTGAGAAGCCCTCCCATGGGAGCCTGTCTCTGGCCACAGAGATGACACTTGTACATAGTCAGGCCCTGTAGTCTCCTGCCCACTGCTATCATGGTTATACTCCAGAGTGTGGGGGTTCTTCAGACAAACTCGCGTGCTTGGAGCATCACTTAGCTCACTGAGCACCAAGCAGATAAAAACGCAAGTCTGAAAGCTGATGCCATTTCTTCACATTTTTAAAACTCTGTTTGTGCTTCTGAGAGGCGATGGTGGAGGAGGAAGTCCCAGGTCCTGGTTCCTCATAGAAACCCCAGCAGACAACCCCAGCCAGATGCTGTCTTTAACAACTTTATGAATTGTGCCACGTGATGGATCCTGCAGAGGTGTCCGGGAGGAAGGAAACTTCATTTTGGCTCACAGCTTCAGAGCTATCAACCCAGTCGGCTCCATTACCTTTAGGCAGAGCAGAGGTTGAAAGAGCATGGAGGAGAGGTGTGGCTGAGGAGAGCAGAAGCAGGACAGAGATGGGAGGAGCCAGAACAAGACAGAAAGTCCAGGGCCTGGTGTGATGACCCACTACCCCCAATTTGACCCCAGCTTACACCACTGATTGTGAATCCGTCAGTGGATGAACCCATTCATTAGGACAGAACCCTCTTACCTGGATACCTCTGGAAACTCTCTGGTAGACACGTGCAGAGGTACCTTCCACTGATCCTGGTAGGCGCCTCTCATGACAATCCTGTCACACTCAGGATTAGCCATGAAGTAAGAGCTCTGAGAAGTGATTGAGAGAGAAGTAATGTGGAAAATGAAGAAGTCGGTTCCTGATTTATAGTAAATCCTATAGACACATGACTTGATATAGAGACAGCCGAACAGGCCATATGTCCAGTTTTATAAAGCAATGAAAAGGTTTGGACCCATTGACTTTTATTCCAACTTAATCATACACACACACACACACACACACACAAGGACCTATTTCTCTGAGACTATTGGCAGAGTGTTGATGTAAAGACCATTGTTAATCCTGAGATTCATCAGAAAACTCCACCATTTTGGGCCACATTTAAAGCAAGCTTTAATAAATATTAAATGCTGACCAAAAAAGATGGATTTTGGCTAGGACCACTCCCTGGAATTTCTCACATGAAAGTGGCCTCAAGCCATGTGAAGCATGGAAATGTGTGGTCGAGGCCACTGTACTTTCCCATGAAACTTTACTGTTTCCCAAGAACTATAATTCCCAGCATTCCAGGAAGTCACCTGGTTCCTGGGCAGGTGGGGCTTCCAGGTGAATTTTGGACATTACATCTTGTCCGGAGATAAATCACAAGAACACTACTTAGCTTGTGAACAGTTATACTGTAGTTTGGGGACTTTACTCAAATTAACATATGAGGCTTAAAAGTTCTTTTTTATTTTTATTTTTTTGAAAAATTGTGTTCCTAATAAAAGTCACTTATTTCTGTGTTACTTGAAAACGGCATTTCTCCGTTTCTGAATTCCATGAGAGACAGGGGAAGGGAGGCTGTTACTGGGAACTAACTATTCTCCACATAGGTTTGTCAATATCGGAAGGTTAGTCAGGATCTCAGGAGTCTAAAGAAGAGCTCATACAAGTGAACAAGCACTAAGGTCTTCTGTATACTCACAATTAGGAAAATACCTGTGTCTTGATTTGTAAAAAATCAATTTAAAATCTAAGAAGGAAATATTGAAATCTTGGTTGCAAACATTATACTGACCTATTGATTTTTACTCTTCAAAACCACCGATAGAATCTGTTGACCTTTAAGTTAAAAATGAAACATACAGCAAGACAAGGATAGCATAGTTGGACCCAGAGTTCGGGGATGCTGGGTCACCTGTCAGACGTATGATACATTTAGCAGAATTCTGAGTAACACCTCATGACTCCTGGACTCAGATGTCTTGACTTTCTTACTCTGTTCATTATCATTTTGCATACAGAAAAGAAGAAAAACTTGGAATCATCGATCCATCAAAACAGCTTTCATCAGTCCACTTTTTCCCAAAAGTATTGGATTCCAGTTCTGCCACACTCGTCCCACTGTCGTATTCATTTTCCCAAGAAATACCGATTGGCTTCTACCAGATCCCCAGAGCCCAGAACAGCAGCTTCACCTCGTCGTCCAGAGGACCGCTGACTTCTAAATCCACCGTCCGGAGCTGCTCCCACAAAGACAGCAGCCTGGGAAAGCAGAGTACGTACCAAGCGTCTGAAATGTTGCTGCGGTATGCGTTTCAGTTGGCTCTTTCTTTGCCTCTGCCTGGGTTATCATTTGGCCCCAGGGATGTTTGTTTCTCAGTGTCAGTATCACACACAGAGTAGGTTAGCCATGGCTCTAGATTTGAAGGTTTAAACCCAGGGCACATGAAAATGCAGATGTAAATACAACATCTCCACGAGATTCATCTACCATGATGGTTTCTGGGGCCACCGTTAGCATGTTCCAGAGTCATTGGAGAACTGAAACTTGCTGTGAATTCCTAAGGACCCTCCACTGGATGCTGCTAGAGAGACTAAGGTCCCTAGAGCCAGCATGGTGGTCTGTGGATCCGTTGTTGTCATGTTCTAGAATTAATTAAGAACTAAAATTGCCAGTGTCCAGTCCCAAGGATCCCTCTGGTGAATTCAGCTGTGGGGATTAAGCAAGGGTCTTCACCATCTCTGTGGAGATGATGCCTGGAGCTACAGTGATGGCTAGAGAATTAAACTGTCCAGTGTGTTGTAGGAAGGGCCCTTTGCAGAATGCTGACACAAAGGGTACGCAGTATTCTCCCTTGTGCCTTTAGGAGGCTCAAGGCTCACAGAGCATGTGCAGTATCCTCCCTTGTGCCTTTAGGAGGCTCAAGGCTCACAGAGCATGCGCAGTATCCTCCCTTGTGCCTTTAGGAGACTCAAGGCTCACAGAGCATGCGCAGTGTCCTCCCTTGTGCATTTAGGCTCACATGCAGAACAGACACCTTAAGAAGAGATGGTGCTGGAAATATAGCCGAGAGAAAGGGGAACAACAAAGAGAACATGAAGCAGGAGGAACTGGGTGCTGCACAGCGATGCCAGTAGGGCACAGACCCACAAGGGTCACCACGGTCAGATGATGCTGTCCCAGCAAATGCAGAACCGGCTCTTCCCTACCCTTCGTAGAGTGGGGAGGGAAGGAACTCAACAGCCCTGGTTCTGATGTTCTGCCTCTGCACAGTGAAAATTAAAATACCAGCTTCACGAGGTTCTGCTAGGCTTGGGGCCTGTATGGGAATCCAGCACATAGCAACATGTTAGAGTTACCAGAAATCAGCTTCAACCCTTAGCCCATCTGTTAGGTCCTTCTAGAATAATCCACATTTGAACCGTGTGTCCGTGAGTACTGAATGCCTCACTCCCTCTACCCTGTGGATATTTTCAGTCTGGCTGATTCTCATCTATTCCCTTTTATTTCGAGTACATTCCTAGACTTCAACATGGTGTATGTGCAGTGTGTATGGCTCTCATGATGTTCACAGTAATCATCGTTGTCAGTATGACTCAGATGAGCTGTCCAAAGACACTTGCTAAATTCTTGATGACCTGTACTATTGAGTAATAGGTACAATGTTAAATACGCACATACAGGCTTTAGATGTAAGAAGGAAGGTTTTCCGGTCTCCTAGTACTGTGTGGGCTACTGTGGTTGCTCTGTTTGGTTAAACTCAAAGCCCCTGATAATGGGGGAGGAGAAGCATAGGGCTGCACCTTGCATGGCAAGAAAAGATTGAGGTATAGTCTCTGAGTTATCTGCGGGTTCTCCTGTAGACTCAGGCCTGTGAACACTGGGACACGTTGCACCAGTCCAGTGCCATCTGTGGTTCTCAGTGAACTAAAAACAGGAGCTCATTTAATGGCTCCTTCCTTTTGAGAATGCAAGCCTTCTCTCCTCGTGGCGGACTGTGAGGGAAGATGCCCTGCCCTTTCCCAGAGGAGCTGCCTGCTAGGCTGTGGGAGCTAATTTAATTCTAGTATTTCTTCTTCTCAGCAGCATCCTTGGAGGAATCTCTATAGTCATCCTGGTCTTTGATGTAGCTTGGTGATGATTCAAGATGTCCTTAGTGCGCTTGAGGCCCTAGGCACAGCCCTATCGCTATACCTACCATCTGTGCCTTTATACATCTCACCTTTTGTTAAAGATACAAGAGCAGTGGTGGCACACACCTTTAATCCCAGCACTTGGGAGGCAGAGGCAGGCAGGCGGATTTCTGAGTTCGAGGCCAGTCTGGTCTACAGAATGAGTTCCAGGATAGCCAAGGCTACACAGAGAAACCTTGTCTTGAAAAACCAAGAGACAGAGAGAGAGAGAGAGAGAGAGAGAGAGAGAGAGAGAGAGAGAGAGAGAGAGAGAGAGAGAATGAATATAGAACAAAATCTGAGTTGTTTTTATGATTTGATGATTCTTAGACCAGGGTCCCATAAGTGAAATAAGAGTGTATTTGTAATATATAATACTCAAATCTGACAGGTTTGGTGTTTAACTTGCGAATACTGATGGCTTCTAGTGCAGCTAGATAATCAGTTAAACATCCAGCATGCCCATAATAGGGAACAAATAAGGATGCCTGAGCCAAGATGGCTGGACAGTCCATATAAGTACCGTGCTACACCTGAGCATGTAGGACAGCAGAACCTGTAGAAAGTGAGGACAGAGTGGACAATATTCACTTTCAGCTGCTTTATAGACGTCCACCAGCGCCTCCGTTCTCACTGAGTTTGACAGGGGTGGAAAGCTTATAAAGAATGTTCTTTGTTTTCTTGGATGACTATTTAAATGTCTGTCTTTGCTTGCTTGTCCAATTTCTTTAAAAGGCACAAGCTTCATGATTCCAAGGAGACGGCCCCAGCCGAGCTTGGATTTGCAGGATACACACGTTTTTGGGGATGGCGAGGATTATTTCCTTTCTTTATTTGGAGAATCGAAGAAGGTCACAGCACGTTCATCCCAAGCCGAGGAAGTGAGCAAACATCTCTCTGTGATTCTTGAGGAAGTGGGCCAGTTCACATCCAGGTACACATTTGAATAGCTTACCATCTTCTGCTGAGGTCATGGGTCGGTGCAGAGCAGAGCTGTGAACTGTTGCTATTGGATGCATTTATTTACCAAAAACCCCAAGACAATCCCTGACCTGTAACCACCTGTCCTCTGAGCAATTAGAGACAACTGATAGAAGCTCCCAGGGGACCAAACACAGGATGCGAATTTTCCAAAGATGCCAGAGAAAACTACACAGCACAGTCCACGCATATTGCCAGCACATCCATGCAGATTACTAGCACAGTGCACGCAGATTGCCAGCACAGTCCATGCAGATTGCCAGCACAGTCCATGCAGATTGCCAGCACAGTCCATGCAGATTGCCAGCACATCCATGCAGATTGCCAGCACATCCATGCAGATTGCCAGCACATCCATGCAGATTGCCAGCTCAGTGCATGCAGATTGCCAGCTCATTGCATGCAGATTGCCAGCTCAGTGCATGCAGATTGCCAGCACATCCATGCAGATTGCCAGCACATCCATGCAGATTGCCAGCACATCCATGCAGATTGCCTGCACACTCACTCACTCGAGGCCTTTCACTGCTAGCTAATCATTCAGGTGGATTTAATCTTTTTCTTCTGTTAGACTGCTGAATTAAAGACAAGAGCAAAATAAATTTTCATACCAATGACCTATTTTTATGGCCATCAGTTTCTCTGAAAAGAACTGATCAAGAAAAGTTGTTATTGGGCCTGAAGGCTTGCTTGGGCTGTTTTTCTAACCCTGCAGTACCGAGCTCTGACAAGCTGATAGCATGTGGCGTATACACAGGCGTGTCCGAGGGCTGAGGGGCAGGTAAGGAGAGTGCAGTGTCCAGTCACTCAGGCCCAATGTTCCATTTAACTGATGATGGAGGAAACCTGAATGTTTGTTCTGCCACCTGGACACACTGTCACCATCATTCAGTATCTGCCACTGTAAGAGGGTGATTAAGGCAAAGGTGTACAAGACTTTTAAATACTTCTAAATACAACTCTGCATGTGTGACTGTGTGTGTATGTGTGTATGTGTCTGTGTGTGTGTGACTATGTGCATGTGTCTCTGTGTGTGCCTGTGTGCCTGTGTACCTGTGTGTGTCTGCATGTGTGTGTGTGTCTATGTGCTTACACCTGTGTCTGTGTTCATGTGAGTCTGTGCGTGTGCACGAGTGTCTTTGTGTATATGAGTGTATATGCGTGTCTGTGTGTGTGTCTCTGTGTCTGTGTGTGTTTCTGTATGTGTGTGTCTATGTGTGTATACTTGTGTGTCTGTGTTTGTGTGTCTGTGTGTATGAGTGTCTTTGTGTATATGTGTTATATATGTATCTGTGTGTGTGTTTCTGTGTGTGTATCTGTGTGTGTGTCTGTATGTGTGCGTGCATGTTTAGGTACACTCTCACCTGTATATGTTGAGGTTTTAGTGTGTTCCATGGCAACAATCCTCCTTGTTTTTTAAGTCAGGATTTCTTATTGGCTTAGAGCTCCCAAGTAAGCTGGGGAGCAAACAGGGATCCACTCTCTCCACCTCCCCACCAGTGCACGTCACTGCAGCAGGCCTTCTTACATAGGTTCCAGAAACAACTCAGGTCTTCATGTGTGCATGGTAAACACTTTACCAAGAGCCATCGCCAGCATCACTTCTGAGTATGACTTAAGACCTTCCAGGTCAGGAAGCCCTGTAGGCTGTGTCTAAGAGACAGAGTATCCAGACGGTGAGGCAGAGCTTGCTTCTAGCCTGAATGATCTTGGAAGATACCATGAAGGAGCTACTATTTAGACAGGCTTCGAAAGATAAATTTGTTTAAGATGTGCACATTTAGAGTCTGTGAGAACACTTTAGAACCTCAGTTCTCAGTGTCTGGGTGGGATCATCTGGTTGGGAGGGGCCGAATGCTTTCAATGTGTCTGACACCCAAAAGAAATCAAAGGGCTGGAGAGGAGGCTCACTGGCTAAGAGCACTTGCTGCTCTTGCAGAGGAGCCGGGTTGGTTTCCAGAATCCACAGCACAGTGCACAACCTCCAACAACTTGAGTTCCAACAACTTAGTCAGTGACTAAGCACTGACCGCACCTCAATGTATGTCAGGGTCTCTGGGAGAGAATGGGACAGCCATTATTATTTTTAATCCCATGGTGATTCTAAAGCATAGACAGGGTCTCTCTGTCCTGTAGCTTGCTCTGAAGGCTGGGCTAGCTAGCCAGTGAGCCCGCGCTCCACCTGTCTTTGCCTGTCCAGTGCTGGGGTTATGAGTGTGTCCTTTTGGTGCCTGGCTTTTTTGTGTATGTTCTGGAGTTGGGACTCAGATCCTTAGACTGTGGCAGCAGTCTCTTCAGCATCTGGGCCATCTCCCCAGCCTAATCACTGCCTTGGTGAGGTTTGGTGACGAAGGATGTACTTTGATGTAACTTCAGATTTTTTATATTTACTGCCACTGAGCCTGGTTTAATATTTTAAATTTGAAAAATTGACCATTATATATCCAGTCCCCCCCTTTCAACATGTATATTTGGCTGCTTGAAATTGTGCCACTGTTCTTTAATATGTTATTTTATTTATTTAAACCAAATAATTCCCACTCCTGGCCTAAGACTCTTCTGAGGACTGCATGCAGTGTTCCAGGGGTTAGCATGCAGTGCCCCAGGGTTAGCATGCAGTGTTCCAGGGGTTAGAATGCAGTGTTCCAGGGGTTAGAATGTAGTGCTCCAGGGGTTAGCATGCAGTGCTCTGGGGGTTAGCATGCAGTGCTCCGGGGGTTAGCATGCAGTGCCCTGGGGCTAGCATGCAGTGTTCCAGGGGTTAGCATGCAGTGCCCCAGGGTTAGCATGCAGTATTCCAGGGGTTAGCATGCAGTGCTCCAGGGGTTAGCATGCAGTGCTCCGGGGTTAGAATGCAGTGTTCCAGGGGTTAGAATGTAGTGTTCCAGGGGTTAGAATGCAGTGTTCCAGGGGTTAGCATGCAGTGCCCCAGGGTTAGCATGCAGTATTCCAGGGGTTAGAATGCAGTGCTCCGGGGTTAGCATGCAGTGCACCAGGGTTAGCATGCAGTGTTCCAGGGGTTAGAATGCAGTGCTCCAGGGGTTAGCATGCCTATGGTACTTCAGGGGTTAGTATCTAGTGCTCCAGGGTTTAGCATACAGTGCTCCAGAGGATAGAGTACCTGTGGTACTTCAGGGGTTAGCACCTGGTGCTCCAGGGGTTAGCATGCAGTGTTCCAGGTGTTAGCATGCAATGTTCCAGGGGTTAGCATGCAATGTTCCAGGGGTTACTGTGCCTGTGGTACTTCAGGGGTTAGCATGCGGTGTTCCAGGGGTTAGCATGCAGCGCTCCAGAGGTTAGCATGCAGCACTCCAGGGGTTCGCCATGTAGTGCTCCAGGGGTTAGGAAGGTCTCATTCTGGCTGGTGAGAACAGACCTTGGCAGATGCTTCCCTGTCAGCACTCTCAATTATCTCTTCCTCTAGCCTTAGGGAGTCATGTTCGCCTATGAGCTCAACAAGCTGAGTCCACAGAAGACTAGAGACCCCTCGAGCATCTCTGCATGAGAATACCCTCCTGTCTGCTACTCTCCACCTGTGACCTTCGGCCACCTAGGCCTCCTTAGATCCTAACCCTGTCAGAGAACCCGCTGGCTCTGCCTGGTTCCCTCTCTGGGGAAGTTGACAAGCTCAGTGCATTGATTTCCTGTCTGTTGGGCATCACCTCTTGTCATAGACCGATGACCCTATATCTTCAGAAACATTTGTATTTATTACAGTTCTCAAGCTGAAAAAAGATGTATCCCCAATTCAGTCAGAGCCATATGCTAACACACAGGAGAGAAGGAAGAAAGGGCTGTGTGTGCTCAGAAGTGAGTCTCTGTGAAACAGATGCTCACGGGCTGGTGGGTGTGTGAGGAGAGGCACCTGTTTGAGAGAGAAGTGCACAGAATTGTGTGCCCATACTGTCTCTTCTAGGAGATAGGACTAGAGGGACCAGCTGGGATTGGGGACACTCAACAGTTACCAGTTTGAAGTGAGCAGGTAAGGCACTGATCAGTGAGAGATTTGGGGAAGTGCCAAGAGAGGACACTGACAACTTCAGGTTTCCAATGAGATGGTGAAAGGGTACATCCTGTTAGGTATTAACACCGTGAAGCCAGCCTAGTGCCTATCTACTTCAGACTGATTCAGTAAGACTCACGTGGGCTTGTTTGTGTAAACCTCAGACGCCTGCCAGAAGCGAAGAATATGTTCCCTTTTTTGACAAAACATTATGCAGAACCTTAAATGATCTCTCTGCAGAGTTTGAATACATGATACATGAAACTAAATCAGAGCAGCATGCACAGGAAATAAAGGTCAAACACGGAATGGATTCCAGCAGACATAGGAGATGGGATGGTGAAGGTCTCTAAGGATTCCAACAAGCAGTGGCTAAGCCATTCAGAGAATTGGGGGACAAGATAAAAATGTCAGCCTAGATCTGTACACCAAAGGCAAAACAGCCAAAAGCAACGAGACAATGTGCTGTGACACGACACAATGCCTTAGCATCCCATCCTGCACCACACCATGCCATCCCCAACACCAGAGACAGTTCACAGGTTTTGCAGTGTATTGCACAAGCAAATACATGTGCTCATACACGGATGAGTGTGCAAACTCGTATGCATGCACACCATATACATATATGTATACAAAGAAATTATCTTTGTTTTCCATAAAATTTTTGAATTTAGCATTATAGATAAGAAATTGTAGAGAAATAGACAGAGCAACACAACCATGTTCTTGTCAAGTGTTTGGTATTTAAGACTTGTAAACTATTGTGAACAACCAAGGAACATTGATGCTCACCACATAGCTCACCACAGTCATATCATGACCTTCACCTGTGTTGCAAGTGACACTCAAATATGCAGATGTGTAGATGACCTAGATCCTGCCACATGCTACATTCTCAATAAAAGAGGCAAAAAACAAACCAACCCTATAGTATATGCACATAATGTCACATTCAGAGTGATTTTTAACTTACAGTGGCTGTTCTTTCTCATGGTCACTTTATCAGAAAAGAACTATGTGGTTTAACTTTTGATGATCACACTTTAAAACTTAACTTTTATGCTTACGGGTGTGTGGCTGCACACGGGACTGTGTGCCATGTGCGTGTGGTGCTCTTGGAGACCAAGAGAGGGCGCCAGATCCCCTGGAACTCAAGTTGTTGGAGGTTGTGCGCTGTGCTGTGGATTCTGGAAACCAACCCGGCTCCTCTGCCAGAGCAGCAAGTGCTCTTAGCCAGTGAGCCTCCTCTCCAGCCCTTTGATTTCTTTTGGGTGTTTGAAGTCATGTCTTCTATCGAAAATAGAGAAAAGTCATAGCCACGTTTTCCATGATCAAAACCAATAGCCAAGCCATTTTTCTCAGCTTGCAAAATACACAAGTTGTGGGGGCTGTGGAGAAGGTTCGTGGATAAGAGCACTGAATGCTCTTGTAGAGCTTCAAGCTCAGCTCCCGCAGCTACACAGCAGCTCACACCTACACGGCAGCTCACTACTGTTCAAGCTCAGCTCCCCGCAGCTACACGGCAGCTCACTACTGTCTGCTGTTCTTGTTTCTGGTCACCCAGTGTTCACTTCTGACCTCTGTAAGTACTGTGTGCATATAGTGCAAGACACCTGTACGCATAAAATGGGAACAAATTATTAAAAAGCCCTCAAGCCCTCTATAGACTCTTGCCTAAGAGAGTCGACAGCTTAGCTGTTCATTGCTCAGGCTTGGTTGGTTGGTTGGTTGGTTGGTCTCTTGAGAAGCCTCAGCTGGCTTGGAACATGCTGCATAGACTCAACTGACTTGAATTTGTGGCTCTCCTGCCTCTGTGCTGGGTGCCTGGATTCCAAGCATGCACCTCGTTACGGGGTTTTTACTGTGGGCCCGAGATATTCCTATTCATACCCTCCTTATCTTCATTTCTTATATTCTAGTTCTCTTGGAGACATTAAAATAGCTGAGGTAAATGTCAAGGGTTTCTTTGTGAGGCTTGTTAACTCCTCCAATGAAAAGGAAGTCGAGATTGGAAACCACATTCTCCAACAAAACGTGAAAGGACATGCAGTCTCCTTGTACCAGTTCCCTGACAACATCACACTGCAGGCCAGCTCCATGGTGACAGTAAGTAGGATCTGAAACCATCAGCCGGGCAGCCTGTGCACGGGAAGCACTGCAGAGCTGGGAACACAGTAAGCAAGGATACAATGATGTGTGTGACTAGTGTGAGTTAGGGGACTTTGATGACAAACAGTTACCTGGAGATGCCATGCACTGGAAGTAATATAGACTGGGAATACCAGGAGCTGAGAATACCACGGACTGAGAATACCAGGGGCCAAGAATACCAGGGACCGAGAATACCAGGGGCCAGGAATACCAGGGGCCATGAATACCAGGGGCCATGAATACCAGGGGCCAGGAATACCAGGGGCCATGAATACCAGGGGCTGGGAATACCAGGGGCTGAGAATATCTTGACATGAAAATACCATGTGTTGAAGATACACTGAATTGGAAATACCCTGATGTAGGAATGCCAAGAGCTGAGAACGAATTGAGTCATGAGTCCCATGATCTGGGAAAACTGTGAACTAGGACTACCAGGGTCTGAGTTATGAATACCTTGAGCTAAAAATACAGTAAGTTGGGAGGACATGAACTGGGAACACCAAGATTTGACCATGATTTAAGAATATGGTAAGTTGGGAATCCTGTGAACTGGGAATGTGATTGGTTAGTGATACCTGGGGCTGGAAATAATGAGGTAAGAATACACAGCAAGCCGAGGACCCCAGGAGATAAGAGTACTGCGATTTGGTCAGATACAGCAAGCGGCAAATACCATGAGTCGCACCAGCAGAAGCTAAGACCACCGTGAAGTGGCAGTGGCCGAGCTGACACTATGGTGAAGTGGGAGTGACAGAGCTGACACTATGGCGAGGTGGGAGTAGCCAAGCTGACACTGTGGTGAAGTGGGAGTAGCCAAGCTGACACTGTGGTGAGGTGGAATAGCATGAGCTGACACTGTGGTGAGGTGGGAGTGGCCAAGCTGACACTGTGGTGAGGTGGGAGTGGCCAAGCTGACTGTGGTGAGGTGGAATAGCATGAGCTGACACTGTGGTGAGGTGACACTGTGGTGAGCTGACGCTGTAGTGAGGTGGAATAGTGTGAGCTGACACTGTGGTGAAGTGGAATAGTGTGAGCTGACACTGTGTGAGGTGGACTAGCTTGAGCTGACACTGTGGTGAGCTGACACTGTGGTGAGCTGACACTGTGGTGAGCTGACACTGTGGTGAGCTGACACTGTGGTGAGCTGACACTGTGGTGAGCTGACACTGTGGTGAGCTGACACTGTGGTGAGGTGGACTAGCTTGAGCTGACACTGGTGAGCTGACACTGGTGAGCTGACACTGTGGTGAGCTGACACTGTGGTGAGCTGACACTGTGGTGAGCTGACACTGTAGCAAGGCGGAGTAGCATGAGCTGAAAGAGTGGTGAGTTAGGAATACCATGCTTGGAGATATCATGGGCTGGGGTCCCAGGAGCTGGCAATGTGGTGGGTTGAAAATGATCTGGGATTACTGTGAGCTGAAAATTTAGCGAGTTGGGGGACAATTAATCTGGGACTACGGTGTGAGTAGGGAACACCATGAGCTGAGAATATAATAATGCACTGAGAATGCTATCAGCCAGGAGTGTCAGGAGCTAGGAAAACTGTAAGCCAGGACTGCAGGA
This sequence comes from Mastomys coucha, assembly GCF_008632895.1. NCBI lineage: Eukaryota > Metazoa > Chordata > Mammalia > Rodentia > Muridae > Mastomys > Mastomys coucha. Next base: position 139,459,138 of record NW_022196903.1, on the reverse strand, counting down.
CTGCCTTGAACTGAATGAGCATCACAAGCAGGGAATACTGTTAGGGAATATGGTGAGCTGGGAATAGCAGGAGCCGGGGACACTGGGAGCCAGGGACACTGGGAGCCGGGGACACTGGGAGCCGGGGACACCGGGGACAC
>NW_022196903.1:139455653-139458824 GCF_008632895.1 Mastomys coucha | reverse complement strand
TGGGGACACTGGGAGCTGGGGACACTGAGAGCTGGGAATACTGGGAGCCAGGGACACTGGGAGCTGGGAACACTGGGAGCCAGGGACACTGGGAGCCAGGGACACTGGGAGCCAGGGACACTGGGAGCTGGGGACACTGGGAGCTTGGAACACTGGGAGCTAGGTTCCTCTAGGAAAAGTTTCCTCTACTGTCAGCCTGTGGCTTGACACAAGTGGCCTCGTGGATACTTGGTCTTTGCTCTTTGCACTAAATGTGATTTTGTGGTTTGTAGCGCTGCGGATGGATACCTGTACTTTGCTCTCGCAGCTTTCTTCCATGTAGTAAACAATCCTATTCTGGCTCGTCCTCCAAAGTGAAAGCCCTAAGTCTGAAAATGGGTTCTTAAGAGACAAGCAAAGAGGTGGTCATCTCAGAGAGCAGGCACTAAGGAGGTTCTCCTGCCAGCCCCCATCTGCGTCCCTCTCCACCTCGGTGTCTGGTCTGTAGCCATTTGTTGTAAGAGTATGTGTGCGTTTGTTTTACATGACATTGAGATAAGACCTCTGCAAGTTCACTTTTGCAAACCATAAAATCAAGCTACAAAAACAAGCAAAACAAAACAAAAAATCTCAAAGATACATCCTAATGTTTTAAATAATCTTACAGTGTGCCATTGGTCTGCATTTGCATCTATCCTGGATCCACGTGCAGCCCACAGGCCAAGGCTGGATGGTTGTTTAAACGTATTCAGTCACTGTTTAGCATTACATTATATTTTAAAACAGCCTAGAAGCTCAGATGCCTTTATAGTCTCAGGTCCTTAGGAGGCTGAGGCACAGAAATGATGCGAACGTAGGAGTTCTAGCCAAGCCCAGGCAAATAAAGGGAGAGCCTTCCCGTCTTGAATGACACCGAAAAGCTTATCTGTCCAGAAAGATTAATAACAATAGCACCGTCGCATGTGGGTCTGGGTGGAACCCCGGTAGCATTTGTCAGCAACAAACTGCTTTCTCTAAGGTGTGGGCAGCAGCTTCGGAAGCAAAGCCGCAGCCACCAACAGACTTTGTCTGGGAGGAGCAGAGCAAGTTCCGATCCAATCCGGACTGCACGACCATCTTGTGCAAGCCCAATGGTGAGGTGAGTGTCAGAGTTGCCAGCACTCGAAGCTCGAGCCACTGTTCCCTTCAGCCTTCGGTCCTGCTCACATTTTTGCACAGTATAGCTAGTGTCCCAGTGCCTCAGGCAGACCAACGCCCCTCTCTCCCCAGTGTGCGCCCAGCAGCAGACACAGTGTTTCTGACCAACAGCTGTCTCCTATCCCTCCCCAGTGCGCCCCCTGCTGGCCAGCTGGAGTTCTGAAGGCTGCTGCGGCAGATTCGGTGTCAGGGATGGGTTTTATTTTTGATCTTGTCTGAAGTGTGGGAGAAGGAAGGTACTTTATGCGGCCTTCTCGTCTCAACTATTCATCCCAACAATGTTTCCTGGGATTCTTGCCTATGCCCTAGGCAAAACTATGCACAAGGAATGCCACACAAAGACTTGATCTCTGTGCCCATGGGGTGCACAAGCTACTGGAAGAGCTTATACTCTTAATTTGAAATGACTATCTTCTATACAGAGTAAAATGAGAAACGTTAGAAGTAGTTTTCTGGGACTCTTTCCCCATGCATGATACTCGTATGCTTTCCTTGGTATGATCCTAGCATAATTATATTCCTAAGGACATACCACTAGGATTCAACCACATCCCTCTTTATGACAATCAAACACTATTTGTTTTTGAAAACTGTCCTTTAGATTTTTCTTAAATTCTTGTCTTTAATTCTTATCCCTAGACAAACTTGCCAGGCCACAGAACCATTGACCCCCCCCTCCCCTGCCATAATATATGTGGCTTGAGATAAGGCAGCCCACGGACTGACTGGCACTGGTGAACTCAGCTAGGAAGCACTGGGTATTCTCAACAACCTCACAAAAAAACAAAAACCATTAAATGAGGACCAGTGCTCAAAGATGACATTTCAGATTCAAAACACACTGTCTACTGTAGACTACCTCCCCTTCAGACCACATCTCAAACTTCATGCCGCACCCTTGGGTTACACCCAGTTTGAAAAGCGCAGCTGTGATAGAGCTGTAAGCTTCAGCTAGGAAATACACCTTAATAGGAAGGCCAGGGAGAGACTAGCAGAAACACACAACTCTTTAAAACAAGAAGGTCACCCCCATTCCTGCCCCTGTAGAGCTAATCCTCACCTGCAACTGCCAGAAAGGTTTCCTGGAAGCCCCATTCCTGCTGCATAAAGCCGGCAGGTTTCACCAGGACCCAGGAGCCACTCTCCAGCTATACCACAGAGCAGCCAACGGTGACAATCTGCTTCTTGTGGAGAAGTCTCAGAGCCATCCCTCCTCTGCCTGGCAAAGTCACACAGAGCAGCAAAGGTCTCTCTCTGGTTCTCAGTAACACTTGCTTTATGAGAGAGCACAGGCAGGTGACATTACGGATTCTCTTCAAAGACAAACCTGAAGTGTGTCTTAGGCCACACTTTGAACCGCCTTGACCTACATATGACAATAAGTGAAGGCCAGTGTGGCCACAGGTGCCATAGAGTGTGATGGGGGATATTTGAGTTTCTTGTGCCTGCAGTTTTGTAGGTAACCATTCTGATTGCTCCCTGAAAATAGGAGACTGTACTGTCATCACTAATATGCTGTGAGTCTGGGTTTTGGCTGAGTAAGCATTAGACTGTAAATCTAAATACAGGGGTTCAATTCCTCTTTTTACCAAGCCTTAAGGTGATATTCATGTCAAATTGCAAATTCGGAGGTGTAGGGGCTCCCCTACTAAGGCTTCTTCGAACAGGGCAGGATGCTGTCAGTCAGTCATGCAGGAGTCTGCATGCGTGGGTGCCGCTTACCCTCCCTCAGTGTCTGGGACTTTGTCAGGGCCTTTGCATTTAAGATCCAGATATGGAGCAGAACTCTCCTGCACCATGGGAGCTCATGGAAGGGCTGCTTAAAGAAATCACAACAGATTGACATGTGATCCAGAAGTCTCTCTCTACATTGATATATAACTGTCTTTGTCAGGGTTTCTATTCCTGCACAGACATCATGACCAACAAGCAAGTTGGGGAGGAAAGGGTTTATTTAGCTTACTTCCACATGGCTGTTGATCACCAGAGGAAGTC
>NW_022196903.1:139436064-139454146 GCF_008632895.1 Mastomys coucha | reverse complement strand
GGCTGTTGATCACAAGAGGAAGTCAGGACTGGAACTCAAGCAGGTCAGGAAGCAGGAGCTGATGCAGACGCCGTGGAGGGATGTTCCTTACTGGCTTGCTTCTCCTGGCTTGCTCAGCCTGCTCTCTTATAGAACCCAAGACTTCCAGCCCAAGATGGCACCACCCACAAGGGGTCCTACCCCCTTGATCACTAATTGAGAAAATGCCCCACAGCTGGACCTCATGGAGGCACTTCCCCAACTGAAATTCCCTTCTCTGTGATAACTCCAGGCTGTGTCAAGTTGACACACAAAACCAGCCAGTACAATCACCAAAGAAGACCCATGATGTAAATAAGTCTAGGGAGTTAATGGACAGAACATGGACGAAAATCACTTAAATGGCATTATGTGTGGGATTTTCAAAAGTAAATTTCACTTTTGCTTGTCACAGATATTTGACATATACACACATATGTGTGTATATATATATGTATATATATACATATATGTGTGTATGTAATAGTTTTATATATAAATATGTATTCTGTAAAAAGTGTTGGAAACTTTAAAGCACAATATAATTCATTTTAAAAATAAGTTCTAAGTAAGCTGGAAAGGCTCACTCCTTTAATCCCAGCATTCTGGAAGCTGAAGCAGGAGGATCACCATGATTTCTGAAACAGCCCAGGCAGCATAGCAAGCTCCAGACCAACCTGGGCTACAGAGTAAGAGCCTATCTCAAACAAACACATGAGACCAAAACCAAATAACATTGCAATAGGCTATAGCCACAAATACACACATCTCCGACAGTATTTCAAATTGAAAACTCTCTTCATTCCTATTAGGCCATTGCCTGGTACACTCCTATCCACTGGAAGCAAGCCTGGGAGAAGTTAGAGACTGACATTGAATTTGAAAGATGCTCAGTAGTGAGTCCGTCAATGAGAAGCCACATGTTCGGGTGGACCGCAGCATCCATGTCTCCCATAAGTAAGGAAAAAGAAGAACCAAGACAGAAAATGCCCTCCCAAGTCTGCTCTGTTCTCATGAGGTAAAGCGTGTTTCGCTTCACTTATGAATTGACTCCTTCTCCCAACAGTAACTGACTGGGGGGCAGGGCAGATGGACGGTCCATCAGTCAATTAGCCATGGCTAATTAGCCATTTCTCTTTAAGCAAATGCTTGGGACACAATAAATGCTCTGCCTCCAAGGTCTAGAAAAGAAGTACTGTTTGTTTATTTAAATATTTTCATGATTCATTTTTATGTGCATGGGTATTTTGTCTGCAAATATGTCTGTGTACTCTGTGTACACAGTGCCCACAGAGGCCAGCAGGGAACGTCTGGGACCTGGAGTTACGGGTGGTTAAAATGGTGACACTGTGGGTGCTGGAGCCTGAAGCTTCTGGAGGAGCAGCCAATGTGGGTAACTGATGAGCCAATTCTCCAGGCAATTTTTTTTCATAAATAGGCTTTCTCTTTAATTGCACCTCCAATACCCATGCTACTGCATACATTTCCTTGAGAATTTAAGTTGGTTTTTGTCTTGTTACAGAGAGGAGGAAATCCCGCCAACCATCTTACCCAATAAGAGTCCCTGGTGCTGCAGTCCTAACACCTCTCCACATCCGAACAGTTCTCTGATTGACTCATGTGACTCAGACATTTCTGAAAGCAATTTGGGTTCACAGCTCAAGCCTCCTCCGTCAACCAAGCCCAAACCGGACCCAGGTAAGCCAAAATCACACATATTATGGGAGGGGCAGGGGACATGCTGAGGTTAAAAACTATTCAAACCTACATGCCAGACTGTGTCAGCATTTGTCTCTGACAAATTCCTGAGACAAACAGTTAAAGAACTATATTTATTTTGGCTCGTGGACGGCTGGGTAGACCCACGTGATTTACGTGAGTTTTACCATTACAGAAGAATAGAGAAATCTGTTCACCTCCTGGTGGCCAGGAAGCAGAAAGGAGCAGTGTCAGGGGAAGACGCAGCCACAGAGGGTCTCCATCCTCTATCCAGCCCCCGCCTTCCCCAGGTCCATCGTCTTGAGTATTTTCAGATTTCAGTGCCTCCTAGTCCGCTCACCTCCTCGGTCCTCACCTCTGAGCACTGTTTGATGGGGACTCCGATTCAGTAATGAAGCCTAGGGGGACCCTTCATAGAAACTGGAACAAAGGCTCTTAGAACAAGGGTTGTAAGTTATCCGCTCTCACCTGTTGTTTTGAGGTGACTAACTTGTAGCTCCATAAACATCTGTTATTGAACCAGTCAGTCAGAAGGCCCACGTGGCCAGCATGGGGTTTGTGTGGATGTATGTGTTCATTTTTGAAAAACTGTCTCACTCTATATTCCAAGACAGCCTGAAATTCACTGTGCATTCTAGACTGTCTGTGAACTCATGACAATTCTCCTGCCTCCGCCTCCTGTTATAGTTCTTGAGGGCTGGTAAAAAAAAATACATCTTGCATTTAAAAAAAAAAAAATGGTCCTGCATGTTATGCAGTGGCAAAAAATACCCACCACTCCCCAGCACACCCCAACAGTGACCCCAAGTTGCTGTTCTCATTCTGCCAGGTTTCCTTTACTAAACTGACCCAGGTAAGCCAAATGCACACATTTCAGAGCAGACATTGGGAGGTTTGTTTTGATTTGATTTGTGTTGTGTGTAGTTTTGCTACCCCCACTTTAAGCCACCAGCCCCCCGCCCAGAGAATATTGGACCCATGGATGAAAAACACAGCTACACACGTAGCTCAATTTCAACATGCCTTATTCGCACATACGATTTGAGTCTGAATTGTCAGGGTTTTAGATCCTTAAGCAGCAGGTCCCCTGTGAGAGACAGATGTGAATCTTATGACTGTGACTCTCACCTGACACTCTCAAGAAGTACATCTGCCGTGCTTTTCTCCAATGAATTACCCTCCGTAACTTGCTTTTCAAATAAATTTTGTTTCAACTTTTCCTGAAGCAGCTTTCTGTTGTGATCCAGAAAATATTTCTGTATATGCCCATTTGGTAACAATTCAAAAAGAAAGGCACACCCTGACACTCTGCTCAGTATTATGCAAGTTTTACATGTCTATGCGTGGAACTATAAATAGGCACAGATAAATGTGCATCAGAATTATCAGAGCTCCCTTTGGTTCCTATTTCAAAAGACAATCACCAGTAGACATTGTGGTGGCTATTCCTGGTTATCAACTTGGCTATATCTGGAATGGACTACAATCCAGAATTGGAAGGCTCACCTGTGATCCTAATCTGGAGGCTTGGAGATACAAGTTTCTGACCTGGATCTTGGCATGGAGATCTTGAGGCATAGTGGCTATGAGTGGTACACACCTTTAATCTGGGCCACACCTTTTGCTGGAGACCTATATAAGGACATTGGAAGAAGGAAGGTTCGCTCTGCTTTGCCTGCTTGCCTTGTGGGTCTGAGCAACTGCTAGATCCTTGGACTGCCATTCACAGCTGCTGTCGGCCATTGTTGGGAGTTGGACTACAGACTGTAAGTCATCAATAAATTCCCTTACCATATAGAGACTACCCATCAGTTCTGTGACTCTAGAGGACCCTGACTAATACAGACATGTTCTAAGTGATTGACAAACAACTGGGAAAGGGGGCAGTTTGCTACCATGAGCACACAATGATCAGTAAGGAGAGACAACCAAGTTGACTGACTACGCTTGCAGGCTTCTCACGCCTGTTCTTTATCCTCCTGTAACATACAGGCATTTGCTGGATTGCAGAAGAGAGACGCTCTGGAGGAGAGAATAATGATTTTTGCCTTTGGTTGTATCTTAAATATATACAATACAGGAGCTTAGAGACTAAAGAATAAGATAATTTAAAGAAACATCTACACACCCTACACCTAATTAATATTTGGGGTGTGGGGATGGGCAGTTCGAGTCAGGGTTTCTTCTGTGTAGATAAGGCTGTCCTGACATTCATTCCAACCACTTTAAAAAAAAAAAAAAGATGTAAAAATCACCTGTATGCTAATCACAGTTGACAGGTGCTAGTATTTTGTCAAGATGACTTTACTACAGAACATCCACAAATCTGAAAGACTTTAACTGGCTTTCTAGTTCTGAGCTGATAGACCACAATATTGACTAGTCTCACTACATAGATGGAAGAGAAGGCTTTTCCTGTCCTTTGTAAACTTTGCAGTGTCTGTATACTTTTTTAAACTTTGTAAACACCCAAAGCAGGAAAGTGGCCAGGCCTCTCCCCAGACATTCCTAACTGTCATAAAGGTCTTTCTAGCCTCTCTAACTTTCATAGAGGTCATCCCAAGCCCATCAACAGCTTCTTCCCCAGATTATGCTAAATTTTAGATGAAAAGTCTGAACAGGAAAGCCCGCCAATCCCTGATCTCCCCGAAGCTCGGGACTTGAAATCTCACCAGTCCTCACCCTGGAAATCTCTGCCCTGGAAAATTCCATCCCTAAGAAATCTTGTAGAAGTCCTTCCCTTTGTCCAATTCCCTGCTGTCTGCTCCCTTCAGGGACCCCCAATAAATCTCCTTTATGACTTTTGCTGTCTGGTGTAACTCTCTCATCGGAAGAGGACAAGAGAAGCAAAGAGAAGGAGTGGCTTCTCCTGAGCTCAGCTGGGGATAGCCTCCCCTGGGAGCTGCCACAGCTCTGCTAAGGAGGCTTCCTCAGAGCTATGTGGTTCCTCGGCTCCCGTGTCTCAGGATGACCCTCCACTGAGATGCCATCTTCCCTCAGAACTACATGGTTCCTGGGCTTCTGAGTCCCGGGACACCTCCCCATCTCGAGCAGGAAGGCCACCGTGCACCACTCTAGTCCTTTTAAATGCTTACTGCACATATGAGCATTTGTAGAACGCTGCTGTGTGGCTGCTTTGGTTTTGACTTCCAGAAGGGGCATTGCACTAAGTGTCTGCTCTTTGTGACATCATTATGCAACATAAAGGACTTAAATGTTACATGGAGATCTGATCCCGATACTGTAACACTCAAGTTTTGATACATTTTTTCTATTCCCACATTCATTCTGAAGCCACTTAGGTAAGTATTCTGTATGTACTTCCATCCTCTTGTGTGTGTGCTTATACCCAGGTACAATAGCTGCTTCCAGAGGACTAGTCAAGTGTGGTTAGTCCTCCATTATCCATACGTGTGCTTGCGCAGCTGTGTGTGTTCAGCGTCTGATTTGGTTTCCCTGGCTTCTCTAGAGAGCCCCATTTCTTCATCCCCTGTAACGTTACATGTGGATGTAAGGAGCGCACTGCTATTTCAGGATGAAATCCCCTTGAAAATTTCAGCTGCGTGCACATCCTAAGTAGGAAAACAGAAGATGTGTTCCACAGTCCAGGATGGATGATCCTTCTGAGGGTTTTAAGCCTTTAGTACAGGCTCAAGCTCCTTGTCTGTCCGGTAGGTCAGTGCAGTAGCCACTTGCCTTAGACAGATGCTACTAATCAAAGGTGCATAGTGTGACTGAGCCAAGATTGCAGGGCAATGTCTCACAGTTACAACACCGCAAGGTATTTCTATCATGTATTTCCTAGTGAGGCATTCTGGCTTCCTGGTAATCTAAGAATAACTACCACAGGCAAGTTGGTTGTTTGGGTTTTGTTTTTGTTTTTGTTTTTGTTTTAAGTGTTTTTTTTTAAAGATTTATTTATTATTATATGTAGGTACACTGTAGCTGTCTTCAGACACACCAGAAGAAGGAGTCAGATCTCGTTATGGATGGTTGTGAGCCACAATGTGGTTGCTGGGATTTGAACTCATGACCTTTGAAAGAGCAGACAGTGCTCTTAACCGCTGAGCCATCTCTCTAGCCCCCTTTTTTAAGTGTTTTAACCTTAAAACTTAATCATGGGGAAGGCAAGGCAGCTCAGCAGTTGAGAGCACTAGCTGGTCTGGTAGAAGACCCAGGTTCAGGTCTCAGGACCACATGGCTGCTCACAACTGTCTGTAACTCCGGTTCCATGGGACTCACTGCCCCAAGGACACCAGGCATGCACATGGTATACACACACTGGAAAAATTCATGCATATAAAGTAAAATAGTAATGGTAAGATTTAACCACGTACCACCTGGAAATGTTAAGAGAAAATTATAGATAGTGATCTCAATTGATATAAAATATGCAGTTTATAAAATTTAATACCTATCCATGGGAGGAAAACTCTTAAAAATTAGAACTAAAAAGAGTTTCTTCAGTCTGACAAATGACTCTTTGTATCCTAAAATTCTAAGGTGAATTCTTCCGGCGCAGAGCGAGACTAACTCTCATTGCTATGGCTCGTGTTTGGGTTACACTAGAGCCCAAGTGTAAAGACAAGAAAAATGGAAATTCCTACATCCTGTACCCCCATAACTCCATAAATCCTTTCTCAGTACCTACACATGCTGGTGAGCATGTCTGTTGTGGCATACCATATGGTAGCTGGATTGACTTATAATACTCCCATACTGGAGGCAGCCAGTTTACCATCCATCAAATAGATGAATAAATTTTGACATTAGGAACAGCACCGAATGAACCATGCAATAGCCTCAATAAACATTGTCAGCATCCTATCGAGCCAAAGGGTCCAGACAAAGAATTATATTGGGTGACCATGCATATAAAATTCAAAAACTTAACCGTGGTGTCAGAAATTGGAAGAGTCATTTGTGACTGAAAAAAAGAGGCACCTGTGGAATAAGGAGTGTACTGGCTGGTTTTGTGTGTCAACTCGACACAAGCTGGAGTTATCACAGACAAAGGAGCCTCCCTTGAGGAAATGCCCCCATGAGACCCAGCTGTAAGGCATTTTCTCAATTAGTGATCAAGGGGGAAGGGCCTAGCCCATTGTGGGTGGTGCAGTCCCTGGGCTGGTAGTCCTGGGTTCTATAAGAATGCAAGCTGAGCAAGCCAGGGGAAGCAAGCCAGTAAGAAGCACCCTTCTGTGGCCTCTGCATCAGCTCCTGCCTCCAAGTTCCTGCCCTGTGTGAGTTTCTGACCTGACTTCCTTTGGTGATGAACAGCAATGTGGAAGTTAAGCTGAAAGTCAACCCTTTCCTCCCCCAACTTCCTTCTTGGTCATGTTTTGTGCAGGAATAGAAACCTGAGTAAGATAAGGAGAGATTCCATTTCCTGGCTTGATTGGTGTTTGCATGTGTCTGTTAGCTGTTCTCACAAGTGCAGTCATGATTCATGAACTTCCCTGTATCTATTGATACTTAAATTTATTTATTTTAATGTGATGACAAGAACTGGGCAGATAGCTCTGTCAGTAAAAGGCTTTGCTTGCAGGCACAATGACCTGAGTGCAGTGCCCCAAACCCAACCTTATAAAATCTGGCATACAGTGACAGTGTTTACAGTTACAGCTGCAGATGTGGGGACAGATGGAATTCTGGGGTCATGGTTCAGCTGCTTAGTCAACCTGTAAGCTCTAGGGCCATGAGACATCTGGTTTCAAGAAGGAAAAAAAAAAACAGTGTATGAAGGATGGCACCTGAGGTTGACCATAGACTACACATGCAACATGTGAGTGCATGAATACACACACACTCACTCACACACACACATGCACCATGTAAGTGCATGCATACACACACAAACACACATGCATAAACACACACATGCATCATGTGAGTGCATACATACATGAATGCACAGATACACATACATTGCACCATGTGAGTGCATGCATACACAGAAACTCATGCACAAACATGCACATACACACATGTATCACACACACATGCATTCACAAACATGCACACATACATATGCACCATGTGAGTGCTTGCACACAGACACTCCTGCACAAACGCACACACGTGTACCATGTGAATGCATGCATACACACATATGCATGCACAAACATTCACACACACATGCACCATGTGAATGCTTGCACACACGTACACTTTGTAACTTGATGTCACAGAAGGACAGTGAGGGAGATATGAATGCAGTAGTGAACACTGAGAACTGTGCTGTGGCAAGTGTGCAGAAAGATTCCATAAGGGCACATGACATCAGCGAATATTACTGATGTGAAACTTAATAGAAAAGTGGCCCCAAATAAGTCAAAGGCGACCACTCCACTAAGATGTGATGATATAACAACAACAACAACAAATTTGTAGATCTGTGATTTCCAGGCATCCCTCATGACACAATAGCTAATCGGTGATGTAAAACATTGTTCCTTTAAGATACAAGACCCAGAGATCCAGAGAAAGTCAGACACCAGGCCTTGAAGGGTAGACTGGTTTTCACCTCTGCTGCAGCTAGCAGAACTACATGGCAACAAACATTCTGAACAACAGAATGAAACCTGAAATTCTAGACACAACGTTTCCTTGAGATCCCTGGATTAGAAGCTTGCCTGTGTCTTCTCTGTGGCATGATAGCACAGGCAAAGCTGCCCCCGATGAAGCCACATGCTGGGGTGGAAGAGTCACCGTGTGTCTGCACACCTTGATGGTTGTGAGCTGAGATACAGATAATCTTGTTGAAGCCATCCTTAAGTCAGGCTGGAATATCTGTGCCAGATGACACACAAAGCTGGGGCCACTTTACATTTAGTGTCAGACAATGGGTTCCTAGTAAAAAAAGAAAAAAGGTTAACTGACTTTATTAAGACAGATACAGGGCCAGAGAGATAGTTGAGTTCCAAGACCCCACATGGAAGGCTCTCAGCCATCTGTAACGCTAGTTCTAGGAGACCCAACATTCTCTTATGTCCTCAGTGGGCATCAGCAGTCACATATACACATACATGTTCATACACACATGCACACACACATACACATTCACACATGCTCACACATGCACACATGTTCATATACATGTACACACATGCACACATATACACGTGCACACACATACATTTTCACACACATACACATACACATACAGTTCAAATATGCTCACACATGTACACGTGCACAAATGTGCACACACATACACACATGCATACATATACACATGCACACATACATTTTCACACACACATGCACACATTCACACATGCTCACACATGCACACATTGCATATACATGTACACACATGCACACATATATGTTCACACACACATGCACACATGCATGTACATACACCCATACATGCACATACACATTCACACATGCTCACACATGCACATGTGCACACATACATGCATACACATACATGTTCACACACACACAAATCTTTTAAGAGACAGACAAAATGAACATAGGACATGAGTTTTAGGAGTTAAGCATTGCCCTCTTCTTATATGTGTTAGTAGCCTGTCGTTGCCTAGATTGTTCTTAGGGAAATCATACAGAAATCTTTCAGTGACGGAGCCGCAGACATGATGCAAAGTTGGTGAAAAGTTAAGTGTGGGTGGTGAGGGACAGGTGTGGCAGGTGTGCTGGTGACTCCATGCCTGACTGAAGTGACTTAAGGGATGGTGGTTTACAGTGACCATGCAGGCAGGAGCAGCTTGCAGTAGTGCAGGAGCCTTCGGCTGTTCGCTGCAGGGAGCAGGGCTCAGAGAGAGGGCATTCACTGCAGGGAGCAGGGCTCAGAGAGAGGGCATTCACTGCAGGGAGCAGGGCTCCGAGAGAAGGCATTCGCTGCAGGGAGCAGGGCTCCGAGAGAGGGCATTCGCTGCAGGGAGCAGGGCTCGGAGAGAGGGCATTCACTGCAGAGAGCAGGGCTCCGAGAGAGGGCATTCGCTGCAGGGAGCAGGGCTCGGAGAGAAGGCATTCGCTGCAGGGAGCAGGGCTCGGAGAGAAGGCATTCGCTGCGGGGAGCAGGGCTCAGAGAGAGGGAGGGCAAGCCTGGTGCAGCTGGATTCCTCATTTTCTGTTATTGCTGGGTTTTGTTTTTCTGTCTTGTGGTGGTGCCACCCACCTTTATGGTAGGTCTTGTTCCCCAACTAGTCCTGTCAGGAACGGCCTCACAGACAGCCAAGCATGCCTCACTGGCATCTGGGCATTTACTAATCCGTTCAGTTTGGTGGTAAAGACGTTCATGACAGCTAGAATAGTCACTGAGACCTGTGTGCTCAAATGTTTTTAAGATTGTTTTTTAATTTTTTACCTGTGCATATTTGTGTGTCTGTGTAAGTACATGCTGTGTATGGTGTCCATGCTGTGGACACCAAGAGAGGGGGTCTGATCCCCTGGAACTAGAGTTATGGATAGTCGTAAGTCCCTTGATATGTTTGCTGAGAAGCAAATTGCTCTTAACACAAAGCCAGCTCTCCAGAAACTCCATTTCAGTGAGAGCAGGAAGCAGAGGTGGCAGCAGACCCAGTCTTGGTGGAATGAACACAGACAGGGCAGAGGTTTGCAGAGCAGAGAGTAATCCTGGACCTGAAGAGTGAGGTGTGTTTGCAACCTCCATCAAGTTCCTCCAGCGGCCGCTACTGTCTTCATGCCAGTGTCAACTTAAGTCCATGCATGGCTTCTCAGTTGCCTCACGCAACTCAGATTAACAGCAAAATCTAGTCCTGTGGCAGTGGCAGGTAGCAAGGGTTTGTTCTGATTGTGATTGGATTGTGAACTCTTCCTCAGAGGCTCTTGTATTCAAACACTTGGAACCCAGATGGGACTCCATGAGCCTCCCTGGAGGAAGCAAGGTCCCTGGGTGGACTTGGGCTTCTGACAAATTGGCCTTTCTTCCTTACTGCTCTCTGCTTCCTAACCGCTGACCAAGTGTGACCAGCCACCTCACACTGCTGCTGCTGTGCCAGAGTTAACCCTTCTCCCCTTAAGTTGCTTCTTGTTGGGTATTTGGTTACATTAACAAGAAAAGTAACCGGCCAGGTTCGTGAGTAAACTGGGCTTTGCATCTGCAAGATGGTTTGTATATGCTCAGCCCAGGGAGTGACACTATTAGGAGGTGTGGCCTTGTTAGAGTAGGCGTGTCACTGTGGGCATGGGCTTTAAGACCTTCACCCTAGCTGCCTGGAAGACAGTCTTCTGCTAGCAGCCTTCAGATGAAGATGTAGAACTCTCAGCTCTGCTGCACCACGCCTGCCTGGATGTTGCCTTGTTCCCACCTTGATGATAATGGACTGAACCTGTGAACCTGTAAGCCAGCCCCAATTAAATGTCCTCTATAAGACCTGCCTTGGTCATGGTGTCTGTTCACAGAAGTAAAACCGTAACTAAGACAGTCTGCTTAATGCGCTTGGCCCACCAGCCATCCTTCACTCTGGAGTCCGCAGTGAGACTTGTTTTAATTGTTCGCTGGGCAACCGCTTCAGCACTAATGTTATTGTGGTAATGGTGGTTTATTTTCATTTCTGAAGGCTGCAGAGCCACAGGATGAATGGCAACTGTTAGGAAACAAATGAATCCCTAGCCTGTTCAATAAGATGGTGACAGTCTCATCAGTGTATGCTCTGGACTCTGAGATCACGCCTAGGGACTTTACTTAAGCTGGACTCGGAGCATCACTCATTATAGTTCATTAGCTCTGGCAAGTCTGTCTTAGGATCAAGGAACTTTTCCATAAGAAACTGCTACCAACACAGGTGTGTCCGGGCTAGCATCTGTCCTGTTCATTGCTGCTTGCTTGTTTTTATGTGGTTTAAATTTATTGAACTAAGAATTTACAATCTCTGCCTCCACGCTGAGACTGAAGCCATGATCACCACTCCAGCCTATACTTAATTTTTACTTTGTCGGCACAATATGTGACCTCATCTGACACAGAAGTAATCTGTCCTTGCTGACAATGAGTTCACCACTCTTCAGTGTGGTACAGGCACCTATGTAAACACTGTGGTTACACGCTAACTTTCGAGTTCCTCTCAGGTACAACCACCTCTCCTAGCTTCAAGGTTCACCCACAGATGTAACTAATACCAGACTTGACCAGCCACAGAATGAAGATATCCAGAAATAAAATAAAATAAAATATCCAGTGCTGTGTGCACTGTCCTTAGTACTGAATAGCACTGCAGTGCCACATGGAGCATTCACACTGTAGGTGGTTTTTACAAGTACTGCAGATATGGTTTAAAGTGTGGACATACCGGAGAATGGTGTGCGAATACACAAGACTGCCATTTATACAGGAGCCTTGAACATCTGTGAGAGCAGCAACTGAGCCCCTCAGGTGCCTGAGAGTGAAGGGCACATGTCACCTCAGCCATGACCAAGATGGCCGGCAGGAGACAGTGTCCCCCTCTGTCCACACATTTCCCTGTACCCCCCATGTCCCCTCCTCTGGTTACCATCTCGTTGTGGTAGGTGTGAACGCAGAAATCACTGGGGAAAGTGTATAAGCAGCGTGTGTTTCTATGGTCCTCTGCTTTAAAAATGTTACTCAAGACGCTCATCAGGAGAGTGGGCAGTTTAAAGCCAGCGTGGGCTGCACAGATATTTAGAAGCAATTTGGTACAACCTCTTACAAAGTAAAAGGAGGACTGGGGATCCAGCCCTGTGCTAGAGCACTCAAGCCTGGCAGTCAGTCTGCAGTACTGCGAATAAATTATGCACACACACACACACACACACACACACACACACACACCTTCCAGGGCCATGTTCTTTTCCCAGTTTTGATTATACTTTGAATACACCTCCTTTTAAATTAGTCACTGAAAATGCAGACTTAACAATAACGGAAAACTGTTTTCCTCAAGTAGTTGCTAAGCTACTTGCTTCAAGTCTCCATTAAGCGCAGCCTTCAAACCACGGATTTCTTCTAGTTAAAGAAAACCCTGGTGCTCGTAGCCGTTTGACAATTCTTTCTCCCGTGAAAAGTCAACAACACTTGGAACATCGACCTGAACTCCTGCCCTTTGTATTTTTAGGGACCAAGAAAAAGAAATCAAAGTCATAAGAAAATGGAAAGCCATGAAATCTGTGAATGTGAGTAACTATTGTAGAGTTGCTTTATAGCAAAATAACCCACAAAGAATTGCAATAAATTTTTGAGGGTCTCGCCTTATGACCGAAGCTGGCCTCAAACTTATGTTAATCCTCCTGCTTCAGCTTCCAGATGTGATAAGAAGTTTGGAATACTGCAGGGCGTGGATTGTTCTCTTTTTCCTTTCTTTTTTCTTTTATTGCCTCAAAAGACAAGGTCTGGTGACAAAGCTTTGGCTGGCCTAGAACTTGCTATGTGGAATATACTAGCCTCCAACTCACAAGGATTCACACTCCTCTGCTTCCTGAGGGATGAGACTGAAGTTATGCACGCCAACACCCAGCAGCCTGTGTTGTCTAATTTTCTGACAAACATTTCCGTTACCTTTGAATCCATCAGGCTTTGTCTTCTTGTTAAATAATGTGCTTTGTAAGAGTGGAAAATCAATTCGTGCCGATCTTCATTTTATTTTTGTTCATAGGTAAGTAATATGCCACTGAAATCTAGGATCAGAACTCTACATGTAAAACAATATGGCTCACACCATGTGAGCAGCATGCTAATTGCATTATGGAAACTGCAGGGCTCTGTCCTGGGACGTGTCAGTGGAGTGCCACCTTCTGGGATCTAGTTACCTCACCACTTAGCATCACTGAAGCACTCGCTTCTGCAGCTGCTTCATCTTCTATCAGTGATGTCATTATTGAGGAAGAGTCTGACAAAGCCTGTGTGGTGGTGTGAATGAGAGTAGCCCCAGTAAGCGCCAACGTCTAGGTCTCAATCTACAGTTAGTAGAGTTGTTTGGGAAAGATTAAAGAGCCAGGGACTAGTCCCAGCCTTCAGGTACTGAGGTGGGACACAGTGTTGGATGAAGGCCAAAAGCTAATGATCTCTGGACTTGTAACTCTCTTACTATTCTTACTGGTTTCTGGCCATTAACTTCTGTTAGCAGCAAGGGACCTGGGAGGCTAGGTGCTCCCTCTCCCTGTGAGGCCAGACAAGGCAGCCCAGCTAGAAGAACATATCCCACACACGGGCAACAGCTTCGGGGAGAGCCTCCCGCTCCAGTTGGTCAGGACCTACATGAAGGTCAAACTGCATACCTGCTACATGTGATCAGGGAAGGCCTAGGTCCAGCCCTAGATTTGGTTGGTGGTTCAGACTCTGAGATCTCCAAGGGTCCAAGGGTAGGGGGCATACCCAGGGGGTCCCCACCCACTCAGAAGAAAAAGGGGGATATAGGGGAAGGATTATGGGAGGGGTGAGCAAACAGGGTGTAAAGTAAATAAGTAAAAAAACTATTTTAAGTAAAAATAAAACATATATACAAATTAAAAAATAAGTTAGTCACTTGGGGTGTCTTTTCTTTGACTTGGGGGGGCTTACTGGTTGGGTGAGAGGGTCAGAGTTCATTAACTCTTTGTGAGCCAGAGAAGAAGAAAAAGGAAGAAAGTCATGCACAAAGAAAAAAACGCATGCTCTGGACGAAACAGAGAAAGAAAAGCTATAACAAACTTTATTTCTGTTTTGGAGGCAGTATTTATAATAATTTATTTGTAATAAAAATTATCCCCATACAACTATCAGGTAGAACTGTTAAAACAGGATATCTGATTACATGATTTTCTAAATACTTTTACATTCCAGTAAGTTCACAGTAAGTTAATAATCCACGTCATGAATACATAAGACTTAAGAAATAACAGCAGAATTTCTACATGTCTTTCCATTAAGACTAGTACATCACTAAACATTCATTATGTGTTACTAGCCCCCCCATAAGGCTCTGAGCCTCTCAGTTGGCTAGCCAGGGGCTCCTCGCAGACTCCCCAGAGAAAGGAGGTCTATTAATAAATCCTTTTACTTAATTTCCAGCTGCTATACACATCTGTTAATTCACTAGAAATCACCGCTGATTTAAGCACAAAGAGTTAAGTTTTCAATGCTTATTGAGGCACAGAAAAGCAATAAAGAGTCAAGTTCTCAAAGTTCAATAAAGCACAGAGAGATAAAGAGGGAGAAAGCCAGCTGTCTTCAACCACAAGATAAGCAAGAGAGTGTCAAGTTTCCAGAAGCCATCAACTAGCCCCAGTGCAGTTAGAGAGAGTCCTAAGGCCAGAGATCATCAGGATTTTGGCTTTCACCCAACTCTGCATTCCACCTCAGCTCTGAACTCCATAAGGTTGGGAAGACACTGGGCACACACTATCCAGAGGCAGTCCTTTGTCCCTCTGGGGCAAACATTCCTTCCTCCCTCCCCATATTCTTTCCCCCTTCTCCCTAGTCCTCTGTCTCCTGTCTGTCTGTCACTTCCTGCCCTCTCTCCCTCTGGGGCAAATACATCTGCTTTGTGCTGAGAACTCTGTCTTGGTGTGTTCTGTACCGACTCCGGTCCTTTCAGCAGTCCTTTCCTACTAGCCTTAGTCTTTCCTAGATGTCTCCTGACACCCTTCCGTCTCTGCACTAAGCATATTGTTTTCTTTCAGCCCCCAAAGTGACAAAGCGATGTATCAGCTTCCACAGTTCTCCAGTTGCCGTGTCTCCACCATCTGCTCGCTACAATGTTGCCGTCGGCTGACAGTGCTGATCCTGTCTGCCCAGCTTCTCCCTTACTGCATCATGGTACACTGTGTGGGAAGAATGAAGGGGCCAGCGTGCTGGGCTCTGCTCATGCTGGTGAAACGCGTTACATGCTTTAAAGATGGCATAACACCAGGGAGTATCGGCAGCTTCTCATCCACAGTGGAGACCAGAGCCCAGGCAGTCTCCTGCCTAGATAGGCCTCAGCCTAGCCCAGGAGGAGAACAAAGCTTGCTCCTGTCTATGCCATTTTAAATGAGTTAACTGTTCCTGTGGGTCACCCTGACATGGGTTTCCCCTTTCCCTCCATAAACCGCCATTTTCCTATGGGTCATGTCTGTCTCCTCTCTATCCAGAGGCAGCCCATTGCCCCTCTGGGGCAAATAATCCTTTCCCCTCTGATATTCCTTTCCCCTTCTCCCTGGTTTGTCTCCTGTCTTTGTCTCTTACTCCCTGCCCTTTGTCTTGGGTGCTTTTGGGCACCTTAGACACTTTAAGGAAAAGCTAATTTGGTGCCAACATAAAGGGAATGAGAGATGAGAACTTTTAGAAACCGTTGGGTAAACTGGTAGCCTACCCGAGAAGCACTTTGATTTTTATGCCCAAAGCCCAGCACAAGTGATTCTTGTAAAACAGCTATCATCTTATGAGTTGAGAAGTTCTGCGTATCACCACGTCTGCATTAAAGCTATAACCTGAGCGTGTGCACGTTACACGGATGACTTAATGGGAGAAAATAAATGCTGAAAGCTCAGCAAGAACAGAAGCTGCACAAAAATGGATTCCTCCCTCATGAGCACCCTACACGTGTGCATGTCTCTCCTCTGTCCGTCTGACCAAACAGTCTAACAAATAGTACTTAAGGGACAGGAATGTGTCAGGACGAGTTGCTTTGTTTTGACTGGGCATGTTAATACATTGATAGCTGGGCCTGGGTAGTCAGCCTTAGGAGGAGGAAGTGCCCAATAAGGGACTAGACCTTGGTGGCCAGCTTTAGGAATGTAATCTATGGTTCGCAAGGGGAGAGAGAGAGAGGCTGAACCTGTGGGCACCATGTCTGCTCAGGCCCGCTAGGGCCCTTCAACTAAGGTGGCACCACCCCTAGAACCCACATCTCACGGCCTCCCAAAGGTAAGCTGATTATGAATCCATCAAGAAATCAATTCATTCGTTAGGCCTGAGTCCTGGCTGTCCCAGGAAGCTTCCTCACAAACACACAGGTATGCAGAGCAATGTGCTTCACGGGGTGTTTAGTTACAACTGAGTGGACAATCACAGTTCAATACCACAGTGAGTATGCCCAAGATCTACTAACGCCAATCTTAATCTAGGAGTAACGTGTCAGGAAGTTTTCTGAATAGTTCAACCGTGTATTTCTGTGACAACCAAAGTACATTTCCAGTCTGGTCATCTCTACTTTTGCTCCTAAAGAACCATCAGCAAATAGATGGATTTTTTTAAAAATATGTGCTACTATACAGGCTCATCTTAGTGAGCTATAAAAAGTGATGTTCGGACATATCAACATTAATGGACTGACACAAGCCAGGCACAAAAGGACAAGGAGTGTAGGGGTCACTTTATCTCAGGAGCGAAATCTATAGAGTTCAGGAGCACAGGCCAGCTTTCCAGGAGTCTTGAGTGGAGAGAGGGGATGGGAAAATGTTTAATGTGTGCGAATACTGAAAAGGTTCTAGAAATGGACAATGGGGGCAGCTGTCCAACCTTGTGGATGAACTTGAGACTGATGTACCGACCATTTAAAGATGGTCAGAATGTTTGGCACCAACCTCTGGTAAGGCCTGTCGAGGCTCTCCAAGATGAGAAGCCACACCACAGTCTATAGCATCTAGAAGAACCCCTTACTCCACGGGATACTTTCTCACATGCCCTGGTGGGTCTAAAGATTCACATAGGCATGAATCACCAGTGTGTGGGGTAGAGTGGACAGTCTAGCTGCTGAGGCACGGGTCATGCTATCTCTGTGCTCTCCAGACTCGGGTAGACTTGCACATTTTCAGAAAATGGCCTGTTCCACTTTATGCCAAGATTATGCTATTAGGCATCACCTTTGAGTTCCAAGCTGACTAAACTGTGTGGGTTGTTCTGTTTCATGGTTGCTATAGAAACAGTCACCACAATGCTTTGGAGAGAACAGAAGGGACCCTAAGAACGTACAGATAGCGTGTTGACTTTTCTTGGCTTCTGAGCTCTTCGTCAGCCCGTGTCTGTGATGACTCCACATTCACACTGGGAACAAGCAGCCAGAAAGGCCTTTGGACAATAAACACTCTTCTAACAAACTTCTCCTACCCCCACCCCAGCCCCTTCCCTCAAAGATCAATAGTAAAAACGTGGAAAACAAGGATTACATAAGATTCAGGTATCTCCAGTTACCCCTCCTACCCACAGAGGTGTAGTGAACATAGTAAAAAGTGCCTTTTAGACATCTAAAAGCTAGTCCATTACACCCAAGGCTGCACCTGATAACCAGAACTCAGCAACATCACTCACTCGAGATAACCAGACACAGTCCTAGAACCCCATGAGGCCCATGGGACAGTATGTGAGCAGAGAGCAAGAGCAATGCTCTGCCCTGCTCTGCCCTGCTCTGCTCTGCTCTGCCCTGCCCTGCTCTGCCCTGCT
>NW_022196903.1:139426119-139435487 GCF_008632895.1 Mastomys coucha | reverse complement strand
ACCCCCTGCTCTGCTCTCTCTGCTCTCTCTGCTCCCTTCTCTGCTCTCTCTGCCCCCTGCTCTGCTCTCTCTGCTCTCTCTGCTCTGCTCTCTGCTCTGCTCTGCAACTGGAGATCTGCCCTGCTGCTGAAGCATCTACCCCAGGTTCCTGACCCTCCATTCAGAGACTTCTGTTAGAGACTGGACACAACCTCCCACTAAGATCACCCAGGTGAGCAGCCTTTGGCAGATAAGCTTATGATTGTCGTTAGGGATTTAGAGTGCGAACATCGTGTGAGGACCTCAGCATAATACAATAGAACTTTTGCTATGTCAGCTTCGAGAGTCTACCGTCATGCCCTTGATAAGAGGCTTCTAAATCCAGGCTCCACCTCAGGTACTCGTTTGTGCTAGAGGATTGTGTTGTGGGGGATTTTTCCTATCTCTGAGTCCATGGCCTTGTCAAGAATGTTTATCTGAATTCTTCCCTGCCAGTGGTCAAGATATGGTCTGTGTGTGCCTTGCTTCCTCCTGTGAAGTGTGTCCTTGTCGGCCGCCTTACCCGTCCAGTTAGAAGTAAGGAGGCAAACACCAAGCCCTTCTCCATGCAGTTTAATCAGGAACCTTCATATTTACTTCTTCTTACTAGCTAGCTTCTTTTATATTCTTCTATATCTTCTTCTTACATCTTACTTATTACTACTTACATCTTATTAGTTACATACTTATTCCTAATTCTATATCTTACATCTATCCTTACATCTTCTATATTTACATCTTCTCTCCTATCCCATTACCAGTTCCAATTCCCATCACCAGCCCTAATTCTACATACTTACTTCTATCTATATTCTCTCTCCAGCCCCCAGCCCCTGTGGGTTAAATACTTTCCCTGGTCCCAATCAGCATCAGCTACATGCAAAGCATAATAGGCTACAAGAAATCATGCCAGCTTGCATCATAAACTAGAGGCACACAGCTTTTCCAACTAAGGCTTGTTTATCTCAATGCGCTCTGCTCTGGCCGGAGACCAGGTGTTCAATATATATATAGGGTGGCAGCTGCGGTTCCCCACATGTCCTGAGGAGAATAGCCCTTCATCCTTGCAAGAGTCTAGTCAAGCCTCAGCTCTGGGGCCCTTGGTAGATTCCTTTCCAGTTACATCGCTAAGCATGAGCTTCCAGGACAGTGCCTCCAACTGTCTACCTGTGCTGGGGGTGTTCCCTAAGACCAAAGGACAGGTTAGTGCATGCCCACAACACACAGGAACATTTGGGGGTCACAACCTTGGATACTCTGTTTTACCAAGCTCCTCTGAGTGGAAGTTCCAGTGGGACCTTCAGTTTCAGGTCCCAGAGCCACAGATCCAGCTCTGTGTGCACAGCCCAGCTGAGCCACGTGCAGTGCCCTGTTAAGATCACCTCATCTGAAGTGTATCTGAAGTCTCCATTAGTTCCTCAGTTTTGTATAAATTAAGTACTAACTCCCTGAATGTCCCTGTGAAGTGCAGTTTATAGGGGTTATCTGTTGAGCTAGCCTAGATATATGAAGCCTTGGATTTCACCCCCAGCATAGCATAAATGAGCCTCGTGGCAAATGCCTGCAATCTCAGCCCAGGAGAGACAGATAAGAGACTCAAGAATTCAGGGTTATCCTTGGCTACACAGTCAGATTAAGGCCAGCCTGAGTTACTAGAGCCTGTGTCTTAAACAAAAATAAGTTAGTAAGGGAATAAATAAATACGCTTAAAAGGAAAGTTTAAAAGGATTATCCCTTGCCTTCTCCCAGAAGGGAAGCCCTCTCGTGGGATTCCCCGCAGCCAGGGCTTTGTTTAGAAAGTAGAGTTTCCCTCCTTTTAAAAAGACCAATTAGAGAAAAATTTCAGCATCTTGCAAGAGAATAAATTACACACTATACAGATATCTAAAACTTTCACTGTTGGTCAAATTGGGAACAAGGGACAAAGAACCCAGGGGATATTTTCTGAACCTTTTTTTACTTAAATGGAAACAGACTTTGAAAAATAAATTTCGGTTCTTTGGGGTTTTATCAGGAGTCTTTGCTTAGACCGTGTGAAAGAACCTCGACTGTGGGCTCAATCTCAGCCAATAAATTTATAAGCATATCAAAGACTGGGAAGAACATGAAGTCACTGCATCTGTCCCTCACACCCTGGCTCCCCTCCTTTTGGTTTTAGTGACGTGTTTCCCGTTGTACTTTTATCTTGATCGTGTACTGTGTGGACCTCATGAGTAGGTCAGACACTATCGGGCCAAGTCGCTCATCTCTATTTTCCATTCATTTACGAATCACTAAGTTGGTCCCTGCTGTCTCTTGTTGTAAACGATGCTTTAAGAAACACTGCTGCTCGTGTTGGATCCTCTTATCTGTTCCAGTTTCATTTCTGTTGGTAGGGGAAAAAAATCAAGGTAGGGAAAGGGGAGCTTACTTCCGTTTATAGTTCCAGGTTATAGCTCACTATTGAGAGAAAACCACCACAAAGGGATTAGTCACATCAAATCCACAACCTAGGCAGGGAGACGTGAACTCACAACGGCTCCTTGCTCGCTTGTGCCCAATGCTGCCCACAGTGAGCCGGGTCTACCTATATCAGTGAAGGCAATCCCACACGGACACCCTCAAGCTCACCATGTGTAGACAGTTCCTCACTGAGATTGCCCAAGTTATTCTAGGTTGTATGTCAAAATGACAAAACTAATCACCAAATCTAAAAATGTCTAAATACCCAAAAATGCTAATAATCATTTTCCATTTTAAAATTGCTTATAAGAGGGGGCTGGAGACATGGCTCTGGATACCAGCACTTGCTCTTCTAGAAGACCCAGGTTCAGTTCCCAACACCCACATTGCTCCTCACAACGAGCACTTGCTCTTCTAGAAGACCCAGGTTCAGTTCCCAACGCCCATATTGCTCCTCACAACCAGCTGTGACTCCAGACCCAGGGGATCCAACATCCCCTGCTGGCATCTTCAGGCATCAGGCATGCATTTGGTGCACATATATACATGCAGGCATTTCCACATACACATAAAAATAAATCTTCAAAATACCTAGAAAATGTTTTCTTTTTTACTGAAAACTCTCTTTGGATAAAGTACAGATATTTTCTAGATTGGCATTTCCCATTTTTCAATGTCAGTTCCTAATTTTTGATTTTCAGAAGACAGATCCAATATGCAAAAGTTGCTCCTAATCTCCTCTCCCTCCTTCTCTCCCTCTACTCCTCCCTCCTCTCCTTTTCTTCCTCTCTCCCTGATCCCACTTGTCTGCTAGTTTGAGGTAAACTCTCTTTGTGCCCTAATGTTGGTTCCTGCAAACAGATTGCAAGGTGAAGGCTGATTAGGGACTCAGGTTGTCCCTGTGGTCTGTAACTCACACTGAGCCCTTCAGACCAGGCATTTCAGGAAAGTTATGTTTTAACCAAGGTTTCAAATGTCTAAAAGTCTTACTTATAAATTTTCCTGCCCCCTAACCCTATGTCACAGCTAATTAACTCTTCCTTCAAGACATGCTGACATTCCTGATGGCCATTTTATTCTCTGTTGTTTTTCTTCCATTTGTAGTGTGGTATGTAATCCTTAAAGAAATGGTGATAAGATATCGGAGACATAGAAGAAAGGGGCCAGAGTGGTCCCAGTGATGGTCATTGTACAAGGACACCATCCTTGCTTGAAACACTGTAGTGGTACTATGTTCACCAAGAGAGGGAAGCAGCATCAGAAGGAGTCATGCGATTTACTACACCACTGTCCTTGTAGTGGCACTATGCCAAGGGAGGCAGGAGGGTGTCAGAGAACACGTGCCAAGTGTGCTGCTGCAGTCCGAAGCACCTGGAAACACACTCAGAGCTCAGAATGCCGTTGACGAGGGATGATTAATTGTCACCAGCTGTTGCTGAGTCTGTACCTCTAGAAGAGGAGGACGATGCAAACATGGTCGCCCGGCTCCTCACCCTGGGGCTGAGGTGCTCTGGGAACACTGGTCTGGAGATAAGAAGCGTTGAGAAAATGGAAAGCGTGATGAGAACCATTTCTCATTTCTTCAATGTAAGAAGAGTAGGGAGGGAAGACTGGTTCCTGACTCTTTTGTTAGAGAATCACCTGGGGGCTTCAGCAAAGCACCTGCCATATAGCCTGTTCTGTCAAAGGAAAGAGAGGCAACCCAAATCATAAGGCACATAGTGGGTCTACACAAGTATCGGTATAAAGGTATGATAGTAAGTGTTAGCACTTACAATTAATTCTTTTTCCCCCATCAAACTAAGCTGACAGCCTTAGAACCTTAGGAATAATTCTCAACAACTAACATAATACTGGGAAATGTAAAATTAACCGTGGCAGAAACAGTGGAGCCGGTGTCTTGGGGATCACCCTGCAGCCCCCTTCTTGTCCCACCATGCTCTGTTCTGTAGATTCTAGTTGAACTCTGCCAGCTAGTCACTTCGCCTCACAACTGTCAAGCACATACATGTTGAAGATGGCAACTAAACAGACTGAAACTCAAAGCCGAGGACGAGGAGTCTTTGTTGTCTATATTTTATTCCGATCTTCCTTCTGCACCACCTTCCAAACAGACTCACTATCAACAGCCAGCCATTGCCATCATCCTGAGGAAAACACTCATGAAACTTAGCTTCAAAACAAAGTTACTGCTTCACTAAGGCTGGTGTGTGTGTGTGCACTGCATGCATGTAAATATGTGTATATAGGTGTTTATACTGAATACGTGTGTGTGCATGTGTGTGTGCTGAATGCATGTGAATACATGTGTATGCATGCGTATATTCTGAATGTATGTGAATACATATGTATGCATGTGTGTGTGGTGAATGCATGTGAATACATGTATATGCATGTGGGGGTGTTTACTCATATGTAAACATAACATAATATCTTCCTTAGTAAGCTTCCCTTATTCTTTTGAGATGTGGGGGTCTCATTAAACCTTGACATAGGTTCAGTGGCCAGAGATCCCCTGCAATCTACACTCCTCAGAGATGTCATTGCATGAGCCAGCTTTTACATGAGTGGTGATCTGACTCCCTATCATTGTGCTTGCTTAGTTAACACTTTACCCACTGAGCCATCATCCCAGCCTCTCACTGAAGACCTACTAAGTCTAAACCTGTAGGGATTTTTCTTTCATATACATACATATGTGTGCTGTCATTTGTAAAATATATATTAGTATACTTCATATAGACATAGTACATGTATAGAGAGAAGGAGAGGAAACATGTTAACATCTGTGGTTGAAATGTGTGCTGGGTGACTAAATCAACTGAGGATTTGATTGAAAGGAACTCTTAAAAACTCTGATCAGGAAACCCTGTCTGTCTCAGCAGCCTCATGTGTCTCCCCTCATAGGAGCTGAGAGGACATGCACCAGGGTTTAATCCATTCCCTGTGGTACCTGACTTAGCAGTGGACAGTGTAGATGACAAGGGTCTATGCATACCTGACTTAGCAGTGGACAGTCTACATGACAAGGGGTCTGTGCATAGCTGACTTAGTAGTGGACAGTCTAGATGACAAGGGGTCTGTGCATATCTGACTTAGCAGTGGACAGTCTACATGACAAGGGGTCTGTGCATATCTGACTTAGCAGTGGACAGTCTAGATGACAAGGGTCTATGCATACCTGACTTAGCAGTGGACAGTCTACATGACAAGGGGTCTGTGCATATCTGACTTAGCAGTAGACAGTCTACATGACAAGGGATCTGTGCATATCTGACTTAGCAGTGGACAGTGTAGGTGACAAGGGGTCTGTGCATACCTGACTTAGCAGTGGACAGTCTACATGACAAGGGGTCTGTGCATACCTGACATAGCAGTAGACAGTCTAGGTGACAAGGGTCTACGCATACCTGACATAGCAGTGGACAGTCTAGATGACAAGGGGTCTGTGCATATCTGACTTAGCAGTGGATAGTGTAGGTGACAAGGGATCTGTGCATATCTGACTTAGCAGTGGACAGTCTACATGACAAGGGGTCTGTGCATAGCTGACTTAGCAGTGGACAGTCTAGATGACAAGGGGTCTGTGCTTATCTGACTTAGCAGTGGACAGTCTAGATGACAAAGGGTTTGTGCATAACTGACTTAGCAGTGGACAGTCTAGATGACAAGGGGTCTGTGCATATCTGACTTAGCAGTAGACAGTCTAGATGACAAGGGGTCTGTGCATATCTGACTTAGCAGTAGACAGTCTACATGATAAGGGACTTTGAAGCTCTGTTTTATTGTTGTCAAATGATCAAAAAAAAAAAAAAACAATCCCCTTAGCATTTGAGCCCAAAGACAGTGCAGACCTCTGGAAGTGACGTTAAAATAGCAAGTCTCACAGATCAGATTTTGGTTCAACAAATCCTTTAGGCACTGCAGATCTAAAATAGTAATGTGCAAAGCTCTTTGAAAGCAGCATGCCCAGCACAGAAAGACTTGATGGGTGTATCTCAGAGATGCCAATGCTTGTCCTTCACCTGAGGCCGAAGGCTGGAATCAGACAGAAATTTGAGAAGAGCTGGAGGGGCCTTGCAAGGAAACGAGTTCAGCCCAGCAGCCATGTTGGGTGCCTCACAACCACCTGAAACTCCAGCTCCAAGGGAGCAAAGGCTGCCTTCTGGTCTCTGAGGGCACTATACTCAGGTGCACATGCCTACACATAGACAGACGTACACTCAACATGAATGTCCTCAACCTAAGAGTACAAGGCATAAAATAAGTATAACTACTTTGTGAAATCCAAATGCATTACTGTCATTGACTGGCAAGTACCTGTCCTCATGACTGTGTTTTGTGGCATAAATATTCAGTAGAAGCTTTGATTTCAAAATAGTATCCAGGTTCAACCTCAAAAGAGGAGGTCCGCATGTCTCTGATGTAGTTCTTTCTACAGCCCTCTGCCCTTTGCAGGTATCTAACCAGATCTCCCCTTAGTACTGGCCTGAGAGCCCCTGGCTTGCAACTTTCAAGCTCCATGAGCCCTGCCCCCTCATCCCGCAGTTGTGTGCACAGCATCCCCGGAGAGGAGACTGCAGCCATGGAGCTGCCTGCTGGTTGTTTAGAGGACTCCACAGAAGTGACTTTTCTGAGTGAACATACTTGCTGGGGTGGGCTCTGCAGTCAGGCGGCCACCTTTAAAAACCAGGCTCCTGCAAATCGCCCCAGGAAATTCACTGCTTCTCCAAGCTGGCATCCAAGAACCCTTGCCTTGCTGTGTCATTCCTGGTGTGTTTGAGGGATGGGATGTCTGCTCTTATCTCTCCAGGAAAAGTCACACAGCAGTGTCACTTTTGGGAAACCTTCCCAGGCAAGGGTGGTGGCATGCCTTCATCGCTCCCTTCTGCTTGTGGCTTGTAACTGAACACAGCCTCAGTTCAGTCCAGATTACACCCTGTGCAAAAAGCTTGGTTCTCTGACATTAAAGATGTCGGGCAGCATTCTCAGCTTCCCCGGCGCTCTGTCGTGCCTAAGCCACTATTTCCTTGCCTTGTGTCATCTTGCCACTTTGTAATGTAAAGCAGAACTTGACCCTAACCCTTAGAACCCATAGAAACAGCCCACACATTTGAAAGCTGTGGGGAGAAATCTGCCCACGTTGACAACCACCCATCAGTGACATCCCTACAAACAACAGAGTGGAGTGAGGTGGAGTGTGGGTGTGGTTAAGGCTTTGGATGCAGCTACCAAATATTATGAATTAGTCTAAGGATTTTGTTTCTTTTCTTTTTTTCTTTTTTCTTTTTTCTTTTTTCTTTTGTTTTTTGAGACAGGGTTTCTCTGTCTTAGCTATCCTGGAACTCACTCTGTAGACCAGGATGGCCTCGAACTCAGAAATCTGCCTGCCTCTGCCTCCCAAGTGCTGGGATCAAATGCGTGTGCCAACACTGCCCGGCAGGATTTTACTTCTTTATTGAGATAGAAAACACACTATTTAACTCAGGCCAATCTGAAACTCAGTATGCTATGCAGGTCAGCCTTAAATTTGTGGCAAGCCTCATGCCTTAGCCCCGCAAAGGCTGGAGTGCAACATCATCCAGATTATAAACTGTGATTAAATGAAGAATTCTGCATTATAAACTTCTTCCCTCTGCCAAAGGAGCCGTATCCATAAGTGCCGTCTTCTTGATAGTTTCTCAAGCCTGTGTGATAATTTTACAGTTCTCCCCCTGTTGGAACCGTACAGAGAGACTAAGGAGGATCACGAAGGATCCACGTGTGCTACAGAGAGGTTGACATCCGGCAAACAGCCGTGCTGAAGCACAGCTGTCCCAAGAAAGGGCTTTCCAAACACTCAACCTTTAAAAAATAAGGATAATTTAATAGTTTGCAAAATAATAGGATTGATGTTAAAAAACATAAACATGTTTGTAATAGGAAATTTTGGAACATACCCCAAGGTCTGGCATTATACAGACTCTTGACATGTTCCCACGATAGAATGCTATTTCACAGCACTTAACATAGCCACAGGCATGGGGAAAGATGGGTTCTTCTGTTGATGTGTGTGATATGGAGGCGTGTGGTGTGTGTATGTATCTGTGTGTGTGTCTCTGTGTGTTTCCATGTGTATGTGTATGTCTCTGTGTATGTCTCTGTGTGTCTGTGTTTCCATGTGTATGTGTCTCTGTGTATTTCCATGTGTATGTGTGTGTCTCTGTGTGTCTGTGTCTCTGTGTGTGTGTCTGTGTGTTTCCATGTGTGTGTCTGTGTGTATGTGTGTGTCTCTGTGTGTTTCCATGTGTGTGTGTCTGTGTGTGTGTGTATCTGTGTGTCTGTCTGTGTGTCTGTGTGTCTGTGTGTGTCTCCGTGTGTTTCTGTGTGTGTATGTGAGTGTGTGTGTCTGTGTGTTTCCATGTGTGTGTGTCTCTGTGTGTTTCCATGTATGTGTGTGTCTGTGTGTTTCCGTGTGTGCGTGTGTGTGTGTGTGTGTGTGTCTGTGTGTTTCGGTGTGTGTGCGTGTTGTTCCCCAGGGTAGAGAACCTTCCTCACTTGACTGCTACCCTATCCTTTCGGAAGCAGAGTCTTGCAGTCAAACCCAGACCTCACTGATTGTGTCTACCCTCATCTAACCTCACTGATTGTGTCTACCCTCATCCAACCTCACTGATTGTGTCTACCCTCATCTAACCTCACTGATTGTGTCTACCCTCATCCAACCTCACTGATTCTGTCTATCCTCATCTAACCTCACTGATTCTGTCTGTCTACCCTCATCTAACCTCACTGATTCTGTCTACCCTCATCCAACCTCACTGATTCTGTCTACCCTCATCTAACGTCACTGATTGTGTCTGTCTACCCTCATCTAACCTCACTGATTGTGTCTGTGTACCCTCATCCAACCTCACTGATTGTGTCTA
>NW_022196903.1:139422424-139425955 GCF_008632895.1 Mastomys coucha | reverse complement strand
TACCCTCATCTAACCTCACTGATTCTGTCTACCCTCATCCAACCTCACTGATTCTGTCTACCCTCATCCAACCTCACTGATCGTGTCTACCCTCATCTAACCTCACTGATTGTGTCTACCCTCATCTAACCTCACTGATTCTGTCTACCCTCATCTAACCATGGGGCTTGCTGACATCTCTGACCAGAAGTCTCGCTAACAGAAATGGTAACAGCCTATCTTTGGTTTTTCCTCAGTAGTTCCATATCTGTGTGAAACCCATCTGGCCACCGAGAGCTCCTGCCCTCTCTAGTGTCTCCACAACACATTTAGATTTTTCTTGTGGGTGTGGGAGGGACCCAGCCACAGGGGCTCTTCTGTCCTGTTTCTCTTTTTCTCATGTTTGTTTTGGCAGACATTAGACTATTAACTGTACTTTGATCCCAGCCACCAGCCACCCTGAACAAGTCAAGCTAAGTGGTGGCAGTGGCTGGCATCAGTAGTCCATGCTCTCTATTGTGACTGGCGAATGGCTTCTCCATCACCCTAATGGACTATCACACCGGGAGCTCATCTATTAGCTTAGCTCTTCTACAGGGGTTAAGAAAGAAATGGTGTGCCACAGCTGCGGCTTCTAAAGGCCTCCCTCCCCCCGTATTACAAATGCTCTCTGCACACTTGCTATGCTTTTAATAATTGAGGACTGGGCTCTGAAAGCCTCCATATCCAGCTGGACCCAGAGGGACTGTAATCAAAAGAACATAATCAGATCCATGGCACCATCTCTCAGGCACCTCTGGAGACCCATAGACTCTGTTCTAGGAAAAGCAGACCACAGTGAGGCAGCTGCTCGGATTCCTCCGTGGGCCAGCACGCACGCCCCTTCTGTGAGACCTGCTTATGCCTGTGCTCCACTGACTGCTGGCTCTTCCCTCCTTACAGCCTGGTGGTAATCCTTAATCCGGCTTTAGCAATTCACTCAGACTGACCTGTGTCTTCCGAGTCATGTCTTATTCTTGGATCTCTGCCAACAAGTGGATTCTTTTCCCCATGACCTGTGCAGACTTCTTTCGAGGCTATGAAGGCAGAATACACTACATCCTGCTTGTTAGTTTTAGTGTGGGTTCTGGGAGTCAAACCCAGGTCCTTATGCTTCTGAGGGAAACACCAAATGACAAGTCTATCTCCCTAGCCCAGCACCAGGGTCTTAGGGCAAATACCCTCCTTGCCCAGGTGAAGGCAGAGGAGAGAGACAGCTAGTCTTGTGTATGTTAGATACACGAGTATATTCAACTTACAGAAGTCATGGAAAGGCTGGAGAGATGCTCAGTGGTTAAGAGCGCTTGTCCTTGCCAAGGGACCTGGTCGCAGTTCCCAGCACCCATGTGGCAGCTCACAACTCTCTGTCCCTCCAGTTTCAAAGCAGCAGACACTTTCTTCTGCCCCCTCAGGCTCTGCGTGCTCATGGCTCCTCTGCCCCCTCAGGCTCTGTGTACTCGTGGCTCCTCTGCCCACTCAGGCTCTGTGTACTCGTGGCTCCTCTGCCCACTCAGGCTCTGTGTACTCATGGCTCCTCTGCCCCCTCAGGCTCTGTGTACTCATGGCTCCTCTGCCCCCTCAGGCTCTGTGTGCTCATGGCTCCTCTGCCCCCTCAGGCTCTGTGTACTCATGGCTCCTCTGCCCCCTCAGGCTCTGCGTGCACATGGTACGCACGCATACGAGCAGGTAAAACACCCACGTAACATATAAATCTCTTTTTAAAGTACTTGGACTAGATCTATTATCTGTGCACTTTCCTATCTACTAATGTTTGCACCGATGGTGGCTACCTCATTGTGGCCTTCGATCAGTGGGTACATCGATAAAGAGAAATAAAAAGACAAAAATGCAACAGGTTTGCCGAATGAAAGTTACTTGTGGAAGTTACCCATCCACTGTGACTGTAGATGTGTTGGTTTTCTTCGCCTCATTATCTGCATCCTTCAGGTTTTGTTATAAACACTCAAAAAGTGAAAGGTTATGGTTTCTACTCCAAATGGGGATAGCATCCGATGGCAAAAGTTACATGCCCACCGCGTTCCGTGCTGGTGCCTGGTCCAGCAGAGTTCTTTGTGTTTGCCTTCATCCTGTGAGATCGTGGGGGGTTGGTGGGTGACCTGCAGAGGGAAACTCCATCTCCGCACATGTTCGAGTACACGTGTCGGAGCCACAAGGAAACACCCAAGATCTGCAAGGTATAGGCTCTGCAGAAGCCCTTGCAAATGCGGACCTCTGTATTTGTAATAGGAAGCCAGCTAATCGTGCCTGCTTCACCAATGGCTGCTTAAATCTCAGCCGGGCAGTTGCTGCCTGGAAAAAGCATTTCTAAAGAGGGCAGAGCTGCCAGTCCTGCTGCCCTCGCCCCGGGTCCACACCAGTCCTGCTACCCTCACCCCTGGGTCCGCACCAGTCCTGCTGCCCTCACCCCTGGGTCCGCACCAGTCCTGCTGCCCTCACCCCTGGGTCCACACCAGTCCTGCTGCCCTTGCCCCCAGATCCACACCAGTCCTGCTGCCCTCACCCCCGGGTCCGCACCAGTCCTGCTACCCTCGCCCCCGGGTCCGCACCAGTCCTGCTGCCCTCGCCCCCGGGTCCGCACCAGTCCTGCTGCCCTCGCCCCCGGGTCCGCACCTTACCCCGCACAGGCTGAAGAACCACACAGGCATTCCTGAGGAGCATTTTCCAAGTGTGCCTCAGAGAGAGTGGAGGCAGGTGAGACTGTGGGCTCCCAAGCCCATCTAGTCCTTTCCCCGGGGTTCCTCTTCTCACCCCAACCTGCCCCACCATTAATTTCCTGCCCCCCATGTCCCCTCCCCATGTCCTCCTCCCCCCACCGGGCAAACTGCCTTCAGTGACCGCACAACCACCCATGGGGGTGACCTTGTAATCTCAGGACAGTTTTACAGACATGTACCCCACTTCCTCCCCTTGTACAGATTTAAGGACTGGGGGGTGGCCTGGAGCTTTCTGACCAGAAGCCAGCCATCATTCTCCAGGGCTATGCTAAGAAATGTGTCAGTCCAGGAAGCCAGCACCACCTCTCATACCTGCTGACACCACTTCCCACTAACTAACGCTAGTTGCCCACAATCTGGGAAGGCATTCTTCCGGGGCCTCTTCTGCCAACGGGGTCAGTGATGTGGCTTCTTGTCAAGATAACAGAGGAGCCACAGGGCTCTCCTCACCACTGCACGTCAGTTCCCTGCAGGTGAATCTGCGAAGACTTAGCCCCCCTCCCTCCACTCCCACCTCTCATCCCCAGGCAACCCACTGCAGGCTCTAGCTCTGCAGCCCAATCCTGGGATTGAAACACCATGGTTGCCTGGGCGCAGTCTCAGGTGGGCACAATTACCTGGCCCTTCAGCACATGATTCCTACCTACTGCCTAACACAGACCTGCAGTCACCCAAGAGAGGGAGCCTCAGCTGAAGAATCGCCTCCATCAGATTGGCTTGTGGCTGGGTACTGTGAGAATCGCCTCCATCGGATTGGCTTGTGGCTGGGTACTGTGAG
>NW_022196903.1:139400960-139422414 GCF_008632895.1 Mastomys coucha | reverse complement strand
GCCTCCATCGGATTGGCTTGTGGCTGGGTACTGTGAGAATCGCCTCCATCGGATTGGCTTGTGGCTGGATACTGTGAGAATCGCCTCCATCAGATTGGCTTGTGGCTGGGTACTGTGAGATTTTCTTAACCACTAATTGATGTAGGAGGGCCAGCCCACTGCAGCCATGCTACCCTTGGATAGGCGGGCCTCAGATAGATGAGAAAGTTAGCTGGGCAGGCAACAGGAGCAGGCCAGGAAGCACAGTTCTCCATGGTCTCTGCTTCAGTTTCTGCCTCCAGGTTCCTGCCTGAGTTCCTGTCCTGACTTCACTCAGTAGTGCACCGTGACCTGGATGTGTGGGCTAAGTATACCGTTTCCCCTCCCAAGCTGCTTAGAACACTACGAAGATTCAATACATGAAGACAAGGGAAGCCCTTACCATAGTACCCTACAGCCAGAACTCAGTCTGTGGTAGCTATACCAAGCACATTCCAGCAGAGTCCAGGAGACAGAGCAGTTCCCAGCTCCACCCCACGCTCCACACCAAGCGATGCTCTAAAAGCTGTCTGTTGAGGCATCAACCATAAGTACTGCGAATGGGTGGGTGCTCCCTGCAGGTCAAGTGTTAGAAGAGTACAAGGACCTTCGATGTGTCATGCCACAGTAGAGGGCCGACACAGGGGACTCCATGCCCAGTCCGCCTTTCCCAATGTTAACGTGTTTATTTATTTTTTTAATGTATTCCGGTGGCTCAGTAGTTAAAATACTTGCTTCCTTCTCAGAGGGCCCCCTAGGACCCACATCAAGCAGGTCATAATAGTCTAACTCAGTTCCAGAGGAAGATGAAGCGCCTTTTAGACTCAAGGACATTGTATGTAGACAGTGTACACACGGACAAGAAGGCTCACACACATATACACAGATGAAATTAAATGAATTTTTAATTAAAAATGATAAAATGTGTGTGGGGTTCATGCGTGCACATGTGTGTATATGTGTGGGGGCATGCGTACATGTGATCATGCACGTGTGTGTGTGTGTGTGTGTGTGTGTGTGTGTGTGTGCGAGTGTGAGTGTGTGTGTGTGTGCGCATGCGCCATGGCAGAGGTTGGGGACAGCTTGGTTTCTCCTTTCACGTGAGTTATATTTAGCAGAATGCTGGGGAGACCTCATGGGTTTAGCTTCTGACATTCTTAAGAGACGCATTCTCAGGGCACACTCCCGCTTCCTCTTGGACAGCCTGTCCACCTCTCTTCCACAGTGCCCCCTGACCCTGGTATGCAGCAGTTGTACTGCCAGTGTATTTGTTGTGAGCGGGCTCCACATGATCTCTTGTTCTCTGCATTTGATAAGTGTGGTTTTCTGCAAAGGTCTCCATGTGTTGCAAAGAGACATTTCCTTGATGAGGGGTGAGAACCACACTTACGTCTGATGATCTGGAGACTCTTAACTAAACTTTTAAATGTATTCCAGTGCAATCACTGTAGAGGTGGTACCCTCAGCTCCTCCTTTAGACCAGAAGCTGTTGCTAAGCAGCACCTGTGGCCAGCACTGAATCAAATGGCCTCCTCCTGTTCTCCCTATGGGCAAGGCTTATAGCCTCCCTGTAAGGAACGGTTTATGAACATGGAAAAATGAACGCTAGGCAGATGAGATCGGCCTCAATTTATCAATGGACCTACAGCCCAGGGAGGAAGGATGCTTCACACGTCTACAGGGCCCATATGGGTGCTTGACTCAGGAACAGGGAACTGTGGACTGTGAGGACCGCCATCATGATATGGAGAAGGGGACACACGTCTTTACCTGTGGATGTGACTGGCCTACTTAAGTAACTCCTGAGAGACAGGCATGGGCTAGATCTGGTCCCTTCAGTGACGAGGTCCACTGGAGCTGGGGCCTCCATGTGAGAGCAGGGAGGGGAGGGGATGGCAGCTGGACCAGTCGAGGTTTCCCAGCTGCCAAGGCAGAACTTAACACGAATTTAGGCCTGACATTGCAAAAGGGGCTTTCCAAGGAGGGGCTGACACATGGCTGCCAGCACCCACAGCTCGATGGCAGGACGCGGGTGAGACACTGAGAGGCGAAGTCTGTCACACACAGCTGGATGGCAGGACACAGGTGAGACACTGAGAGGTGAAGTCTGTCACAAGCCTGGATGTTGCTCTTCCAGGCCAGAGCTAGATTCTGGCCATGAGAGACTTGTACACCTGCGAAGCTCTCTCAAGTTCCCAAACTCACCACTGTTAGCCCATGGCTCTGGGGTTTATTCCTTCCGTTAAGATCCTGCAGACTTAAGTTCATCTTCTTCTACGCCAACGTAGTCACTTGGGGGAAAGTATGTCTTGGGATTTTATAAGAAGCGTCTGTGGGAAGCACAAGAGTGATAAACCCCACAATGGTCTAAGGTCATGACCTGAGAGCCACGGTGAACACAAGCTCTTCTGTTCCACAGAGACTTTACGTGGGGTTTGTACACAGCACCCTTGATTCATTTCTCTGACTTAGCTGCAAGGTGCATGTTATTCTCTGGGTATTTAAATATCACCAATAAATGACAAATTTAAATTATTAAAGATTTTAGTAACTGGCCTCATCAAGTGTTTTCAAAGAGACAAATAGGAGGAGATGCAATGTTGGTGGACATGAGCGAGTCAGGGTGACATTTGGTGACATGAGCGAGGGAGGGGGACATTTGGTGACATGAGCGAGTCAGGGTGACATTTGGTGACATGAGCGAGTCAGGGTGACATTTGGTGACATAAGCGAGGGAGGGTGACATTTGGTGACATGAGCGAGTCAGGGTGACATTTGGTGACATGAGCGAGTCAGGGTGACATTTGGTGGACATGAGTGAGGGAGGGTGACATTTGGTGGACATGAGCGAGTCAGGGTGACATTTGGTGACATGAGCAAGTCAGGGTGACATTTGTGACATAAGCGAGGGAGGGGACATTTGGTGGACATGAGCGAGTCAGGGTGACATTTGGTGACATGAGCGAGTCAGGGTGACATTTGTGACATAAGCGAGGGAGGGGACATTTGCCTCTAGCATATTCAGCATAGCATGTGGCTATTTTCATCTTCACAATGATTTTTAAAAAGTATTTTTCTAACTTTGCAGATGAAAAAGTTGGGCCAAGAGTGTCCAGTAACTACAACGGACAACAGCTAGTTAGCCAGACCAAAGTGCAGGGGGTTGTCCACCTGTCTACCCGTCCATCCATCCATCCATCCATCCATCCATCCATCTTCACTTCTTGCTGGTCTGGGTGTCTCCTCTGCTGACACCAGACCCATTTCTTCAGCATTCCAACATAAACCGAGGACAAGCAGCTTCCAGGAACCTTCTAATCCCTCACCAGCAGGTTAGCACTGCTGATAGTCACTCAACAGCAGGTTAGTTAGTTCTGCTGATAGTCCCTCAACAGCAGGTTAGCACTGCTGATAGTCACTCAACAGCAGGTTAGTTCTGCTGATAGTCCCTCAACAGCAGGTTAGTATCACCGAAGCCTCTGGCTTAGGGTCCTCAGCCTCTTCAGTGTACAGCCAGCCCTATCAGGTAAGCCACTCTAGTGAAGTCTCACAGATGTAAGTGTGTGTATGTTTACCCAGTCACAGGGTGTGTATCCGTTCTCCTGGCCCTGTTCCTCTAGAACTCTGACATACCACAGAGGAGTGCCCAAAGTTCACCAAGCTCTCGTTCCCACTCACATACACACTCATACATGTACACACACACATAAAGGAATGCTCATAATATCAGGTGTCTGCATCTCTAGAACCTCACTGTCTCTCCGTGTCTTTGCTCTGGTGTCAACTTAACCTGTAACCACTCTGTTACCATGACAGCAAGACAGGAAGCAAGAGAGTATGGGCACAGTGGAGAAGAGTTTGTGCATGGCAAGCTAGGCCTGGTAGCCCACACCTGTCATTCCAGGAGTAGGGAGGCTGAGACAGGAGGATCTCCAGTCAAGGCCATCCTGACTTCAGAATAAGACTATCATCGAAACAAAGCATACCAAGGTGAGTGGGTGCATCGTGCAGGGCCTGATCACTTGCTTGGTTCACTCAGCCATGTCTGGAGGCCATCTGAAACCACTGAGCCTCAGTACTCAGAGAGGAACCACTGAGCCTCAGTACTCAGAGAGGAGGAGGAGGCCAGGCCTTTTCTTTCTGTCCAAGCACACAGTGAGCTCACTCACTGCCCTGGGTTGTGTCTAGAGAATTAAAAGAAACAAGAAATTAAAGCACTAATCCTAGTGCCCAGCACACATAAGTCACCAAGTATGGGATCAAAACGCCATGGATGGAAGCTAGCTAGCACTGTGCTCAGTGATGGCCTGCACAGTCATGTCTGAATAAAAGTTTCCTGGTGTGGACTTGAAGGATGAATAACAGGAATTTGTGTGTCCGTGGGTGGATGGGGGTGGGGGTGGCATGCAAGTGGGCGTGTACAGCCTTATGAGCAGGATGTGCAGGGGTAAAAATAGCCCTCCAGGCAGCTAGCAAACACCTTCCATAGGGAAACAGTCAGACACCACGGTTTTCTTCCTATTTTCCAAAATGTCATCTCTCAGTAGCTCATGCCAGAGCATGTCAGCGTCTGCCAAGAGCTCTGACGAATGTTTGGTCCTAGTGACTCATCACCACCATAAAGCAAACATGGTGGTGACTCGTT
This sequence comes from Mastomys coucha, assembly GCF_008632895.1. Lineage (NCBI taxonomy): Eukaryota > Metazoa > Chordata > Mammalia > Rodentia > Muridae > Mastomys > Mastomys coucha. The sequence continues at coordinate 139,417,751 of NW_022196903.1, read as the reverse complement.
CCCTCCCCTCTTGGAGCAGCACTACAGACAAGCAGTGTGTGAGTGTATGTGTTTGCGTGTGAGTGTGTGTGTATATGTATGAGTGTGTATGTGAGTGTGTGTGCATGTGTGACTATGTGTGTGAGTGCATGTGTGACTGTATGAGTGTGTATGTGAATGTGTATGTGTGTGTGAATGTGAGTCTGTATGAATGCATGTGTGTATGCTGTGTCTCTGTGTGTGTGTATGTGTGTGTGTGTGTGTACATGTATGTGTACAGATGTGCCTCTCTGCACTTGAGACTTGGTGTGTGTGTACATGTATGAGTGTGTATGTGAGTGTGTGTGTGCACATGTATGTGTACAGATGTGCCTCTTTGCACTTGAGACTTGGTGTGTGTGTATGTGTACATGTATGAGTGTGTATGTGAGTGTGCATGTGTGACTATGTGTGTGAGTGCATGTGTGACTGTATGAGTGTATATGTGTGTGTGAATGTGAGTCTGTATGAATGCATGTGTGTATGCTATGTCTCTGTGTGTGTGTGTGTGTGTACATGTATGTGTACAGATGTGTGCCTCTCTGCACTTGAGACTTGGTGTGTGTGTGTATATGTGTGTGTGTGTGTGTGCGTGTGTGACTATGTGTGTGAGTGCATGTGTGACTGTATGAGTGTGTATGTGTGTGTGAATGTGAGTCTGTATGAATGCATGTGTGTATGCTGTGTCTCTCTGTGTGTGTGTATGTGTGTGTGTGCACATGTATGTATACAGATGTGCCTCTCTGCACTTGAGACTTAGTGTGTGTGTGTGTGTGTGTGTGTGTGTGTGTGTGTGTGTGTAGATGTGTGAGTACAGATGTGCCTCTCTGCACTTGAGGCTTGCTCTCTGCAGAGTAGAGAGCATTTGTTTAAGCTCAGGAGCGTTGGTGGGGGCTCTTTCGCCATGAGAATCAGCAACGATGAAATGACACCAGTGCTAAACAACAAAATCCAAAGGAGGGAAAGAGTCAAGCACTGTGCTGGGGTTTTTATTTGTTTTGTTTTCTTAGTGGTTGAACACAGGGCCTTGTGTGTGCAAGAAAAACACTGCTTCTGGGGTGTTAAAACATCTCCATCTGTTACACTGACTGTCTTAGTCAGGGTTTCTATTCCTGCACAAACATCATGACCAAGAAGCAAGTTGGGGAGGAAAGGGTTTATTCAGCTTACACTTCCACATTGCTGTTGATCACCAGAGGAAGTCAGGACTGGAACTCAGCAGGTCAGGAAGCAGGAGCTGATGCAGAGGCCATGGAGGGATGTTCCTTACTGGCTTGCTTCTCCTGGCTTGCTCAGCCTGCTCTCTTATAGAACCCAAGACTTCCAGCCCAGGATGGCACCACCCACAAGGGGCCCTACCCCCTTGATCACTAACTGAGAAAATGTCCCACAGCTGGATCTCATGGAGGCACTTCCCCAACGGAAGCTCCCTTCTCTGTGATAACTCCAGCCTGTGTCAAGTTGACACACAAAACCAGCCAGTACAGGGAGGGTGGCGTCATTGTTGAAGGACTGGGTGTCACTTGGGAGCAGGTTTTGAGGTTTCAAAAGACTCATACCATTACCAGTGTGCTTGTCTCTATCCCCTACTCATGGATCAAGATGTGGACTCTCAGCTGTCCCTGCCTCCATTGCTCTCACCCAAGGGTGCTCTGTGTCTGGGACTTCTGGAAGCCAGGCTGACCTTGGGTGTAGAACAATGGATTATCTTGGTGCCTCCATGAAGAGAGGAATGAGATAGCTCACAGAAGAGGGGTGAGATAGCTCAGAGTCCACAATGGTCTGAAGCAGGGTAAAGGGTTCAGAGGAAGGCAGAGCTGCCAGTCCAGAACATGGAGGAGTCAGCCCTTCTTACAACGCGGTTTCTGGGTGCTTTGTATAACCTTAGGTAGAGAGGGCACCGACAGACCAAAAAACGTGATAAGAGCAGGAGATAAAAGCTGAGTCAGACGGTTTTAGGGAAGAAAGGCACAAAGTGACCACTTCTGACTCTCATCCTTGGCTAGAAGCCAGCAAAGCTCCACTTGGCATTATTTACAAACCCAACACCTCAGGCTGTGCCGTCTTCCACGTAGAACCTCTGTAATCAGTTTTAGGACAGAGGCCCCACTTCCCACAGCCTGGGCTAGCCATGCTCCTCCATCTATCCCAGCACACCTGTCAGAGGGAGTAACAGGGACAGTGAGAAGATTTCATCGATGTGCTGGGAGGAACAAACAGAAGATCCAGGGACCCCAGAGTTATCTTCGGGATACTGACAGGAGCCTAAATGGAGGATACACGCATGTGGGTTACAAGAAAGGGGGATCTCTGTGGCAGGCCTCAATGCTGACATGTTGGCCTTTGGGTTGGTGGAAGAGAGCTGGTCTGTTTGTACATTCTACAAAGCTTACTTACCTAATAGTCACAGGGCACATGTTAAACCTGACACAGAGGTGATCCAAGAATGAGAGCTATCATGAGGGCTAAAAATAGCCCCAGGTAATTAGGCTCCTGACCTACAACACCTCTCCTGTCCAAGACCACAGAAGTCGGGGCTGGAGAGATGGCTCAGTGGTTAGGAGCACTGACAGATCTTTCAGAGGTCCCGAGTTCAATTCCCAGCAACCACATAGCAACTCACACCACTTTTAATGGTATCTGATGCCCTCTTCTGGTGTATCTGAAGACAGTGACCGTGTACTCATATACATAAAATAAATAAATAATACTTTAAAAAAAAGAAAAGAAAGAAAAAAAGAAAGTACAAATAGAACAGATTTGAAAAAAAAAATCACAGAAGTCAATCAGCCTCAGAGAATCCTAAACAGGGAATAGCTCTCATCTAAGAACTTTAGTTTGCACCAGCCTGCGCTACTACTGATGCTGAGAATAGCCTGAGCTACATAAAAAGACCCTGTCTCAAAACCACAGGTAAGACAGCACATTCACCTCACACACAGACACACACACACACACACAGACACACACATACACACACACAGACACATATACACACACACACAGACACACACACACAGACACACATAGACACACACATACACACACACATACACACACAGACACACACATACACACACACAGACACACACACACAGACACACATAGACACACACACAGATACACACACAGACACACACACACACAGACACACACACAGACACACACACAGACACACACACAGACACACACACACAGACACACACACATAGACATACACACACACAGACACACACACACACAGAGACATACACACATACACACACACATCCTCTGAAGATGTGTATTTTTTTAATTCAGGATTTTTTTTTAACTCCTACAGTTTAAAAAAATGAGGAGCACAGTGGGGACATACTTGTTTTGAGTTCTGAAGTTAGGTTTCAAGTTTCTTGGCTTTGGACTTCCCTGTCTTCAGTTCAGTGCAGACTGCCACCAAGGTAGCATTCTGAGTGCCACCAAGTGTCACTGGCGTGGTGTAGAGAGAGCAGCTAGCTCTCGTCATAGCTCGGGGGAGGGAAGACCTTTGACATAAGAATACACTTCACTACGCTGTTGCTCTCTGTTATATTTATCATTCTTTAGCGTGTGTCTCTTCCACAAGAAGCAATGTACTTAGTAAGACCCAGCTCTGCTGTCTCTTGAGAAATGCTCTGGGGAGCCACTCTTAAATAATGCAGATGTGACGTTCTACAAGGTTGTGAACAGCAGAGTCTGGGGCCCTGTGACACAGGGCCGTTCTGGGCAGAGTGTGTCCCCTGTGATTCTGACTGCCGGCTGGGCGGACGAATACTACTGTCTTCTGCTTGCGGAAGAGAGGGTAAGTCCGGAGGCAAGAGCATTTAGGAGCGCTGCGCTAAACAGCTGCATGGCTTCTAGCAGGCTGATTGGCAGTCCCAGCCTTTCAGCTCAGGGGAGGCCTGAAGCATTTCTTGACTTAACCACAGAAGATTTTTTTTTAAATTCTGAATCACCTTGTAGTGAAACCAGATCTGTCCTGCCTGATGTGTGGGCAAAACCCAGCTGTGTGTTATTCAGTGCTATTCCAGCTGCGTGTTATTCAGTGCTATTCCAGCTGCGTGTTATTCATTCAGTGAGCTGTGGACGGGAGACAACAAATGACTAAGATTCTAAAACTCTGGCTCTTACCTTTAGGCAGCAGGTTGTATGGTGAGGGGAAACAAAGGCAACCAGTCATTCTAAAGTCTAGCCTTGTCCCTCTGGGCAGGTGGTCAGCCTTCGTTCTCAGATACACACATTGCTGTTCATCAGGCCTCTGAGTAGCAGGGGGAGACTAGCATATGCCAAACGCACCGAGCCCCACATTCCTCCCCAGTGTCCTAGATTAAAGATTAGCCCAGAGCAAACAAATGATTAGCAGTGTGTAGTGTAGATTCCTCCCTTCAGAAGGAGGTATAATGAGCTCTTACACAGAGAGTATGAAGTGTCCATGCATAGCAACACATTCATGACAGATTGATAGTGGCTTCGGAAGGAGAGGGACGTTTGTTCTGGAATCAGGGCAGTTCACTCCAACACGAGATGCTGACATGGTTGCTCACAGAGAGAATGATGTTGGGCCAGTGGCCGTCTCTCAGAACCACCTTCCCCTAAGAAACCAAGGACAGGATCTTAGGCACGCGGCTTTCATAAGAATGAAAAATAATTCGGTGGGTTCTGCTTACGGTTATATCAAAGTCCATGATGGGCCACAGGGATCACTATAAACTAAAAGATAATAAGTAGATCAATTCTCAAAAACATTTTTGGTTCTTTTTTTTTTTTTTTAACTTTCATTGGTTCCTTGTGAATTTGACATCATGCACCCCAGTCATGTCCTGCCCCCCCCCATGTCCACCCTCCACCCTGGAAACCTCCCCCCAACAGAAAAGAATCTGGTTGTGGAAGCTGTAGTGTGTCACAGTGTGTCGCATAGTACACCCTTTTGTCCACACTTTATGCTTGCAAATGTCCATTGCAATGACTTGGTCTGGCACGAGGCCTCTGGCTTCTGCTACTCTGTAGATATTAGAACCTCACAAGGATCCCTCTTGGATATCCCATTGTTGCCCTGTGTCATGGAGATCTGTGTTTTGGATCTGTAGGACCAGCACTTCATGTGCTCTAGCAGTTCATCAACAGGGTAGATGTTGGGGTGGACCAACTCAAAGCCCTGGATCTGGGCCTGAGAGGTAGCTGAGCTGGTCAAGCCCATCGGCCCTCCTGCTCCCATGCCCTCGGGGCTGGCTAATCAGCAACCCCACAACCAGGGCTAGCTCTACTCTGCTAGCCCTGGTCCTGGGTCAGCTCTCCTGAGTCCTGCAGCAGATGAGGGACAAGCACAGCTCTCCTGCTATCATGACTCCATTAGGGCCAACTCTCCAGTCCGCCACTGTGGTGAGGGCATAGGAGGCTGAGGGATAAATGTTTCCCTCCCAGATACCACTGTATATCAGACAAGAGGCAGGGGCTACTTTCTCACGCTCACATCCTCATGGCCAGTTCACCCACAACCCCCTCATCCAGGGCTAGCTCTGCTGTGCTGCAGAAGTAAAGTGCAGGGCCTGCTCTCCTGGATAATGCAGCCAGAGAGAGGCAGGTCCACCTCAGCCACTCTGATGACCTTGGGAAGAGCTTTCTTGACCACCATAGGTGGCAAAGGGTGGGGGGGGGTGTCTCACCTCTCTCTTGCCCATGTCACTGCACAGCAGACAAGTAGCGTGGCCAGCTCTCCCATGCCCATGCTCTCAGGGTGGCTCACTCATGCCCCTGCCATTAGGGTCCGCTCTCCCAAGTGCTGCAGCTGGTGAGGGGCAGGGCCTGCTCTCCTTCTCCCAGCTGAGAGAAGGGCCAGGTCTCTGCCTGCATCAGGTGGTGAGAGGTTAGGGGAGAGGAGGGTATCTCTCCTCATGGGGACAACTGGTAGGGTGAACTCACCCAGAACTTCCACAATGCGTGGGTCCTTCTCTCCTGAGTGCTGCAGTTGGCTAGGGATGGGGTCAACTCTCCTGATTCCATGCCCCTAGAGCCAGCTCTCCCACAATGTCCAGGTGAGAGTGGGGCCAGGGCTGCAAAGCCCTCAGACATGAACAAGTCCCCATGCTGCCGGCAACCCAGACCAGGGTCTTCTACCTGACCTTTGGTAGTAACACACCCCTGCTGCTGCAGGGCCACAGACCCAGAAGTGTCTCCCAATGACAGCACAGGCCAGGACCCCACCATGGTCCCAGGTGGCATCACCAGCTACCCACATGAGACTGCTCCTCACTACCCTGGAGTCTCCAGTCCTCCCTCTCTTCATTGTGTCCATGCCCTTCTGTTTCTCTCTCTTCCATCTCTCCACCACTTACTTGCTCCTCTTAGTGGTGCCCAAGGCCTCCAAGTGTCTGGGGTCATCTCAGGAGTGCTATGCCCAGCATGGGCATTATGGAGCCTGACAGGGGTCTTCTGGGTATCTACACACCCAGGCCTGTGTGGTGCCAGGCTGTTAGCTGTCTCAGGCTAGCTTCCTGTCCAGGCCTCATGGCACTAGTCTGGTGGTCATCTTTGGCTCTCACCTTGCCCCACTCCCATCCCCCAGGTGGCTCCATTTGAAGGTTGTCTGTCTTAGGCTTACTCCTGACACCATCCCTCAGTTCCAGGCAGAGTTCTTCTAGTCTCTAGCTTGGTCCCTGGTCCTGGGAGCCATTGGGGCCTGAATGGTACCAGACTGGCGGTCACCTCGGACTCGCTTTTTCCTTAATCTTTAGACATTCTCAGGTCAGAACACTGAGCGCAGACATGGCCTCTCTCCTCTCTGCCACCTACTGATACACATGTGACCCAGCAGTCTTTGTTTTCTTAATGAATGCCGAGGAGTGTAACAGACCTGTTCTTCCCTGGCCGCACTGGCTGTTGGAGATCTGTAATGATTAAGCTTGCCATGGGGCTGTTCTGAAGGAAGCAGAGCTCATAGTAGCCAATAAGCATGAGTCATGTGCTGGAATCCAGAGGCTCTGCCAAGAACACAGCCTTCTACCCAGGAGATTTCTGTTACGTCCTGAGCAGTGGGTGCAGTTGGGACCCGAGGTTGGACAAAGGAGCAAAGAGTGTGACAGTCCTGAAGGGCTTAGATCACAAAGATGGGTGGAAGCCAGGAGGGAAGAGAAACAACCTACAAGTGCCTCCTGCTAATGCAGTTCCCCATGAGAATTGCCTTCCACCTACTTCTTAAGTAGCTTTACCCCACATCCAGCATGCATTAAAAAGCAAGCTATAAGACATGGGAGTAGACGGGACAATTTGCAGAGAGGAAGGGAGGGAAGAGGGCGGTGAAGTGGAGCATGGATACGAGGGGAGCATGCGCGCTGCATGTGAGATGACGTCAGACTGGAACCTAGTATTATCCTGCGACTGTCTTAACTAAGAAACACCAACTACGGTTTATATCCTGTGATAAAACACTAGGACTCGAGTGACCGTGGGAAGACAGTTTATGTGAGCTTACACATCCTGGTCACAGTAATCATAGATGGCTGAGGAAGTCGGCCAGGGACTCGAAGCAGGAACTGAATCAGGGGCCTCGGAGGGATGCTGCTTGTTGGCTTGCTCAGCCGCTTTCCTCTACAGTCCAGGGCAACCTCCCAGGGATTACTCGGTCCACAATGGGCTGAACCCTCTCACATAAATTATAAATCAAGATGACGCACAAGCTTGCCTGAAGGCCAACCTGCTGTGGTCATACGATAGTTGACATTTCCTTGTCTCAAATGTCTGTAGCTCTACCCCACATCAGGTTCAAAAAAAACCTAACCAGGACGTGTTCTCATTAAAATAAAAAGATATTTTAAGGGCTGGTGAGATGGCTCAGCGGGTAAGAGCACTGACTGCTTTACCGAAGGTCCTGAGTTCAAATCCCAGCAACCACATGGTGGCTCATAACCATCCATAATGAGGTCTGATGCCCTCTTCTGGTGCATCTGAAAAATAGCTACAGTGTACTTACATATAACAATAAATAAATAAATCTTTTTAAAAAAAAGATATTTTAAGATTGTATTTTTTAAGTATGTGGAAAGAAACAAGTAACTATAACTATTATTGAGAAAATTCGAGAGGTGAGCATTGTAGTCACAGAGCTGGACTGAGAGCAGAGTCTCGCCGCTAGGGACCCAGAGCATTGGGGCCTAGTCAGGGAGCTGACGTAGTCTGAAAGCATTCTGGGAATGGGAGATCCTTAAAACAATATGAGGGAAATAATATGGGGCAGTTTCATTGTCCTGTTGCTCGGGCATCAGAACTAGACTAGACTCTGCCCCTAGACTCTTGGATTCCCACCAGTGCCACTGGGTCCGTAGGCTCTCAGCCTTGGGATTCCCGATACTCCATTACACTGAGAAGGTGAAGCCGAACTGTTAGCATTTGTCTAAGCTCCGCCCACAGTTGCCTGGCCACAGCCAGGTGTGCCTGACTCACAATAAAGGGGGCTGCTTGCCCCCTCCACTCTCTCTTGCTCACCCTCTGTCCTCACCCCCCTTCCTCCCCTCTCCAAGTACTCATGGCCAGCCTCTATTCCTCTTCTCTTTCCCTCCCCCTGCTCTCTTTCTCTCTCTCTTTGTCTTTCTCTCTCTCTCTCTCTCTCTCTCTCTCTCTCTCTCTCTCTCTCTCTCTCCTCTCTCTCTCCCTTTCTCTGTCTCTACTACCCTCTTAACTCCCCTCCCCATGCCCTTAATAAACTCTATTCTATACTATACAGTCATGTGGCTGGTGTGTCAGGAGGAAGAGATGCCTCAACATGGGTCCATGGAGGCACCCCCTTCCCCCATACCTGCTACACATCCACCAAACATATTCCTCCTCTTTTATCATTTTTAAAAACACAAGACTGACTCCATGACAGGTTTCAAGTTGGCAGTCTAAGAGACTAGACCTAAGACCTGGGAAAGTCCTGGCAAGTCAGTTAAAAAAAAAAAAAAAAAACCCAGATTTCAGGCAGCTAGTCAGAAACTAGAAGGTGCCCAGCCACCTAGCCTAAAGCAAGGACAATGGTCAGCAAGTTTCCAGATCTCCCCAGTAACAGGTTTCAGCTCCCACACCCCAATAATAGAATGTCCCTAGAGAAGGAGTAAGATACAGGTCTCCTACTTTGAAATCCCCTAATGTGCTTTAAATTGAGCCTGAGAGCTCATTTGGTTGTGTTTCCATTTTGGAATGAGGGACCCAGGCATGCTGGTCTTCTGCAGTGCCACGGACTGGGGTTTCTTACGGGGCCCCTTATTCCGCGGACGATGGGTTCTGGCCAGGTGTGCACGGGATTCAGCTTTGTCAAACAGACTAGACACGAGTGGTGTAAGGTCTGAGTGTATCTCTCAAAAAATGACATGAGGCTTTTACAATTATTTGACTTTTACAATTATTGCAAATTATTGCAAAAGAGAGATGAAAAATCTGGCAGCTCAGTAGTTGAGGTACCTCTGAGGCCATCTAAAACACACTGGATCTAAAACATCAGCCATCTCCTCTGGACTGGTGCAGCACTCCCGGGCTCCGAGCATGTTCAGGCTACATGGTCCTGGCCGGAGTCCTGGGGGCGCTGCGGGGCGCGAGCCAAGAGAGTAGAGGCTCGAATCTCGAATCCTCAATGCTGAATGCTCGAATCTCGAATGCTTACTCTCTCGAATCTCAACTGGTGCTACACCTCCCGGGCCCAAGCACTCTGGGCCCGGGGGGGCTATGGACTGCATGGATCTAAGTCCTAGTCCACCTAAGCTCTGGTTCTAGTCTGAGCGAGCGAGCGAGTGAGTCCGAATGCTGAATGCAGACTGCTGCATCTAGAATGCTGACTGCTGACTGCCTGTTGCTGAATGCTCTATGCTGTCTCTCTTTCTGTAAACTTTAATGCCCTACCCACAATGCTGGAGGCAATTAGTTTGGATGGCTTAACATTCCAAGCCAGGGTTTGACTAGGACGTTGGAACATTGGTGAAGGTCAGAGAGCAATGTCGAATTTTCTTTTTCTAGCTGTAAAGAAATGATATCTTGGTGGGCCCCTAGCACACAAGTACGAGGACATATCTGGGCTACCTCTGAGTTTGGGGTGCGAGGTGACAATGCGGAGGCAGGAGACTGACTTTCCTTGAAGTTTACGCCTCAAATACCGCCGTCAAGCAAAGTGTGCGTGGCACTGCAGAATGAAGCAATCCTTGCTTTTGCATACTATTTGAGTCTGGGATATTATTCTTTGGCTAACCACAGACCCTTACAACAGCACTGGTTCTGGGGCCTCACGCTCTGACTAAGCCATGCTATGTGCATCCCTGGGGGCTTCCTGGCATACAGACTGCCATCGTGGGACCTCTCAGCCTCTGTGGTTGTGTGAACCAACTCCCCCACAAAATGCCTTCTCACATCTGCCTTCCTGGCTGTGTCTCTGAGGAACAAGACTGACAGATTTGAAACCGGAAAAGAATGTCCCTCCACACTGTCGTCTCTACACAGTGGAAGAATTCTCACAAGAAGACTGGGGTAACCGGAGCGGACTAACCACTTAATGGGGAAGGGCAAAACATTTAAAGCCAATTGTTGTTGGTACAGTGAAAAAAAAAAATGGCTTAACTACAGGGTCCAAAAAAATAACTAGACTCTCCAGTATACACTTACAAAATCTGCAGAGCCTAGGCCTCTCCAGGTGAGAGGGCCTTGACGCCCATGGAGCCCACGGTGCTCTCCAAATCTGCCAGGAGCCTTTCCCACCAGAGCAGTCCAGAGTGTGAGGAAGTGGTAGACTTACTACACTGACCACAGCAAAGCAAGCGCACACCTCTTTGGTCAATGGCAGGCACGTTCACATCTCTCCCCCACTTTGGGGTGAGGGCTGGAGAGATGGCTTAGCAGTGGCAAGCTTCTACACTGCCTGCCAGATCCCAGCAACCACTTCAGGCAGCGCATGGCCTCCTGGAACTCCAAGGCGTCTGGGATCTGATGTCTTGATGATGAAGGAAAACGGTCGCCATCTTTTTTTTTTTTTTTAAAGAGATCATGTCCGTAGAGCCCATGCCCCTTTGGGTCTGAACACACTCGGTCCTCTGTGAATTAATGGCTGAGGGAAGGAAGCACTTCTCTGTCACAGTCAGCCTGTGAGACCTTGTGGAAGAAAGAAGCTCCGCTGAATTCTAGGACTGTCACGAGAGATTTAAGAGTTCGGCATTCTGGTTTACTTCTTCCATTTGGCCCCGTGACTTGAAAGAGAATGCAGAATGAGGTCAGGTGTGATCAGGGTGGTGTGGCGGGACAACACCACGGAAAGTTCAGACGCCTATGCTGGCCCGGTGCTTGCGGTACTAATGAAAACATCAGTTCAGATGTGTGCAGTTCATTGGCATTCCTGCTGGCTGATGCAAGTTCTGGAGTCTTTAATGAGTTACAGGCACATTTGTCTGAAGGAGGAAGTCACAGACGGGCTTGAAATGGGTTATGTGTAGAGTAGGGTGGGGACACTTTGAGATGGCGGTGGTGTCCCATCTGATAGATCTGTGGTCTGGATATAAATGTATACTTGGAGGGCTTCACTGGCCTCAAAAGAACCCAGAACCTAAGATGGACAATTTTAGTAGGGAATGATTACATTGCTGTATGTAAGTCATAGGAAAATATTTTTTAATAGCAACACAAAGAAAGTGAATATGAATGTCTCCAAGGACAGCTGGCCTCTAAGCCAGGATCTGCAAACTGCAGGCCCTGACTCCTCACCCTCACGGGGTTGAGTTGAAGAGAAGTCAGCAACAGGGAAAGGTTCTGACACCGGCAGAAATTAACTAGCAATCCAACACAGAACGGATCTGAGACGTTTCTGACAAAACTCAGCTGTGCTGCAGGAGAAACTCTTACAGCCTTGGTACTGTCTGCACAACTCTCACCTCACAGAGAACAGGGGTAGTTTATTCTGGAGCCAAATATGTGTGACTGTGGCCTGGAAACATGGATTTAGGTAACCTCCAAGTCCAGTGTTCCAATGCAGAAGGAATTTCATGGAGCTTCTATACTGACAACGAAGATTCTTCAAATACGTTATGTAGGCAGTCACGAAGAACAGAGAAGTCCCAGCTGCTCTCTGATGACCCTCAGCTATTTCATTGAAAGAAAATTGGGAGTTTGCTAAGTGAATACATCCAGGAGGGTTTTACCTGTGTGCAATCAGAACACTAGGGTGGTGTGGGGTGAATGGCTGCTTAGTAGGCTAAAAGGTCTCCTAAGATAATTAGGTTCTGGGCCTGCAACACTCCAACTTCCCCACAGTCCTTGAGGTTTCAGCAGCTGCTCGGCCTACAGAGACCCCGGGGTACTCAGTTGCTAACATAGAACAGTTACACTTTGTGCCGCACACCACACAGCTAACCAAGTGCCCATCTCAAATTTAAGACTGTTGTTTGTCACAAACCATTGTGTTTGGCTGTCTATGCGAAGCTATCTCATGTGGAAGCACAATAGTCTAATTATGGAAAAAAGACTTTGCATGCTTTGTTCCACAGTGCTTATTGAATTGTATTGAAGTAAACGAACAAGCACATCCACTCCAGTAATGTGCAAACGATCCTGTCTGTAATGAATAGTAAAATTATATATGCATCAAAGACTTGTTTCCAAAGCTTGATGGCTTACTGTAAGTAAACATTTGATTTATATTCCTGTTTTATCTACTTATACACCCAGGCCGGCAAGAAAGGGCCACAAACAGAAAACATTGAAGAAGCCCTGCTCTGAAAGGAAGGTGAACACACATTTGACAGCCCCAAAGTTCCAAATACTCGATACAATTTACAGACCACATGAAGCTCAAAAGAAGGAAGACCAAAGTGTGGGTGCTTTGGCCCTTCTTAGAAGAGGAACAAAACACTCACAGGAGTAAATATGGAGATAAAATGTAGAGCAGAGACTGAAGGAAAGGCCATCTAGAGACTGCCCCACCTGGGGATTCATCCCATATACAGTTACCAAACAGAGACACTATTGTGGATGACAAGAAGTGCACGCTGACAGGAGCCTGATATGGCTGTCTCCTGAGAGGTCCTGCCAGAGCCTTACAAATACAGAGGTGAATGCTTGCAGCCAACCATTGGACTGAGTGCAGGGTCCCCAATGGAGGAGTCAGAGAAAGGACTGAAGGAGTTGAAGGGGTTTGCCACCCCATAGGAAGAACAACAATATCAACCAACCAGAGCTCCCATCGTTCCCAAGGGCTAAACCACCAACCAAGGAGTACACATGGCTCCAACTGCATGTGTAGCAGAGGATGGCCTTGTCATGCACCAATGGAAGGAGAGATCCTTGGTCCTATGAAGGTTCAATAGATGTCCCAGTGTAGGCATTGAGGAATCGAAGGTGGGGAGGTGGGAGTGTGTGTGTGGGTGGAGGAACACCCCCATAGAAGCAGGGGGAGGGAGACTATATAATAGGGGGAAACCAGGGAAGGGGATAACATTTGAAATGTAAATAAAGAAAGCATCCAATAAAAAAAGAGAGAGAGAAAGGAGGAGAGAGAAAGAAAGAGGGGCCGGGTAGCTGAATGTGAGCCAGCGTTTGTCAGTGGCCTGTGCTTCAGCTCTGGCCTCCAGGTTCTTGCTTGAGTTCCTCCCTGACTTCTTTCAATGATGGACTGTCACCTGTAAGCTAAAATAAACCCTTTCCTCCTCAGGTTGATTTTAATCATGGCGCTGGTAAACATCTGCGCTTCCACTGTTCTGGAAGATTCTACAGAAGCTGTTCACCAACACCACAGTACCTGTGGCTTGAAGACCAACCAGCAGCCTCCCTCCAGTCCTCAGGCCAGGGTGTAGAACTATATCCAAGCAGAACCTGGATGGTGATGTGTTAGAGCCCGATATCCGGCTAACCTGGGAACCTGAAGCAAGGACTGGCAGGAGACAGGGATTGCCCCTGGAATCATTGCTAAGGTTATTCTCAAAGGCATTAAGTCTGTGACTAGACAGCAGCTTTGGATGTACCCTCAGTGTGCAGACTCGCCACCTCTGTAACCTCAAAATGGACACATGGAATTTGCTACTGACGAGTTCATGTGTGTGTGTGTGTGTGTGTGTGTGTGTGCACGAGTACAATATGTATATGTGGTACACGGGAGTGTGGTAAATGTGAATGTGATGCATTTGAATGTGGTACATGTGAATGTGATATATATGAGTGTGACGCATGTGTATGTGATGCATGTGTATGTGACACATATGAGTGTGATACATGTGGGAGTGGTACACGTGAGCGTGGTACAGGTGAGTATGGTACAAGTGAGCGTGGTGCACGTGAGCGTGGTACAGGTGAGCGTGGTACAGGTGAGTGTGGCGTGCACTCAGCAGCCCGAGTAGGACGCAGCTGTCCCCCTTGCTGCTGTGACAGCGTCTAGCTCTGACAGTTTCCGAGGCCTCCGGAGGCGGCCGGGATCCGCCTCCCAATGCTGTGTGCAGCCGTTCCTGCTTCCTACCGGGTGCAGTAGATTTAGACGCAGGCCCTGGTGCTCACAGGGCAAATGCTCTTGTGCCCAGTGTTCCAGCTAGGCTTTTATTCGTGTGATATAAACCCTCATAAGAATCCAGTGGCGAGGAAAGGGTTTGTCTACAAGGAAGCATTTGTTGTAGGTGACAGTGCATCATCCGGGGAAGTTAGAGCAGAAACCCAACACATAACAGAGTGGTGTGAGTGCAGAAGGCCCGGTCAGTGCCTGTGCCTGTGCGGGTCTCACAGGACACAGGACACAGTGTTGGATCAGGAAGTCCACACTCGCTCTCAGTGTTCACTAGTAGCTCTGCTTCGCCTGTTCGGAGCCGCTGGCTCACCCTCCCTGTGTCCACAGCCTTAGCCAGCACCGCGGTCGGGGGCCCACCCACAGGCCAGGAAGCCCCTGCTGCGGAGCAGACACCCCCAGGGCTGCAGTTCACACCCACTGCAGGCAGCCCGGTGTGTGGCAAGCGGGACACGCGCCGTAGGTCACGGAAGCTTTTATCACGTTTGCTCGTGGTGCAGCCTACATGGTTGAAAGAAGCAGAGAAAAAGAGTGCGGTCATCACGAAGGATGCTGAGTCCTCGCGGATCTCAGTTCCCACCCAGTATCTCTCCTCGCAAAGTAAAATCCACCGCACCACCCCTTACTTTCCCCCACAAGTAAATATAACTTAATTTCTAATATTAATTACTACAATAAACGGGGGCAGGGGGAAGCAAGCAGATTTGACCTTCGTGTAAACTTTCCTGTAAACGATATTGTTCCCTCAAATGCAAAGAAGCTTTCGATAATTTTCAGGTTTGAGAGCCCGACATCAGTGGGTAGGATGGATGCCAGCTGAAATAAATAGTTGAACTAGATTCCAGAAAGGTCCCTCGCTGCTCTGGGACCTGGTAGCAAATGACAGGAAAGTGTGACTCGGAAAGTAAAATCACTTCACTGTTTCAGAAATAAAAAAACTAAGGCGTCTCCAAGTGCTGGAAGCGCTCCAAACAGGATGTGCGGGATGTGTTACACAGTGTGCAACGTGACTGGGTAAAGGAAGCATTTGGGAGAAAATGGAACTACATTTCACAATGATTTATTTTACTTTACGTACACACAAGATCTGTAGGTATCTGAGGTGAGTGGAAACACAAGTCCATATAAACTGTAAGTAGAGTAGTTCTTAAATTTCCGTTTTTATTTACTGACGGAAAGAAAGTCATTTAAAGATCTTTAAAACACGCACAGCAAAGAAACGCTAGTTTTCTGCTTCCGTCCTGTTGATCTCGCTGCCAACAGTGCCCCCTAGTGGTAAATGTAAGAAGGCATGGGTGGAGGAGGGAAAAACATTACTGGAATTTTCATGAAAAAGTAAGCTTTTACAATCCCACTTGGCAACTGAGTGCTATATTTGGCAAGAAAAATGAA
Source organism: Mastomys coucha (assembly GCF_008632895.1). Taxonomy (NCBI): domain Eukaryota; kingdom Metazoa; phylum Chordata; class Mammalia; order Rodentia; family Muridae; genus Mastomys; species Mastomys coucha. The sequence goes on along the minus strand of NW_022196903.1, from coordinate 139,401,838 downwards.
CCTTTGCAGAGGTTCACAGCAGATAGCTTGAGACGTGGGCGGTTCAAAGTCGGCTTTCCTTAGTGGCTTGCCTGAGTGCACGCCCTTCTGTGCATGGAAATGCCCTCGAGGATGCCTTTGGGTCACAGCTTCGAAGTGTACCTTAAAAAGAACAGAGTCCACTTTTATGACGGAATACATTCGTTCTTCTTGAACTTGTGCTTCCGCCCCAATCACTTCCAAGATTCATGTTCCAGACAGCACAGCGTCCTCGCAGGATCTCACCTGGGCGCGAACTCATCGTCTAGACCAAGCCCCATTTCCTTAGAATGATTCAGACAGCTGGGGTTACAGAAGGAAGACACGCTAACCCTGGCTCTGCCTAGAGCTTCCCAAACAGCGCAGCTACCGCTGAAATAAAGAAGGGAGGCGACTTCCCAGGCCCCACCCTGACCCCAGGCAACCGCTGGGGCGTGAGCTCTGAGACTCCAGCTCTGAGCCCTGCAAAACTCTGTCACGCTGTGTAGACTCCCTGTAGCAGCTGGATGTGCGTGTGACTTTGAGAGGTTTTAGACCCCCTTTCAACAACTGCCCTCTATGAGAATACCCTTCGGACGCCCTTGAGGCAGTTATAAACCAGAGCTGCTTGCTGGAAGCCTCTCACAGGAGCACAAAGCAACAACCTCAGGGAGTTCTCCGGGAGTAAGCAAGGGCGGCCATCCTGGTATTAACTCTTTTAGAAATGGTCGTGTATGCTCCGCCCACGAAGTGGCACCGTTAGAAGATGTGGCCCCCATAGAGTGGGTGTGGCCCTGATGGAGTGGGTGTGGTCCTGTTGGGGTGGGTGTGGCCCTGTTGGGGTGGGTGTGGCCCTGTTGGAGTGGGTGTGGCCCTGTTGG
>NW_022196903.1:139390175-139400901 GCF_008632895.1 Mastomys coucha | reverse complement strand
TGGGCCTGTTGGGGTGGGTGTGGTCCTGTTGGGGTGGGCGTGGCCCTGTTGGAGTAGGTGTGGTCCTGTTGAAGTGGGTGTGGCTTTGTTAGAGTGGGTGTGGCCCTGTTGAGGTGGGTATGGCCTTGTTGGAGTAGGTAGGTGTAGCCTTGTTGAAGTAGGTGTGGCCTTGTTGGAGTGGGTGTGTCACTGTGAGCATGGGCTTTAAGACCCTCATCCTAGCTGCCTGGAAGCCAGTTTTCTGCTAGCAGTCTTCAGATGTAGATGTAGAACTCTCAGCTCCTCCTGCACCATGTCTGCCTGTGTTGGGCCCCATTTTGGCCTTGGTTTGGGCCTTGTGGACAAACCAGAGTCTGGCTCGAGTTTTGAGACTGGTCCAGTCTCAATCACTTCCGTATGGGTTGATTCAGCAAGACCTGTTTGGCCCTGCCTCTGCTGAGGTAGAGCTTTGCCTTTGGCCCTGTCAGTCCACTCCATTCCCTCTGTCACCTTTCCCCGGCTCCTACATCATCTTACCCCACCAAAAATCCCCCTCCCTATGTTCTGAACTTATATAAGCGAGAGGCTGATGCCATAAAGTTGAGTTCCTGCTTTGGCAAGATTCCCAGCGTGGTGTGGTTCTTTTAGGCCTTCGACACCCGCCATCCCACTCAGCCTCGGAGAGACCCTGCAGGACCCAGACCTCTCTCATCTCATGTGCACCTGCCAGCAAGGAGCCGGCATGTATGGATGCTGCCATGTTCCCACCTTGATGATAATGGACTGAACCTCTAAACCTGTAAGCCAGCCCCAATTAAATGTTGTCCTTTATAAGAGTTGCCTTGGTCATGGTGTCTGTTCACAGCAGTAAAACTCTAAGACAGTAAATCCTTTACACAAGTTAAGGAGGTCTTTGGGAACTCGGAGTAAATGGCTGGCAGTGTCGGGCTTGATAACCATGGATAAAGTAAAAACAAAACTGTAAATTTCAAGATGGTAGCATATTACCCATGTTTCTCAGAGTGCGCTTCCCAAAGGCAGCCCTGGCTTATTTGACCCCTCATTTGGCCCCTTTGTATCTAGAGCATTTGAAAAAAGATCCAAAGCTCAATATTTGTCTATTTTAGGAGCTGTTGGTACAGAGTACATACATTCTGACTGTACTCACTTTGGATGGTCTTCAATAATACCAGCCTTGTCATAAGTGCCCAAAATGTGTCACTGGGTGTCACGTTGAACAGAATTGGACACTGTAGTGAATACAGGGAGACATCCTTGGTCTAGAATCATCTTCAAACCCTGGCCCTAAAGAAACTCTTGAGAGTTGCACTTTGTAGGAGCAGAAGTTATTGAGCAGCACACTGACCAGCAATCAGAGAGGATGCCCTTGGTGCCTGGACAGACAGGTTCTGTGATCTTCTGGACCGACACCTTAAGAAGAATGCGTTCTTTATGGGGTTCTTTGTCAAAAACACATAACCTGAATCTAATCATGAGGAAACTTCTGACATGAAATGAAGGAGAGTCTGCAAAATAAGTGGCTTGACCTTTCCAAAAATGCCAAGGTCATAAGAGAGAAAGAAAGGTGAGAGTTGAAGCGCAGGGAGGGAGACTTGAGAGACACAAGATCCTCAGGTCTAACTACGTAAGACATTAACTACAGCCCAAAGTCCCGGGACGACTGATGAGGCAGATGGGGGTGGGAGGTGGACAATAATATTACATCATGGTGTGACCAGGTAAGACTTTAACTACAGCCCAAAGTCCCAGGACGACTGATGAGACAGATGGGATGGACAATAATATTACATCATGGTGTGACCAGATGGGAAAAGCTCGAGGGCCAGAAAGATGGTTTGACCATTAGGACTGCTTGCTGCTACTCCAGGAGACCTGAGTTAGGTTCCCAGCACCCAACACTGGGTGGCTCACAACTGCCTGTAATTCCTACTCCAGAGGACCCTGTGTGTGTGTGTGTGTGTGTGTGTGTGTCTCCGTCTGTCTCTGTCTGTCTGTGTGTGTGTTTCTGTCTGTCTCTGTCTGTGTGTGTGTATATGAGTGTGTGTCTGTGTGTGTATGAATGTGTCTGCCTCTCTCTGCCTGTGTGTGTGTATGAGTGTGTCTGTGTGTGTGTATATGAGTGTGTGTCTGTCTCTGTCTGTCTGTCTCTGTGTATGTGTGTGTGTCTCTGTGTGTATGTGTATGAGTGTGTGTCTCTGTCTTTCTGTGTATGTCTCTCTCTCTCTCTCTCTCTCTCTCTCTCTCTCTCTCTCTGTGTGTGTGTGTGTATGTGTGTGTGTGTGAGTGTGTGTCTGTCTCTGTGTGTGTGTGTATGAATGTGTGTCTGTCTCTGTCTGTGTGTGTGTATGAGTGTGTGTCTGTCTCTGTCTCTCTCTCTACACACACACACACACACACACACACACACACACATTTTCTTGAACCATCCTTAACTGTATGTCGCAGTCTCAGAGTGAGCCAGGAAACTTGAGCAGAGCCAGACCCTGATGTTTGCTGACCCAGGTCTCCCAGAAGGGAATCTGATTTTCCAAATAAAATAAACTGTTTTCCTCATCTGTTTCCAATCTGCCTTTGAAAATGTTGCGGTGATGGGTTTACACGGAGACAGCGCCCACGTTCTTTCTTAGCCTCGACATGTGTGCAGATGAGGTTGGGGGCACGGCGCCCACATGCCACCATCCTGAATTGTCTCCAGAGTTCAACCTGTTCTCATATCATGATGCTCCTCTCTCCAAACAGTCATGCATATTTATTGACATTAAAAAGAATCTCCTCTGGCTCAGTGGTCAAGAGCACTGACTGCTCTTCCAGAGGTCATGAGTTCAAATCCCACAACCACATGGTGGCTCACAACCATCCATAAAATAAAAAAAAAAAAAAAAAAAAAAAAAAAAAAAAGAATCTCTTCTTCAACAAAATGAATTGTGAATATTGTATGCTCCCAGACAGAGACTTCTGACAAACACCCCAATGATATGGTGGGAAATGGCTGTATTATTTCCTTAATGCTAGAACTGCTTTCTTAAAATGTAGGAATCAAAACCCAGAATCTATTTCCAATTATGCCTGCCCAGAGGAAGGCATACTGCCAGAAGGGTTGCAGACCAGACCTTTCACTTGTCTTATAGCGTGGTGTTTTAGGTATGTCCCAAAGGATTCTTAAAGATAGGTAGGCTACTGCATAAACAGTGGTGGCCCATGTCCCGGACCAAGCACAGCCTCATACGTGCTTGTGTGGTTTTATGTTTAAAAATATTTTTTTCATTACATTTACTGAGGGGGGAGCGGCGTGTGTGTTGTGGCACCTAGGTGGAGGTCAGAAGTCAACTTGGAGTCTCCTCTGTCCTTCTGCCAAGTGGGTCACAGGTGTTGAACTTGTCCGTCAGGCTTGATTGAAGGCACTCACCGTTTTAGATTTATAATTTCTGATACTATAAAAATTAGAACTAATAACATTGTACTGGCTGGTTTTACGTGTCAACTTGACACAGGCTGGAGTTATCACAGAGAAAGGAACCTCCCTTGAGGAAATGCCTCCATGAGATCCAGCTGTGAGGCATTTTTTCCTCAATTAGTGATCAAGGGGGTAGGGCCCATTGTGGGTGGTGCCATCCCTGGGCTGGAAGTCTTGGGTTCTATAAGAGAGCAGGCTGAGCAAGCCAGGGGAAGCAAGCCAGTAAGGAACATCCCTCCATGGCCTCTGCATCAGCTCCTGCTTCCTGACCTGCTTGAGTTCCAGTCCTGACTTCCTCTGGTGATGAACAGCAACGTGGAAGTGTAAGCTGAATAAACCCTTTCCTCCCCAGCTTGCTTCTTGGTCATGGTGTTTGTACAGGAATGGAAGCCCTGACTAAGACACACATTTTTCTTTGTTGTATTCATATGTTGTTACTGAGAATCTCAGGTGAGGTTTGTATGGCAGTGAAAGGCTGGGTTTCTAGGATCTGGAGAGATGGAGCAGTGGTTAGGAGCTAGCTGTTCTTTCAAAGGACTCAGATTTGGTCCCCAGCACTCACAGGGCAGCTCACAACCATCTGCAACTCCAGTTCCATGGATCCTACAACCATGGCTTCAGTATACACATACATGTAAGCAAGACACTCATTCATACACAGAACATTTTTTATCTCAAAACAAAATTTTAAAGCTGCATTTCTTCTCACACATACTGTATTTACTATGGAAAATAGGATGAGAAGCTGAAAAGTAGGCTCAGCACTTCAGAGCACTGACTGCTCCTGCAGACACACCAGGTTCAGTTCCCAGCACCCAGGTGGTGCCATATGGCTATAACTCCAGTTCCTGGTGCTTTGGTGCCCTCTCTTGGCATCTGCAGGCTACTACTCACATTGGGTGCACAAACACATTCATGGAGGGACACACACACAATTTAAAAATTAATAAACATTTTGAATAGAAAATGTAACAACATATTATTTACTGTCACTATCTTTACTTTCTAGAGCTCAAATAATTTTTAACCATTTACTTAAGATCTAAGAAAAGGACAGCAAAGACAACTCATGTTCCTTATCATAGCTGAGCATGCTCTTCCTCAGCCTTGTAGGCACACAGTAGGCACACAGTACCTTCTCACGAGGGTAGGGAAGCCTAAGCATACAGTGGGAGATCCACTTCACCAGGAGTCAAGCACTAGATGTGAAATTCTGCACAGTATAGTATGTAACTGAAATTTTAAAAAAATGCACATGCTACTTAAAAATTAAAATGCACTGGACTGGAGGAATATTTATTCTCTTTACTAATTTTAGTCTTCCTATTTTAAAATACATTGGTTGTAAGAGACACAAAAGTGCTCAATGGGGTATGGTAGACAAGTCTTCCTTATTGAGAAACAATGAACAATATCACATAAATACTACTTTACCTAGGAGGTAGGGCTTAACCTTCCCCTATTGAGGGTGGATATGGCGGTTGATTTTCTCTGCCAGCTGGACCACAGGATGTGAGATGTCTGGCCAAGCATCCTTTGGGGTGTTCTGGGAGGGTGTGGTTCACTCAGATGGTAGGCTATGAAACAGACTGTCCTCCCAGCATAGGGCCCTGTCACGCAGTGAGGGTCTGAGAGAGCAGGTGTCCTGCCGTCAGCATGGAGCCTAAGTGACCGCTCTTCCTGGGTCACTAGCTGGGATCACTGCATAGGGTCACAGTTAGAGGAGCTCTGCCACCCCTACATTCTCAGGGCACCAACTCTTTATTATTAGCATATGTTAATCATATACTAGAATGGGCCTTGCTATGACAGTTTTACTTACGTGTTTATTTTAATCGAACTCACCCCATTGCCCTCTCTGGTTCTCTCCAGACCCCCGCTGACCCCTCCCCTGCTGATCTCTCCCTCATGGACCCTCCCCTGTCCTGCCGACCCATCCCCCACCAATTTCTCCCCCGGCCCCTCCCCTACCAATCCCTCCCCCGCTGACCCCTGCTCTGCTGACAACTCCCTCATCCTGTCCAGTCTTCCCTTTTCATCTCTTTTTTTTTCCAGTGACCAGTTGACTTCCATAAAGGTTGATTACTTGAGATATTTAACAAAGACCATACCATTGAACCTCTGTCTCCCCCTCCCCCACAAACCTGCATATCTTCTTATCCCAAGTACTGATCTGGCTTCTGACTAGAAAGGACAGACAACGTTCATATAACCAAGGGGATGACTAGATCTTGGATTCACCTAATTTATTCAGAAATCTGTCTCCTCCTCCACAGCTCAGCTGTATTCTCTGCCTTCTCTGTTCAATGGGTAGAGTCCCTTGTAGATCTCTCCCTGATGGTCTGATCCTTAACACCAGCGATCCTAGAGAGAAGGGGACGTGTGTGGGGGGGGGTGGACTCCTCCACAGCTCAGCTGTATTCTCTGCCTTCTCTGCTCAATGGGTAGAGTCCCTTGTAGATCTCTCCCTTGATGGTCTGATCCTTAACACCAGAGATCCTAGAGGGGAGGGGGCATGGGGGGGTGGACTCCTCTCTGAGTGTTTGTGCAGAGGTACTAAAAAGACTAACTTGAGTCATTTCCCCCAAATCTGACCAAACACTAAGACAAAGAGTATAGAGAAATCTTCATTAGAACAGACTGATATGAGGGGTGGGGGTGGGGAGATTAAGCACTGTGTCGCACAGTACTGGGCCCCAGGGTTGGTGACAAGGGAGAGTCGAGTCTACACAAATCCTATGGATAACCTTCGTCTGGCCAGTAGGGTTCTGGGACCAGTATTGGGGTGGGGTGGGGTGGGGCTATGAATGAAACTTCCAAGCTCCTAAGCCTTCGTCATCCTTCCTGTAGGGACCAGAATTGTTTTGTTTCATTCATTTTTAATGTTTTGGGGGAGGGGGGACTTGTCAAGGTGGAATATGCCTTTAATCCCAGCACCTGGGAGGTAGGACAGATTTCTGTGAGTTCAAAGGTAGTCTCATCTACATAAGGTTCCAGGCAGGCAGACCAACAGAGTGAGGCCCAGTCTGAGAAATAAAACAAAGATTTCATCTATTTTTAACCGTGTGTGTGTGTGTGTGTGTGTGTGTGTGTGTGTGTGTGTGTGTAAGAGAGAGAGGGTGGAGGGAGAGAGAGAGAGAGAGAGAGAGAGAGAGAGAGAGAGAGAGAGGGAGGGAGGGAGGGAGAGAGAGAATGTTCATGTGCATGCAGTGCACACAGAGGTCACTAGAGGGCACCGCATCCTCTGGAGCTGGAGGCTGTAAACTTCCAGAAGTGGGTGTTAGGAACTGAACTTGTGTCCTCTGTAAGGACAGCAAGTACTTTAACCACTGCACCATCTCTCCTGCCCCTATTTTATCCACTTGAAATTAAATTGAATGGTATTATCATTCTTTAGCTGCAAATATTTCAACTGCTTAAGAGTAAAATCAAAATCTCCCAGATGCCCGAAAGCCTTCATGTGAAAAGCCCACCCTCCTCCTCGCTGAATCCCATTCCGCCTTTCCCTCTCTGCTTGCTCTGCTCCAGGACCAGCTTCTCTTCAGTTTCTTTAACGTGCCTTATTTCCTCTCAGCTCAGCGCTTCCTCAGATTCTTGGACGTGTGTCATCGGTCCTAAAATGAATGTCGTGTGTAAGACTCAAGTCACCATTAGTCAGATTTCTCTGTGATTCTGACTCTCAGGATTAGGTCAGATTTCCCCAGATAACATTCATGTGTTTGTGTGTCTGTGGGTCTCTGTGGGTCTCTGTGGGCAGGAGTTCTGTGTCTGTGTGTGTTCATCTGTACATGTGTGTATGTCTGTGTATGTATGTATGTCTGTGTATGTCTACGTGTATGTGTGTGTGTATATATATATATATATATATATATATATATATATATATATATATTTTCGAGACAGGGTTTCTCTGTGTAGCCCTGGCTGTCCTGGAACTCACTCTGTAGACCAGGCTGGCCTTGAACTCAGAAATCCACCTGCCTCTGCTTCCCAAATGCTGGGATTAAAGGCATGAGCCACCACCGCCCGGCTGTGTGTGTGTGTGTGTGTATTTTATGTCTTTTATGTCTATTATAATCATACAAACACTGGGTGATTGTTATTTGAAAACTGTCAGCATATCAACTCTAGTCAGAAACCATACCTCAGGCCCTCTAGGCATAGCAACCCTCCCACTGCCCTGACCCCATCCCTACCCACCACCCACCACCCACCACCCACCACCCACCACCCACCACCCACCACCCACCACAAGTAAGAGATAACTCTGGTGAGGACCAACTGCTCTAACCTGCAGTGGTTACCATGGCTACACATGGTACCATGGATGCTCATCACAATTGCAAACACAGGGGTAGTATGATAGCTAGAACCCGATGATCTGTACATAGAATGTATCAAAAAAAAAAAAAAGGCAAAATGTTAAAATATGCATTCAGGAGACTGGAGAGGTGGCTCAGTGCTAAGTGGCATTTTCTGTCTCACAGAGAGCCTGACGCCTTCTTTGTCCCCTGCACTCACTCATACACATGCACAGATACATAAACAAAAATAAACTAAACCGTGTAAGTATTCAGTTTTCTGGGGGGAAGTGGGTTTCCACACAGGTGTACTGACCGGGGCTCCGATCGTGGGAGGCTCCGATCGTGGGAGGCTCCGATCGTGGGAGGCTCCAATCGTGGGAGGCTCCGATCGTGGGAACCGGGCCCACTGTGGGAGTCCTGCCTGATGTTGTTCTGAGGAGCTTTACCCGAACTAGAACAGCACTAAGAGGGGAAAATTACTGCAGACAGAAGCCTGAGGTAATTTTAGTTTTATTTACACAGGCTGTTCACCTTAGACACTGAAGTCAGGTTTAGACATTCATTACCCTGTAATGAGTACATTTTCTACCATCCTTTCCCTTGGTAAACAGCTCTCAGAGACACTGAAACACAGACTTTCTTTCTGAGTGGAGCCCAGTGTTCTATGTCCTCGGCATCTCCTCTCTTCACACCCACTCCGCCTCACATAAAGTCTGGCTTGTTGGGGTTATCCTGAGCTTCGGGAGTGCAGAGAGAGTGTGTCTAATGTGCGTTTCTGCTCCTCCCTTGCTAGGGTGTGCACAGCTCAGCGGAACTTACTGAAGCTGCTCTCCTGGTCCAAGAGCCCCCCCCCCCTCCTTCTTCTGTTTCCTCAACTACACCCAAAAGCACAGCAGAACTCTGGATTCCAGAACTTTCTGCCATTTCCTGAATAGAGGCAAATGAGAGTCGTGTTTGAAAACCACTTTTGATTGTAAAGCATAGGCAATTGTTTGGGGTTTTTCTGTTTTTGTTTTTGTTTTGTTTTTTTAACCTTGCATCTAACTGAAAGGGCTGGAGACAGAGAGGAAAGTGTGGAAGTGAGCGCCAAACACCGTTATTTAGCTTTACTTCAGCTCATTGGATCCTCAGTGTTCATAGCTGGTGCTGTCAAAACAACGGAGGATCTTTGAAGACCAAGAAGGGAAAGTGGGGAGGGGAAGAGGGGCTGGCAGAAGAGGGCACAAGAGCCAAGGAGGAGGGAAGAGGAGGGAGGAAGAGGGGAGGCCTCCCTCCTGTGCAGCCGTGCAGCCGCTGACATGCTGTGTGTCCCTCTCTGAACCTCCTGCTTCACGTATGCTCTCACGCGCCTGCCTGTGCGACCAGCAGCTTCTTTACAGAATGGGAGGAGAATGGGGACTCGTGTGGCAGTGTTCCATCACATACACACACTTCTTTCTCCATGTTAAACCACCTTTTCCCTTCTTTCTGCTGAATAAAGAAAAAGAAGAGGCGGGGGTGGGGTATAGTTCAGTGATGGGCAGTGCCTCAGCAAGCCTGTGAGTCTGCGGTTCTAATCTGCAGTACCACAGAAGAGAACGGAGTGGGGGCCTGGGAGGACAGTGGACAGCATAGTGATAGAAGGAACGCCATGCTGACCAGGCCTGACAGGACAGGCCTTTGGCAGTTCAACTTTGGACACAACAATTTAACCATTTATTTTTTTTTCAATACCTCCTCTCTTGTGCCTAAAGTTCCAGTCTTAAGGAAAAGCAAATTTTGAAGAAAAATGTATAATTGTTTTACCTAAAACAGTTACAGATAATTGCTATCAGAGTCTGTTGCCTTTTTGTTTTCCCAGCAAAATTAATTTGATAAGCTTGTGAGACCAGAGGAAGAGACTAGCCTGTGAGGAGGAGAGGTTCGCCAAGGGTGAACTGGAGGTCAGGGACACAGAGGAGGAGCCTCTGAAGGACAGTCGGCCCAAACTGTCTCGGAAGGCCTGTGGGGCCACTGAGCATCACCTCTGCTGTTGAACCCAAAGCAGAGTTACAATTCGACAACTCTCAAATGTCCGCGCTGACTGGTTGCATGGAACTGGGACTAAGCGTGTGTGAGGTCCAGTGACTACTCTATAGGGATGAGGCCTCCTTTGGAATGGATGACTCCAGGCCTGATCCCTGTAAAAATTAATATTTCTGCTGGTTTTGCACATTAGGGCAGTGCCAGTCAGAGTGAGTTAGAAGTGCATCCCGTGTCACATACACTGACACATGTCATATACATGCACGGCTCTTTATGACCTGCGGGTATCCTGAAGAAACCACAGGCAAGAGGTAGAGAGGTGGCTCTGAAGTCAGGAGCTCTTCCAGGGAACACACACCTTCCATTCCCAGCACCCACATGCGGGGAATCACAACACCCTCTCCTCCAACCCCAGTGGCTCTTCTGCCCTTTTCTGTCCTCTATGAGTACTGCATGCATGTTCACAGAGCTATATACAGACGCATATATACATACATAGACATGTATGATTAATAATAATAATAATAATAATAATAATAATAATAACCTCTGTCTTTTTAAGCAACAACATTGGGTGTAGGAATTTACAGTGTGGCCAATTAGAATGACAACCATTTGGGACGGGGCTGATACATTTCCTAGAGCTATAACAAAGCACCACATTAGGAGGCTTAGAACACAGAAATGCCTGGCAACCGTGTGTGTGCCCTCTCCCAGGAAATACAAACGTTTAAAAAAATTAAAGAATTTTAAGAAACAAAAAAGCTTTAATTTAAAAAATCCAGCATATACAAATATACAAAAATATCACTAAATCCTTTTTACAGTTATTTTTAATCTACGTGGATTGCAGGTCAGAAGACAGTTTTCAGGAGTCCTTCCCTCCAGGGTCAAACTCGGTCATCAGTCTTGCAAGCCAGCATGTGTTACTCTGCCTTTACTCCTCCTCCTCCTCCTCCTCCTC
>NW_022196903.1:139336048-139389812 GCF_008632895.1 Mastomys coucha | reverse complement strand
TCCTCCTCCTCCTCCTCCTCCTTCTCCTCTTTCTCTTTCTCCTTCTCCTTTAGGATCTAGTTTTAATTGTCCCTTTTTTATGAAATTACAATTGTTTTCTGGTAACAGAGCATGGCTCAGTGGGTGAAAAGGCTTGCCACCAAGTTGGATGGCCTGAGTTTGATCCCTGGAACCCATGTGGTGGGGGGAGAAAACTATCCTTGGACCTCACATGTATGCTGTGGTGCTGTGTCCACAAACAAAGTTAAATACATGTGAAAAAATTGGTTTCCCATAAAACATTCATAAAGAAGCATATTAAAAAATTCTTAATTTTTTGATGAAAACAAAAGAAATGAAATCCTGATCACATGGGTAATCCTTATACTCTGATGGGACCACACGGTCACCCATATGCCCTGATAGGCTAACACATGGGTGATGTGTATACTGAGGTACCTCTCACCATCCTTCGAAGTTAAAATAACTTCCGTGCTATCTCCATTGTTTCCCAGGCTGTCCCCCACAGTTAGACATTACTTTGATCTTCCTGAGCAAGGAGACTTATTTGGCTCTGCATTCCCAGTTTTGTATCTGGTCTGTATAGGTAGTAAGCTGTCATTCTCAGCTGGCTCCCTCTGAGCTCCCTGCTCTGTGCCTTAGGACTGCAGGACCTACCCAAGCCCTGGCCCTCTGCTTCCTGGCTTCAGTGAGTGTTGGTCCCTCGCATCAAGCATCTGCCTGCTGTGGCTGTTGCTAGGTCCTCCACTGACCAGACCCACCTTCCCCCACCCTGATGATGTGGTCTCTCCCACCCTCAGATCTAGGGAGCAGTGGACCCGCCACCCTGATTCATAATCCCTGATGTCTCAACACTTCTTGTAAAGTCCCTAAGTCTATCATATGGCCATGGGAAAACAATCTTTTTAATTGACATATCTTCTTAAAAATCTCAAAAGCACCTCCCCCCACACCGAGGCAATGGGCAAAGAAAGAGAAGCACTTCAAGAAGGCCAGACCTACTCCAACAAGGCCATGCCTACTTCAACAAGGCCACACCTACTCCAACAAGGCCACGCCTACAGTGACACACATACTTCAACAAGACCACGCCTACTCCAGCAAGGCCACACCTACTCCAAAAAGGCTTTGTTGGTGGTATTGTTCTTATATCAGTCAGGAACAGAATAGCTATCCATTGTTCATCCTAGCTGACGCCTGACTTGATTGCCAGAGCTATCTCATACCTAGGACTCCTAAAAATTAAATCCAGTCCAGGGGGAGAAAGACAGACAGACAGAGACATGCGGACCGCCATGCCACCCACAGACCTAACCTCCAGTGCAATGCACAGGCAGGCCATAGATACCCACTTGTCACCCAGCCGCACAGCTCAGATGAAAGATGTCACCCAGGGGCCTGCAATACATGTGATCAGCCTGCAGAGGGAGCCACCACAATGTGTGAGAACATGGTGGGCAGATGGGAGAAAAGAGAAGTGGAGCAGCTTGAGCACTACGAAGAGAGATGCAACTGGAGACTCAGAGTGGAGAGGAGTAGGCTGTTGTGAGTGGCCAGCCCTGTCACCTGGGGCCATGGTGAGGTCTCAGCTCGAGCTGTCACTGAGGACCACAGGGGCGGGGTAGGTACTGATGTCCATGGCTCATACGGAGAATATGGGGATGCCCCTGGTCAGGGCAACTGCCAGGACCGTATGAATGTCCAGAGACTGGGTATTACTGACCCCATTTCTTCCCGCAGCAGCCCTTGGGAAAGCGGGCCCTGTGCCTTCACCAAGCAGCACAGTGGAACTGGTCCTGGTGGCAGGGGTGTGGTAATCCTGCCTGATAGGCTTCAGTGTGGGAGAGCTGACCCTGCCATTCGTCTGCTATGGGATGGCACAGGCACGGAGGTGGTGGTGGTGGTGTGTGTGTGTGTGTGTGTGTGTGTGTGTGTGTGCGTGCGTGCGTGCGTGCATGTGTGTGTGTGTGTGTGTGTGTGTGTGTGTGAGTGTGTGCCCGCCCTTCCCCCACCCCTCTAGTACTCCAGCAGTTGAGAAAGCTGGCCACAGGGATGTTAGCTCAGGAGAGCTAGCCCTTCCCCTTACCAGCTGCAGCATTCAGGAAAGCTCGGAAGAGCTGGCCCTGCCACTCCTCTGCCGTGAAGTGGTGTGGGTTTGGGGGTATGCCCTCTCCCTCACCACCTCTCGCCACCTGAGGCAGTAGGATGACCGAACCTGGAGTGGACCACACCTGGGCAAGCACAGAAGAGCTGGCCAGGGTGGAAGGGGTGCAGGTAAGCTGGCCTTGCAGGCAAAAGCATGGGAGACCTGACCCCACCACTCATCTGTCCCTCACCATCTGTGGCAGTTAGGAAAACTGGCCCCGCGGTCATGAGAGCAGGAGAGTTGGCCCTGTCCCTCATTGACTGCAGCACTTGGGAGAACAGGCCCTGAACTTTGACTGGGCAGCATGGTGGAGCTGGCTCTGGAGGAGTGGGTGTAGGTGAGCCATCCCTAGGGGCATGAGAGCAGGAGCGCTAACCCTGCCTCCTGCCGACCACAGCACTGGAGAGCCGGGCTGGAGATGGGCTGACCAGCTCACGACTGCCCAGGCCCAGGTCTAGGGCTCTGAACTGGCCTACCCCCAAATCTGGATCATCTGTGAACATGTGGGATGTGTGAAAGGACCAGTTCCACTGATCCAAAGCTGCAGGGTCTCCATGACACAGGGCACCAACAGGCTAGCCAGGAGGAGCCCCAGTGAGGATCCAGTATTGATGGTGTCACAGAAGCCAGAGGCCTCAAAATAGACGATGACTCATTGCAATGAACTTTTTTACAGGCGATGATGTGTGGACGTAGGGATATACTGTGGGACACACTGTGACACACTGTTCTCTATGCTTTGTTGTTACTGTTTGTTGCTTGCTTGTGTGTTTTATTTGGGGGGGTTTGCAAGGGTGAAGGGCAGAAATGAGGGGATGGGAAATGAGTGGGAAAGGGGTGCATAGTATGAAACAAAGAACCAATAAAAAGTTAAAGGAAACTCAAGTGAGTGTGCTGTTTCTTTCCTATCACAACAACCATTAGCTTTGTCCTGTTAATAAAAGGATTAAAAAAAACAGACTCAGAAGGAAACTCAAAAGCAGTTTATTGGAATCAGATAGAAAAGGAAACTGGACAAGCTCTGGAGTTCTTGGCAGCAGCCGTGATGGAAGACAGAGAGTGTCAGTGGAAAGTGGACCTTGGAAGATGACACAGGCAGTGGAGAAATGGTAAATCAGGCTCCGGACTTTGCTCCTTAGAGTTTTTTATTGACGGGACAGAATGTTGCTGGGTGACATGGGCTGTTTAAGCTGCTCTCCACCCTGGGGACAACCTAAAAGAAAATATTTACCCTTGATGTTGTAGACTGCGCGAGGTGTTGCTCTGGGTGGTCTAGAACTCAGATTGAGCCAGGAATGAGGAGCAGCAGGTTGCATTTGCTGCCATCAGGCTAACTGTGGGTTTTATTAGCTTGTACCACCAGTTCAAAGCTCCTGTCATGGAGCACACCTAAGTCCTTATACCATATTTGGAAAATCTCTTAACAAGGAAAAGGTTTATCTTTCCAAATGTATCTTTTAGATGTATAAACAATGGCGTTCAAAGCACCTAAAACTAATTAACTACTTTGACAGAGAAGCAACATTTTTTAAAATGCCAGAAAGTGGCCGTGGTAATACTTGGCATAGAACAGGGTCCCAGGTTGTCAAGAGCCTCTTTCTGTGCCATCTCTGTCCCCGCCCCCCATGCAAAACAGAAAATACCCCTATTCATTCATGTTTGCTACATCTTGAAAGATGTGAGGACATGATCCACAATGACTACAGGTGTGAATGGCTCCCTCTAATGTAGCAGACTTCTTCAGTTAAACAAACAACTCCATTTGACACACCATCTCTAGAATGTGTTCAGTTACAAGTACTTTCTCTCTTCTTCATGCTGCATCACATGTATCATGTGAAATTGATATTTAATGAACATAATTTCTAAAGTATTGCCCTGCATACAATATAAAAGCAGTTAGTACTCAACCTGTGGCTACTATTTCTGATTTTCTATAATGGTAATATTCTTTTTTGTCTGAGGAGTTAACCTGGAAGTCAGATGGTGCGATGGCCAATATCATGTAAACTGGACACGAGCCAGAGCTATCTGAAAGCAGGGCACCACATCTTCAGAAGCCAGGGTTTAGCATTAGAATGCGCGCAGCATCAGACCCACCCACTACTGAATTCGAAACGCAGTTTGACCGTAACTTTGACCAAGTTATGTGGCTTCCCTGGGGACCCTCTTTGTAAACAAGTCCCACGGTGCTTCTATAATATGGCAGTAAGGTTTGGAAGAGACCTTGGTTTGGCCCTGATGTCATAACATCCCACTACAAGGGAACTCTTCAAACTAAACATGTCCTCTGGGCTGTGTATCTATAGAGCACAATTACCTAGAGGAATTGTGTATGAGGCATAACTTTGAAGGAATAATCGGGTTTCTAAGACAATTAAAATTTTTTCTAAATTTGCTTTTTGTAAAACCTAAACTAGTTTGATATTATAACCCAGACTTAGGAGCACACTTCACTTGGTAGCATACAAAAACTCAAGTCATGTATCAATACAGAAAAAGTTCTGGAGTTTAGCATGTCTGGATGACAGGGAAGGGCCATTTTTTAAGTCTATAGGACCCGAGAGCCAGCCCTGCAGTTGATTACGATCAGTCAGTTTGGTAGAATACTTGTCAAGCATGTCCAAAACTGGGAGTCTTGGCACACATCTGTAATCCCGATGCTCAGGAGATAGGGGCAGGAAGACCAGAGTTCAGGGTCACCCTCTGCAACACAAACAGTTACATTCATTGCTAACCTAACCATTAGCTCTCTAGTCACTCCAGGACACTGCTAACTCACGTCTAACTGCAGTGTAGCTGGGTCAATGGCAAAGCCTTTTGCTATTATATCCAAGCCACCCCTGAGCTTTTAGATGTACATATTACAAATGTGAACTACAGCTGAACAGTGTGTAGTCAGCATTTAATAACAGAGAAAAAGGCAACCACCAGGTGTATTTGAATGGGGCCTTTAGAACTGGCTTGAGGTGTGGGGCCTTAGAGCCATATATGTGAAGAACACAGGGTTTCTGACCTGTGGGAGAGAGCCTTTGCTCTCTTCCTAGAACCTCAGAAACAAAGTAGCAACCACTTATATATGTAGCATATGCCACCACCACTCTGGAGGTTAGAAGTCAAAGGTCATCAGCAAGCGTGGTCCCTCCTGAGAGTGCCCATGTAGGCTCCCAACTCGCTGCTTCTCACTGTGGCCCACACACTCTTTCTTCTGGGCATCCATGACCATGTCCTATCCTCCTCTTATCGACACAAGCCATACAGCATGGGAACCCACACTGAGAATGCCATTTCATTCTATTTTAGTAAAAGCTTTATCCAAATACAGTCATCGCCCTACAAAGTATTTATAAAGTCATCCTAGGATGACTTTAACAACAGAAACAGGGGTGGGGACACACAGCTCATCACAGAGAGGCTTAGTTCGGGGCAGCGAAGAACTTTGCACTCCCTTCAGAGTGCTATAGGCTGTCACAGGGTGAGCCCTTTCCCCAGCCCTCAGCCCTCAAGCTTTCGCTAAATAATTTCTTATAATCATTCTTATACTTCCAAGTCTTCTTCTGAGTCAAGAAAATAGAAACGACAGGCAATTTGTGATCATTATCCACAGCGTCTTATAGAGGAGGGCAATGCGCTTACTGTGGGACACTTAACACACTTCTTAGCTGTCACCACGGAGACACAAGGGTCCTTTATATATCTCTTCATTGCTGATTTCAGTTAGCTTCGGGCCTCCTAACAACTCCAAGCAGTCTCACCAGTGAACTCTAAACATATATTTTCCTCCCCAAAACAAGCAGCTTCCAAAGTGGCAAGCTGTGGATGTGGCAGCCAAAATGTGTTTTCAACCCTCAGCCACACCTCCTCTAACAAGGTCAACACCTCCTCCGACAAGGCCACACCTCCTCTGACAAGGCCACGCCTCCTCCAACAAGGCCACGCCTCCTCCAACAAGACCACAACTCCTCCAAGGCCACCCTCCCAACAAGGCCACACCTCCTCAAAGCCACACCCCCTCTGACAAAGCCACACCCCCTCCAACATGGCCATATCTCCTAATCTTTCCCAAATAGTTCACCAATTGGGGACTAAGTGTCCAAAAATATGAGTCTATTGGGGTCCATTCTCATTCAAACCACCACATATATACATATATACAACCTGCTTGCCTGCTTGGTCTTGATAACCTGTGTTTAAACCTCAGGGCTAGGGGCTAGAGAGATGGCTCAGTGATTAAGAGGTCCTGAGTGCAAATCCCACAATCACAACAGTGGTTCATAACCATCTATAACAGGCATCAGATGGCCCATAACCATCTGATATCAGCCTTCTTTTGGTGTGTCTGAAGACAGCAACAGTGTAATCATATACAACATAAAATAAATAAATCCTTAAACCCTTTAAAGGACTGGCCACTAGCACTGGATAACCAATTGATGTGCTCCTCTAGGGAAGACCATTTCTCCTGCTCTCCACGTTTCCTGGTTGCCCATAGTTCTTCCTCTAAGGTGGAGGCTCCTGGAGCTTCCCCTTCCGTGGTAGCATGTCCATTGGTGGTGGTGACGTCTAGTTCTTGTTTAGGCAGCCATGATGAGGGGATTTCATGAGCATAAAGTTGTGTTTCCAGGGACACGATCTCACAGCACACTTCCTGTTCCTCTGGCTCTTTCAGTCTTCTGGCCCCCTGTTCTACAGAGATCGCTGAGCGTCGGGTGCAGGAGCCGTATTGTGACGAATCCCTTGGGACTGGACTCCACGGATTCTCTTTATCAGTTTCTGTTGTTTTGTTTCATTTTGGGTTTTGACAATGCCCTTCCTCTGTTGCAAAAAGAAGCTCCCTTGATTAGCAGTGAGAACTATACACTTGTCTGTGGGTATAAGGACAGATATTCATAATGCAGTTAGGGAATGTGTCCGTTTAGTAAAATGCCTGTTGTAAATTCTTCTTCAGGCTCCACGACTCCACTAGCTCCAGGTAGATGGCTAGGTTTCCAGCACCGGCATGATTCCCTCTCGGTAAAGCAGGGCCTCCTGGGTGTTTTAAAGCCTTCGTATTTACTAAGCACGCAAATCGGTAACAGTGACGCCTGGCATGCAGAGTGCACTCAGATCAGTTACAGAGATGGCTTAGCAGCTGAGCGCTTGCTGCTGTTCCTGAGGACCCCAGTTCAGTTCCTAGAACCCTCTCCAGGAGAGATGAGAGAGGCCCTCCCTCTTCTGACCTCTGTGGACACAGCACACAGGTCATAGACATTCACGTGGATGCATATAACTAAAACTAAAAATAAAAGCTTCTTTCTAAAAAACCCTGCACAATACTAAAACTATAGGAAAGGGTCTTCGATGCAAATATTCTATATTTACATAGTCAACTCAGAAAATAATGTTTGTATAACACATCTGTCTCTTGCTTTAATTATCAGTGTTAGTTGTAAGGTCTTAAAGATGGCTTTCATTGACATGTGTAGGTTAAAAATCTGTAAAGCAACATCCACAACTATACGATTTCATTTTTTTTGACAGTAGCCAAAAAAATCACATCTGTGTTTTCTGCTAACACTGTCCTGAGGCTGACACCATTCGCCCTGATACCTACCAGCCTGCCCGGTCTTTGTCTTTGGGGATCAGTGGTGGTGAAGCATTTGCCAGCAGAGGGAGCTCTTTTGCTAAAATCCAAAGCGCTTACACGTCTTTTTAAAAACAAAAAACAAAAAACTGCAAACTACCAAGCAGCCCGCTTGAAAGAGCTTGAGGCATTGTCTTCACTCTTACGTGAAGTCGCTGAATGAGCTCTGGATTATTTAGGACTAAACAGATGTCACGGGAGAACGTCGACTAATATAATTTAGTTAGATGTTTGCGGCTCGAGCTTTTGTCTGACTACTTCTCCCAACCTGGCAGACCCGACTGGATGTGCCGTGCCTGCTTTAAGGACCGGGCTTTTTAACCCCGGCTGGAGGGAGACACTGTGGCTTTTGCTTTTTAAATTCGGCTTGGGTGTTTGTTTGTCTCACTATGTAGATCTCACTCGTCCTGCCTCAGCTCCACCGCACCCAGCTGGGATGCAGTTTAAATTTGGGTCTAAACCAGGAGGCATCGAACGTCCTGCATCTCCGAGCCCTGTGGGCTCTCTTCTCCAGCTCACTGCGGCTTACAGCGACCACAGCACGCAGTCTGTTCTGAGCATCGGAGTGGCCAGTCAGCTCACAGAACCGTGGTGGGTCAGCTCTCACGTGGTTTAAATTTAGCCGCTAGGGAGCCACCCGCAGCATCTGCTCCCGGGGATCCTTGAAAACTTTTCGTAGAAAGCAAAAAGATTCAGTGTCAACCGGCGGGCCGAGCTGATGTTCCCTGAAGGCGGAGGACGTCCTACTGGACCTCCACCTGCCTCATTTTACTATATTAAAAATATATGTATATAGATAGATATACACACACATATATATGTATATATATATATATATATATATATATATATATTCATGTATATGCATGGGTACATAGTTTTGTCTCGACATTTTTACATAGCCCAGGCCGGCCTGGAACCCGAGGCAATCCTCCTGCCTCAGCCTCTGCGAGGCAGAGATGACCGACACGCGCCACTCCACTCCATTCTACCCGAGACCTGGCGGCCTGCAGGTCCGGCGACTCCGCCCACTGTCCTGCCGCGGAGGGGCAGGCGCGCTCCCGCCCAGGTCGCTGCACGGTTGTGTCAGCCCCTATGCAAATGAGATACCCAGGGCGGCCAATCGGAAGCCGGCGGGGCGGTGACGCGCGCGCCGAGCCCGGTGGTATTTATAGCTCGTATTTAAAGAGCCCTGGGGAGTCTCCCGCTCGCTGGGCGGCGGCGCGGAGCTGGGTGGCGGGTGGCGGGTGGCGGGGGAAGGGGCTGGGCCCGGACCCGGACGGAGAGTGCACGGTGCAATGGTCTCGCCCCGCAGCCTAGCCTGGGCTCCTGGATAGAGAGAGAGAGAGAGCTCTGTCACTTGAACAATTAATGTTTCTTCCTTTCCTCTTTCTTTCTCTCTTTCGTTCTTTTTTTAGCTCATTGGACAGAATCTTACTCTAACGTAAGCTGAACTGTGTATCACTGAATAACACAAGCTGGCCTGTCCACGAACTCTCAGCAAAACTCCTGCCTCATATCTGAGTTTGCAGACCGATATTGCAGGCGTGCACCATCACGCCCAGCTTGACTAAACAGACGAATTTACATATGCATGTATTTTATATACTTTAAATCATTTTTTAAGCGAGGGATTTGGACTCTCAAGCAAGAGCAGAAGGTTCACTCCGACCCCAACCCCCAAGCCTCAGTCGGAGTCACCAGTAGTGGGGTTTCCTGGTACACGGTGCTTGGAAGTCGCCTTCCTGGGGTGGCGGGGAGGGGAGGACAATACGTGCTGGAAAGCCAAGAGTCGTGGGATTAGTGGGCGGGGCAGTTGGCTAGGTGACAGGGTGATCATGGAAAATAAGATGCAAGATAGTGGCGGTGATCGGCTCGTTTCAGTCAACTGACCTCCAGATCTGCAGTGCGAAAGCAGGAAGCGCATGACATCAGAGGACGGAGGAGCCCTGAATAGGACCCGGTGTCTGCAGAGCTGGCTGGCTTCCTCTCTCCTCCTCCCCTATAACTCTTATCTTATAGCAGAATTTGGTCTTGACGGTGAGCTCAGGCACTGGGTGCTGCCACAGGGAGACACTGACCAAGTTTACATGCCTAAGTGCCTGCTCACCTGAATGTATAGAGACACGGACCTCAGATTGATTTAAGGAGGATCAGGCTGTTAGATGGGTTTGTAGAAATCCCGTGAGAGGAGTTAACCTAAAGTGCTGTGATTAGCACCCTAACCTAAGGTGGCGAATGGGGAGATGCTCGCTAGTATGCGGGACACAAAGACTCCATGGCTTCCTCCACAGACTCAGTTCTCAGTAAGCCAGGATTGGGTTGTTACCCACAAAGCGTCTGGTGTGTGCCTGGTCCCTTTTTTGTTTGGTTGGTTGGTTGGTTTTGTTTTGTTTTTCCTTAGAAAGGTGTGTCTGAGATAGATCTCTATAGACCAGGCTGGCTTGGAGCTATGTAGCCCAGGCTGGTCTCACACTCAGAGCAGATTCAGTGCCGGATTTAATGTCGCTGTGCACAAAGCCAAAGATGAAGAGAGGCTGGATACTAGTTCGTTTGTCTGACATCCGGGAAACCTGTGCTGTGGCCTTCCCTGCTTGGGGCTTGCTCTCTGGCAATCGCGAGGTTCCTCCACGGTAGCTGGACTGGCTCTATCTCAGTCCCTATGACAGTGACCAAGGCTAAACACAAAGGCGGTTGTGTCAGCTGGTCCCCAGACAGTCCTGTGGACTGCATTTAGAGGTCTCCGACACACATGAAACTCGAGTGAGCTGAGCCCAATTTACAGATCAGAAAACAATTCTCAGACTCACTGGGACCCACGGCTGGTAGGATGTGAGCCCAGGCCAGAGTTCACACAGTTCTCAAAGCCTCTTAGCTGCCCTTTGCACCTGTCTCTGGGAGGAGGGGCTGTGACAGTAACAGAGCCTTTGTTCGTCCCTGCTCTCTGACCAACTACAGTCACCCTAGTCCTGGTTTAACATGGTACTTGTCAGGGGTATCTAACGTGAGTTAGAAAAAAAAAAAACGGTTTGGGAAAAGAAGGTGAACTAAACTGATTTTTCAATTGTCTTAAATTTGTAAAGGTGCTCTGTAAAGTTGCTTAATGATTAAATTTTGGGCAGTCACTTGGCAGTGACAGAATCTCTTCTTATTAATCGTACAGAGAAGCTAGGAAACTGAGCAGTGCTCAGATTAGCTAACAGCCTTCTTCAAGGTCAGACGGTGTGCACAGATCCCCTTGTGAGGTGAGTGCTCTACCCGCTGTTAGATAAGAGCAGGCTGGACTGCTCCTCATTTGGGAGGATGGGCTGTCATTAGGATCCGATATTTGAATGAAAAACTGTAAGACAACAGATGTGAGCACTGGACACAAGCGATCTGGAAGGCGGCCGTCTGATTGGGCTAACACTGGCCCCATCTCAGCTGGACGGCCCTAGGCAAGCCTGTAAAGCCAGAGGCTTGGTTTCCCCTCTGTGGATTGGAAATCAACCTGTCTCTCCTGCCAGTGAACTCACACCTGATTGATGTCTCTGCTTCTGCTTCCTCCCCAGTCCCTTACATGCTAGAATTTTTAGGGTGCCTTCCTAAATGTGAGACTTTTAACACAGACTCCCAGTGACAGCTTTCGGTACCACTCAGCCGGCTCTGATTCAAAATCCCCACTACTTTGTTATGGTCTAGATGTGAAAGGTTCCCACTGGCTCACACGGGGGTCACCACTGGCTACTGGGTGGTTTTGCATGGATGGAACTTTTAGGAGGTGGAGCTTTACTGGAGGAGGTGGAGCTTTACTGTAAGGGGTGGAGCTTCACTGGAGGAGATGGAGCCTTACTAGAGGAGGTGGAGCTTTACTAGAGGAGGTGGAGCCTTACTAGAGGAGGTGGAGCTTTACTATAGGGGGTGGAGCTTTACTGGAGGAGGTAGAGCTTTACTATAGGGGGTGGAGCTTTACTGGAGGAGGTGGAGCTTCACTGGAGGAGGTGGAGCTTTACTATAGGGGGTGGAGCTTTACTGGAGGAGGTGGACCTTCACTGGAGGAGGTGGAGCTTTACTATAGGAGGTGGAGCTTTACTGGAGGAGGTGGAGCTTTACTATAGGGGGTGGAGCTTTACTGGAGGAGGTGGAGCTTCACTGGAGGAGGTGGAGCTTTACTATAGGGGGTGGAGCTTTACTGGAGGAGGTGGAGCTTCACTGGAGGAGGTGGAGCTTTACTATAGGGGATGGAGCTTTACTGGAGGAGGTAGAGCTTCACTGGAGGAGGTGGAGCTTTACTGTAGGGATGGAGCTTTACTGTAGGGGGTGGAGATTTACTGGAGGAGGTGGAGCTTTATTGTAAGGGGTGGAGCCTTTAGTGGAGGAGGTGGAGCTATACTGGAGGAGGTGGGGCTTTGCTAGAGGAGGTGGAGCTTTACTAGAGGCGGTGGAGCTTTACTGTTGGGGTGGAGCTTTACTGGAGGGGGGGGAGCTTTACTGGAGGGGTGGAGCTTTACTAGAGGGGGTGGAGCTTCACTGGGGGGATGGAGCTTTAGTGGAGGAAGTGGAGCTATACTGGAGGAGGTGGAGCTTTACTAGAGGGGGTGGAGCTTCACTGGGGGGGGTGGAGCTTTACTGGAAGAGATGGGTCTGTAGGAGTGGATGGAGGTTGTATAGCCCAGCCCCATTTCCTGTCTGATTTTTTGCTTCCTGATTGTTGACAAGCACGACCAGCCGTGCTCCTGCAGTGGTTCCTTCCACACTATGACAGACTGTATCCCTTTTTAAAATTATTTATTCTTTGAAGGCTTCAAACATTTCTACAGTGTAAATTGATCCCATCCATCCACCACTACCTTCAACTCTCCCTGGTGCCAATCTCCTCCCCCACTTCCCCCAGAAGTCCAGTTAAACTGGACAGGGATGGGGGCATCCACTGGGGCGGGCACAACCTTCTTTTTTTTTTTTTTTTTTTTGGTTTTTCGAGACAGGGTTTCTCTGTATAGCCCTGGCTGTCCTGGAACTCACTCTGTGACCAGGCTGGCCTCGAACTCAGAAATCTGCCTGCCTCTGCCTCCCAAGTGCTGGGATTATATGCGTGTGCCACCACCGCCCGGCTTAGGGAGGCACAACCTTCTTAAACCAAAAACCATATTAAGCCCTTTCTTTCCTTAGGGTCACAGCAATGAAAGGTCAGTAACACAGACCCTCAAACTTCACATCCACCCAGAAAGGGCTCCATCGCTAACACAGACCCTCAAACTTCACATCTGCCCAGAAAGGGCTCCATCGCTAACACAGACCCTCAAACTTCACATCCACCCAGAAAGGGGTCCATCCTTAGGGGTCCTTCCTGCGCTCCTCCACCCTACCCTGTCTACCACTTTGTTGTCTCTCTGAGTGCTAGCATAGACTAGAATGCTGTCCTGCCTTAACAGCCGTCCCACACACACTCCTTTTGGTTTTCCTTGAATGTCGTTCCCTTCTGAGAGCTGCCCCTGACCTTTGCCTAACTCCATTCCCACTGTGGGTGTCCCTCCACTTTGCCCAGAAGGCAGTGAGTGAGTGAGTCATCATCATAGTATCTAAACACTAGAGACAAGTGTCTCTAGTCGCTAGTCTCTGGTTTATTTGGAAGAGCTTTGGTCACACTGAGTCACTGGCTTGCATAAAGCCATGTGTGTCCCTCAAATGTGTCCAGGTAGAAGAAGAGCTGAGGATCACCACAGTGGGCCGCAAGTTCAAAGGGAAAGAGGTCAGCCTGTCTTACCATTGCGTTCCAGGTACCCAGCACAGTATGGAAAACATCGGATGTTCAAGAAGTGCTTGTCCCCAGACTAGGAGGAGAGAATCAGACAAAATATGTTAAAGTCCCCTGGACAAAAAGGCTCCCAAGGAGTGTGAAGCTCAGTGATGAACTAGCCAGAACGCCCCAGGAAATCCCTCAGTCTCCAGCAACACTGGGATTACAGGTGCACCCAGCACTTTGCCCAGGGACCATCTTCCCAGGGAGGATCTTCCCAGTGAGCATCTTCCCAGGCTCTGTTTGTTGCTCTTTAAGGAAAATTGGCTTGCCAAAGGAATGGCTTTATTTATTTATTTTTTTTGCTTTACTAAGACAGGGTCTCCTGTAGCCCTGACTGGTCTTGAACTCCTGACCTTTTCACCTCCACACCCAAGCTCTAGGACCACAGGGTATGTACAACCATGATCAGCTGCAGTGTATTATTTCCTATGTCTTTGGAGAAGGCTGGGATGAAAGAGTATGACTGGGGAGCCAATGGGAGCCAAGCAAGAGCAATGACATGGATTTCAACCCCTTTGCCTGTCGTTGCAGGGACACAGCTCCTTTAGATGAGCCTCTGAGTGGGCTGGTTGGTCGGTCAACAGCAAGGTCACTGGCATCACCAGCTGGAAGTCAGTGAATGAGCCACCCCTCTAGAAATGCTGCTACGGCAGGGAAGTCCTTCTTCCCACGGAGAGGTCTCAGCATCCAAGCAGCAATCCAGTGGATCCAGTGTTAGCAGAGCCAGGCTCACCTCCAGCTGTGACACTGTGGAGAATCTCTCAGCTCATCTGCTAATTTTGGAATCAGAAGGTTTAGGCAGTTGTCTGTCAAGCAATCTCTGCGACCTTCTGTTCCTATTTACTTAATCCTCTGCTGCCGTCATCGTCATCGCAGCCTGGCTCATTAGGACTCGCGGTGTGATTGATCTGTTCCTTTTTTATAGCAGAGAACACTTCACCATGTAAAGAACGTGATTCTTGAAACTGAATATCACAGCTCCACTAATTCCACTGACTCCTTAAAAAGACAGGTCTGGAACTCCAGGCTGGCCCTGAACTCACAGAAATCCACCTGCCGATGTCTCACAGGTACTGTGCTTAGGGAAGTCTACCACATAGCTACCCACGTCCTTCTAGGCACCCTTCTCCCTCTGCTCTCCCTGTGTGGTCCTCTCTGCCCTTCTCGACATCCTTTGTAAAATATGGGAGCTCAGGCTAGATGCTTTTGTGACATAGATTTGTCCAACCCTGCATGTATTAGGCAAGTTCCTTTACAGTCTTGGCACACTGCCTTCAGCTAATACATGGTGGGGGTCACACGTGCTCCCCCTAAATAGCAGTTCCATGGCACTGACGTAATCACCATGACACCTGCTCTACCCTTAAGTGACAGTACCATGAAACTTGCCATGGAGGCTGTGACTGTCCCTTAAAGATAATGTCCTTCAAAACAGATCACTGTCATTATATTTTACATTTTGACAGTTCTTTTCCAAGAGTTCAAAAATCCTGTCAGGTTCAAAGGACGCTCCAATTCTCCAAATTCCAAAAGGCAGTGGGGACATATGGCTACCTGCGGTGCCTCTTAGCATGCCAAAGTGCATGCTGGCCTCCAGGCTCCCTCGGTGTCACAGGTGTCCTTCACCTGCTAACATCCCAGCCTTTCTCAGGGCCTCGCCTGCCCTGGGCTTCCCTCAGCTCAGAAGCTTCCTCTCTGCAGCTACTCATTCTCCTTTACAGCCTGTAACCTATGATCATATAAAGTAAGTAACAAGCCTTTACTTAGTTTCCTCTTTTAAGAATCTAATGAAGTAAATTATGTTTTCAAAGTCTTTATTTTATTTATGAGTGTTTTGCCTGAATGTGTGTATGTATGTATGTATGTATGTATGTGTGTATGTGTGTATGTATTGATGTATGTATGTACATCATATGCATGCCTTGCTTGATGCACACAAAAGTCAGATAAAGGTGTCAGATCCTCTGGAACCAAAATTACAGACAGTTGTGAGTCACTTGTTGTGTGGGTGCTAGAAATCAAACCTAGGTCCTCTGTAAGAGCAGTGTTCTAAGCCACTTAGCCAGCCCCTCACAGGGGACTTTAGTACCATGTAGTTACCCTAACCTCAGACGTTTGATCTGAATAGTTAAATCTAATATTTATGAAATGTTTACATATTTAATTATATTTATGATTTCAGATATAGCTCACATTGACATTTTCCCCATTCTGACGATCTCTTTTTATTCTCAGCTTCTTTGTTATTTTTATGCCTTCTTTTGGATGAGGGATTTTTTTAAAAGGTTTTTTTGTTTTGGTTTGGTTGTTTGGGCTTTTGTTTGTTTAGTTGGTTGGTTGGTTTGGTTGGTTTGGTGGGGAAGGAGTATTGAGAGTATTGCTAAGAGCGTCTCATAGCTCAGGCTGGCCTCAAACTCACCATATAGCTGAGAATGCTCTTTAATTTCTGTTCCTCTTGGCTCCACCTCCAGAGTGCTGGGCTATAGGCGTGTGCTGATTGCGTGGTGTTGGGGATTGAACTCATGCTTCGCCTGTGACTAGCCAGCCCTCTCCTAACTGAGCTACATCTGCTGCAGAACTTCTCCTCTTGTGTTGTGTAGTCAGTCCGGTGAGTTTTGACCCATGCACGGTTATGTAATGACAAGCCTAGTCAAAATTCAGAGTGTTTGGGGTCGGGTGGGAGCTCAGAGCACTGGCCTACCATGCACATAAGGTCCTAGGTTCAATGCCCAGCACTGGAACCCTAAACTAAACAGAGGAAATGACAACTAGAGCATCTTCCATTTGGTCATCTACAAAGTTCCCCAGGGCCTCTATCATCACCACATCAGGCCTGGGCAGCTCTCTTCTCAGTCCCTGCAGCTTGGGCTGTAAAGTGAGCTACATGAGGTCAGGAGGCCAGTCTTTTGTCTTAAACTTCTTTCCTTAGAAATGTAGTTGGGGATACGGGGAGTAGGAAGGGGGGATGCTGGGGAGATGGCTCATGGGTAGAGTGCTTGATACAACACATGAGGACCTGACTGGATGGTGTGTGTCCGAATCCCTGCTCTGAGAAGGCAGAGGCAGGTAGACCCCAAGGCTCAATGGCCAACCCAAAACTAATCTAAAACAAGGAGCTCCAGGTTCAAAGCTTAAAGTGGAGGCTAGCCTATTTGGTGACCTATCCCAGCTACAGCATGCAGGGCACTAATACTCAACAGAAAAATAAAACTGGACTCTTTCCAAAACATCAAGAATAATAAGGTAAAAAAATGATTACAGAAGACGCCCAGTGTTGACCTGACAACACACGTACACAGGCACATGTACCAGCACACACATACAGGTACTGTCTTTGGCCAGGCTAGGAGGCAGAAAAATCACAAGTTCAAGACTAGCTCTGGCTACAAAGTGAGTTCAAGGTCAGAGAGAGGTATTTTGATTGCCTTTCTCTGCAATGTGAATCTAGGCTGTTTAATAATAGAAGCTTGGCCTATTCGGTTATACACACAGAGCTGTCACTTAGCCCGTTATCATTATCTTCCTTGAGATTTAACCTTTCCTCCCTTCAAAACATTTACATTGACAATCAACACAGACTGATTCCGAGATGTTTTTGCTACATTTCCAAAAGTTAAAGCTAAAAACCCAACTAAACCAGATCTGTGTGCTTGAGAGGGATTGTTGAGAATCACGAGACATTTGCTCGACATGTTCGCTGCTGGGAAATGGAGCCAGCCGAGATGCCCATCAGCAGATAAATGGATAAAGAAAATGTGGTCCACGTGCACAGTGATATGTTGTACAGATGCAAAGAGACACACAATTGTGACATTCGCAGGAAGTGGGCACAACTGGAAATCACTGTTTTAATTGAAGTAAGTGAAGAAACACAGATACTGCATGCATTCACTTCTCTGTGAAAAATAGGCATAGCTCTGCACACAAGCACTTGTGTATGTGTGAGAGTTCTGTGTGGTGTGTGTGTATGTGTATGGTGTATAGGTATATGTATATGTACAGTTATATGTGGTGTATAGGTATGCATGTATGTGTATATATGGTATATGTATATGTGTGGTATGTGTATATGTGTGGTACATGTGTGAGGTGTATGTATGTGTGTGGTATGATAAATGTGTGGTGTATATGTAAGGTGTGTGTATGCATGTGTATATACGGTATGTATGTATGTGTGTAGGTCATAGAAATAGAAAGGGGATCAGGAGAGGGGAGGAAGAGATTAGGGAGCTGGGAATAGCCCAGTAAAATACATAAGAGAGCAGAAAGTGGGGCTACCTGTCAAGGGGGGAACCAGCTGGAGGTGAGAGGGAATGAAGGCAGGAGGGGAGGTGGGGCAAAGAGGGCAAAAGCCAATGAATGACCTGTGGCTCTGAAGGTGCCTTGATGAAACACGTTACCTCACACTCCGGCCTACGAAGTCAATGATGACGAGGAAGCGTGTGCGTTAGGGAACCTCTAGAGAAGGACAATGAAAATGCTAAGCCACCCACTTTGTTGTGCTCTCACTCCACCTAAGAGAACTGCCTGCCCGGCACCTTTGTTCCCCACAGCAAGCTTGCCTGTGCGCTCAGTGATCCTCCACAACTGTCTTGGTTCAAGTCTAAGGGCTAGCTCAAGGTCCAAGGGCTAGCTCAAGGTCCAAGGGGCTAGCTCAAGGTCCAAGGGCTAGCTCAAGGTCCAAGGGCTAGCTCAAGGTCCAAGGGCTAGCTCAAGGTCCAAGGGCTATGTCAAGGTCCAAGGGCTAGCTCAAGGTCCAAGGGCTAGCTCAAGGTCCAAGGGCTAGCTCAAGGTCCAAGGGCTAGCTCAAGATCTAAGGGCTAGGTCAAGGTCCAAGGGCTAGCTCAAGGTCCAAGGGCTAGCTCAAGGTCTACCACATTTGAGCATGGGGTCACAGGCAGCTTCTCAAGGTCTATCACGTTTGGGCATGGGGTTACAAGTATCTTCCCACTCAAATCCCCCTCTTGGTTGTATTTCTTCCTCCCTTCCTTCCTCCCTCCTTCCTCCCTCCCTTCCTTCTTTCCTCCCTTCCTTCCTTCCTTCCTTTCTTTTTCTTTTTTTTTTTTTTTTTCAAGACAGGGTTTCTCTGTGTATCCCTGGCTGTCCTGTAACTCACTCTGTAGACTAGGCTGGCCTTGAACTCAGAAATCTGCCTGCCTCTGCCTCCGGAGTGCTGGGATTAAAGGTGTGCGCCACCACTGCCGGGTTTGGTTGTATTTCTTATTAGAACTTTAGGATTTATTTGGGGGTATCTAAAAGTTTGCTCTCAGCCCTTGCTTTTCTAAGCACAGGAAGGGACGGTGGCATCAGCAGGCCTTGAGCCTTCTGAAAGGATGTCTTCCTGCTCAATCACTGTTTTCCAAAGGAGGGTTTTGTTTTGTTTTTGGTTGGTTTGGTTTTGGGGCCCTGTAGCTAAAAGAAGCCTGTACTCAATTCACTTGTGTTAAATGCTACCATTTAGACATCAACTTAGGGCAACTTATTGTCCAGCTCCCTAGACTGCCCAGCCTAACTTAAGATTTTCTAAAAACACGTATTTTGAAAAGCCAAGTCCTTTCTTCCTCCAGTGAGCCCTTACTTTGACTCCTTTGAGCCTGTAGCTGAGGACACTGGAGCTCGGGAAAGCAAATATTAGCACAAATTCTCCCCAAATCCCTTCCTTTAGCAGTTAATAGCGTTTACAGACCTAAAAATACTTCAGTAGCATGAATTTTCTCAACAAATGACTGTGAAGGTAAACAGCCAGAGTTCTAAAACACAGGACAGCAGCACGTTCATTCAGTGTGACTCTTTAAAGGGTGAGGCCCGCCTGGCTTTTAAAAGGCCACCCATCGGGTGGCTAGAGGGGTGCTGGCTGTCTCACTGATGCTTTTTGTGCTTCTGGAGGGGAAATGAACTCAGTGCTTGCCTAGTTGTCCTTCTCTCTGTGTGTATGCCTGTGTGCAAATATCTGTGTGTAAGTGTGATACATGTGTGACATGTGTGAGTGTATGTATGTATACTTGGGTGTGAGCGCATATGTATGTGTGTATATCTGTGTATGACTATATGGGTGTGAGTGTATGTGTGTGTGTGTGTGTGTGTGTGTGTTTGTGCAAGCACAGGTGCCACTTTGATGACTTAAGGAAATCAGTTCTCTCCTAATAAACATCCCTACCACACTTTGGGTCCCAGGATCAAACTCAGGTCATCAGGGTAAGGGGCAGGCTCCTTTACCCACCAGCCCTTGCTTGAAGTTTGACTTAGAGTAAAGAAACAATATATCTAGTTTTCTCTGCAACCGAGTTCTCATATGTCTAATTATTAGAAATAAAAGTGTCTTGAGATCATGCATGCCTCAGAATTTATGGGACGTAATCTCATAACCCGACATTGACTATTACAGAGGAATAAATTGCTAAGCTTTTCAAAACTCTTTTATTATTATTATTATTATTATTTTGTGTGTATGTGTGTGAGTGATGCGGTGGGGGGCACACACCAGAGCACACACGTGGAGGTCAGAGGACAATCTTGTTGAGTTGGTTTTCCTCTATCCTACGTGGTTTTTGAAGATCCAACTCAGGCAGCAGCGACCCTGTGCTGCAAGGCTCTTTGCATGCTGAGCCCACATGGCTAACGGTTCAGTTGTTGAATTTATTTTTCCTGTCAGCTTGTGTGTGAGCTGCTGTAGCTGCATAACCAATGACGCTGAAGCATGGGGCTTTAAGATGATGGTCTATGATGTGACCTGAGGTAGGGGCTTGGGGGGAGGGGCAGGAGCGCTTACCTGGAAACTTAGCTCCTTTGCAAGGGGCTTGAATTTGATGTCATTGCTTCACTGAAGGGACAAGCATCCCACACACATGGTGGCAAGTTGTTGGTGGCAGTTGGCAGGCCTCAATTCCCCTCCATGTTTGCCTCTACATAGTCAGGCTACAAGGATGTGATATCCAGCTTTCCCAAAAGCAAGAAGCCCGGGAACCATGGCAAACTCATCTTACTACAGAAACCATGTGTCTTCAGGGCTGAGGACATGGCTCAGTGGAAGAGCATCTGTGTAAGCTGCACAAGGGCCTGGGACTGACACACATACCCATGAACACACACACATATACACGCGTACACATGCACACACACATGAACACATACACATACATACCCATGAACACACGCACACACACACATGAACACACACATACATATATATATATATACACATGTGCATATACATATACACACATACATATATACACACATACATACATACACACACATGCACACACACATGAACACATACATACACACACAGACACATGCACACATGAACACATACATACATATATATACACACATATATGCATATACACATGAACACACACACATATACACGCGTACACATGCACACACACATGAACACATACACACACACACATACCCGTGAACACACGCACACACACACACATGAACACATACACACATACATATACACACATACATAAATACACACACGCACACACATGAACACACACATATGTATATACACACACGCATATACACATACACACATACATATATACACATACATACATACATACACACATGCATGCACACATGCACACACACGCACACATGAACACATACATACACACATATATACACCCACATGCATACATACATACACATACAAACACACATACATACACTTACACATTCATTCACATACACACACATACAATCTGTCTTTCTCTTCTGTCTCCACTTAGTAGCCCTGGTTCTACTTAGTAGCCCTGGTTTAATGTAAAGACAGACCACACAGAGCACTGGATGCCATGGACGTGAAGGTCATTGGCTCCCACCGATTACACCATAAAGACTTATGGATTCCCTTTAATGGTGACCAAATACAAAAGCATTACTGTCTTTTCAAATATAAAAGCCCATATATATAATGTAAACATTGTTCTTTTACAGCAAAAACCTAATAACTGCGTTCCCTAGATTCCCAGACTATGATCTTTGTAAGATCTTTCAGAATGACTCTGCCAAAAGTTAGGCATGGAATTCAATTCCAGTCCCAGGGCTATGCCAGTCCCTCCAGCTTTCTTTGGAAAGTTCCAGTTTCTCTTGGGCCTAAGTAAGCACAAGGCTACTTGGTAGAACAGAAAACTGGACATTCTATGTGCACTTTTTCTTTCCTCCTGCCTTCCCTCTTCCCTCCCTTTCCCTCTCCCCTCCCCCCTTCCTTCATTTCTCTTGGTGCTGGGGATGGAGCCCAGGCCCTTCCTCACACAGCCTACTCTCTCTGCCTCTGAGCTGCCCACGCTCACACCCCACTGCCATGCCCGTTACAGAACCACCATGCCTGCTGCAGAAGCAGATACCCTGGGATGCTCCTACGTTTGTAAGTTTGCTCACACTAGAAAAAGCCTGGAAGGATGTGTGCACACTCTCAGTACAGAGAAACAGGCGTTGTGCGGTGCCTTTTTCTTGAAGCAGATTCCATAGGATAACTGCTCCTCTTCCTTTTCAGTGGATCTGCCTGCCTTTCCTCGTGGCTGCTCTGGCAACAGGAACTTCAGTTAAGCTACGGAGAACCACTGGCCACAGTACCTGACTCAGTGAGGACCCTCACCAAGTCCGACAAACCAGAGCACATCCTCTGGCTAATTCTGGTTATTCAGAGATGCACGGACTTCTTTTCAGAGGGGGAGGAAGATGTCTACAATTTGAAGGCATGATGATTCGTTTCAAGCTGCTGGCAGCCATGTCACACCTACTGGAAGTCAGCCAGACCGAGAGATGGAGTTTGGATGCAGAGAAAAGTGGAGAGGAAACCGAAGTAGTCATGAGTCGCTTGTTCCCAAAGATTCCAGTTCCAGGTCCCCACCATTGCTACTCCTAGCCTTGGTTGGATGAGTGAATGGATCTCCCATTTAAGTTGGAGCTGATTGAACTTGTATTATTTATATGTTCATACTCCAATTAGTACCTCTTGAGAAGGAGTTAGGGAAATAGTGCTTTACATTTTTTAAAGTTTATTACTACTCCTATTATTATTATTATTATCATCATCATCATCATCATCATCTTTATTACTATAAACAAGGTCTCATGTATTTCCAAGTTGGCCTGGAACTCACTATGTAGCCATAAATGGCCTTTGGATTTCTGATCCTCCTGCCTCTACCTCCCAAGTGTTTGCACTTACAGGTGTGCACTTCCAGGCCCAAATTCTAAGATGCTGACAATCAGTCCCAGGGCTTCAAGCATGCTAGCTAGGCCAAGACTCTAGTAACTAAGCCATATCTCCAACCCCTTCCTTGTTTTTGTATCTTCATTTCATCTTCAACTTTACAAAATGGTGCTATTCATTGCTGTTGGTTTGGTTTGCGTTGAGTTTTTGTTGTTGTTGTTTGTTTTGTTTTTTAAATTTGAGTGACAGAAACTCTGCACTGACATAGCAAGATGGAGTGGGTGTTAGCTCACAAATCTAAACGTGACAAGGGCTGAGGAAGCTGGCCTAAAAAGCAACTGAAGTCAAGAAACAAAATATCATCAAAGCTCTTCCCTGTCACTTCCTCTTCTCAACTGTGGGCTCACCATGCCTACCCATGTGGACATGGCTGCCAGCCACAGGCTCTAGCCTCAGACAATCTGACAAGAAAATTCTTCCTTCTCGACTTAAGTAGGCAAACATGGGGTCGTTCACCAGTTCTTGGTCAATGACTGTTGTCCCAACTGATTCCCAGTGTCTGTTCTTACCCAGTTCCTGTGGCCACGAATCATGAGAGAGCAGGTAGCTCTCATCTGGAGGTGCTGTCTAGAGTCAAGGAAGGGACTGTTTCAGAAATGAGAGGCCAGGCTCAGAGTTGTACACCTGCAACCTCAGTACTCGCCGGGTAGACACAGGAGGCTCAGGAGTTCAAGGCTAGCCTTGGCTACATAGTAAGCCTGAAGCCAGCCTGGGATCCATGAGACCTTGTCTAACCTCTCACCCTCCAAAATGTTGAGCGAGCAGTTGACTCTGGCTTTTGTCAACCAAGATGTCATTACAAGATGGCATCTATCTGAATTTGTCCATATACTTTAAAACACACAGGTACTAATGTTAAGGAGATTAAAATCAAACACATTACTGTATACCATTATATTAGTATTATGTTATACTGAGTTATATAACAAACTGCACAGATATATTTTGGTTGATATTAAGTGGTTTCCCCTGAAGTAATATTAAATGTCAGCATTGAACCCTGGGAAGCACGCAGTTTGACTACTATTAATACAGAGAACACCGTCTCATGTTGTCTTGGATCAGGGTTTTGGGCCTCCAGTAACGTAAAGAGGAGACACATTCAGTTCTAAGGGAAATGTCAAGGGGTGGCAGTCTGGCTGACTGAACTAGAAGTAACTACCTAGCCAGAACCCTCTCATTACGTTGGAAAACTACTGTGTCTTCGCTTCCCTCCTAGTCAGAACCCACCGGTTCAAGACAGTTATGCTGCTCACCTGAAAACCAGCCTGGGGAGGGGCTGGAGTATGCTAGGACCCGCATGAGCTTGTAAGCACAGCCATAGTGGCGGCTTAAAATCATTTTCTCTGTACCGTGACAAAGCAGGGATCTTTGCCATAAGCTGAGCCTGACCTGCGGAATGGCCATTTGGTTTTAATGGGTATATTACTTAGCACCTTGAATACTTGTTTGTTCCAGATCCTCTGCAGGGTACAGAGCATGGCTGTATTCTCCTGGGAACAACTCCCCTCACCCTCTGGACACTGCATGGATTGTCCTTGCAAGTGCCTCCCCGGAACTTAAATGAAAACTCAGGCTAGAGGCATTAAACACCGATGTGGACTGGTTCCATCTGTCTTGAGAAGGGTGTAACCAAAGAGAAAACACTACAGAGGCCATGCTCTTGAGGAGCCCTTCACGTAGAATTGTTTGTCAGGCTTGACAGGTTAGACGATTTAAAGCAGTGATGAAGATGGCGATGAAGAAGAGGTGATGAAGAAGATGGTGATGAAGAAGATTGCATCAGTCCCTGGGGGTAGGTAGCAAAGCAGCTTCCTCATTCCTACATTTGAGTGACTTTTGCCCTAGGACAATAGGCAAGGACTCTGGTAGGACAGGCACTAGGGATTTGCCTGAGTGTGTAGGAGGTGTGAGGAAGAACCAGCTGGCACACTTCAACCCTGTTCTACCTATGGGCTGGCTGCCCTTTGACCTGTACTATATAACTTTCTTAGACCTCCCTTTCCTAGCCTTAATTTGAATACATGCATAACTAAACATGTGTTTAGACACATACATGCATATTTCATCACAATGAACCACCTGCTTGCCTGTGTGGGTTACATAAGAGAAGGGGGTGAGGCACGGAGCAGGCAGAAATTCAGAGGATGTGTGTTTAATTGTATTTCTGTGATTCTGTCATACAAGAGCCGCTTCTGAACGAGCATATGGTTTAAAGAGAAAGCTGAGGGATTTGAAGATAAGTGTTGGGGAAATTAATAATTAGTAGAATATTCTGGGAGACAGTTATAATAGCCATGCCTCCTCCCCCAACTGGGGAGGAAAGGTCAAAGTTCAGACGCCCTAAACCCCGGCATGCAGGAACTCCTGGTTGCTGGCTGATAGTCTAAGGTCCTATGGCCAAGAACAGCTCAACTTCACCTCAGTGGAGCCTCACTCAGACCCCAAGTGCCATCTCAGCCTTTCCTGGTCCATGCTTAGCCCTGCCCCATTAGCTTTGAGAAGGCAGGGGGAGGAGGTGCTCTGAGAACTCAAGCAAGCGTCTGGCAGACACACAGGTTTGAATATTAAAATAACACTAAAACTAACAGGTTGTGACTGTGGTTTGCGCAAGCATCTTCACATCATTGCTGCTTTCTGGAAATTTGTCTCCACCTTAAAAAGAGTCAGCCTTGGGGGCTGGGAAGATAGCTCGAAAATAAATGTGCTTGCTCCGTAAGCAGGGTGACTTCCGGAGGAGGAGCCAGTCAGCAGCAGAGACCTGGATGGTAACTAGTGCTTCACCCTAGCAGATGTGAGATACTGAACCTTTGTGTATGTGTAGATAGATGGTGGTGGATATGGATGGATGTGTATGCATATGCATACATGTATATGCATATATCTATATGCACATGCATATGCGTGTCTTTGGGTGGAGGCCAGAAGTCAGTATCAGGTATCTTTCTCTCTCTGTCTGTCTCTGTCTCTGTCTCTGTCTCTGTCTCTCTCTCTCTCTCTCTCTGTCTCTGTCTCTGTCTCTGTCTGTCTGTCTCTCTCTCTGTCTCTGTCTCTGTCTCTGTCTGTCTCTCTCTCGTTGTCTGTCTCTGTCTGTCTCTCTCTGTCTGTCTCTCTCTGTCTCTGTCTCTCTATGTTTCTGTCTCTGTCTCTCTGTCTCTCTATGTTTCTGTCTCTGTCTCTCTGTCTCTGTCTCTCTCTGTCTCTGTCTCTGTCTGTCTGTCTCTCTCTGTCTGTCTCTCTCTGTCTCTGTCTCTCTATGTTTCTGTCTCTGTCTCTCTGTCTCTGTCTCTCTGTCTCTGTCTCTCTCTGTCTCTCTCTCTCCCCACCTTAATCCTGAGATGATGAGGCAGGGTCTCTAACTAGTGCAGATTCCCTGGTGTGTTCACACAGCTTGGCTAGCAAAGTTGCAGGGTTTCGATGCCCTCAGGTGGAAAGCAGCTCCCTCTCCTCTAAGGTGCGTGAGTTGTTCTGAGAAGCTCAGAGCTCTAGGGTGCTGGTCAAAGGCGACACCTCTCATTCCAGTCAGAACACCAGAGGCTTTCGTGGTGTTAACAAAGCCCTCCCTCCCGGGAGTCCCTGAGAGCGACCCATTCCTTATGGTATGGAGTTTCTTATCTTGAGAGGACTAGATGGTGAAGTATCCTGAGACCACCTCTCCAGGCCAGCACTGGATTCCTTCACCTCACAGACTTGAGCCCAGGCTGTTGAATGTGCCCAAAGAGCCAGGGAGGTGAAGGCACTGGCCACGGGGCTGTGTGGTTCCCTTGTGGGTCTGGCTGCAGAAGCTGGCTTGTTCTCCTAAGTCCTGTGCCTATCTTACACATAACAGAGGCATGTCAATTAGAACCCCAAAACTACTAAGTAAATGTTTTTAGTAATCTCGGGCAGCAACTTGAATCCTTTCTTTTTGTTGAAAATAAATGTTTGGTCTTGAATATAAAAATAAGACATTCTCGAGCCCGGCGGTGGTGGCGAACGCCTTTAATCCCAGCACTTGAGAGGCAGAGGCAGGCAGATTTCTGAGTTCCAGGGCAGCCTGGTCTACAGAGTGAGTTCCAGGACAGACCTTGTCTCTAAGAACAAAACAAAACAAAAGAAAAGAAGACAAAAAGACATTCTCAAAACTGGAAATTTGAAAAATAGGTAAAATATAAGTGTATGTACTCAGGGTGTTTATGATATACTATTTCTCAGGGTCTGGACGAGTATTTCTCAAAACTGATCCGCTGCAAAGCTTGCTAGTAGACCCAGAACCCACTCTTGATAAACATCACAAGTGACTCTCGTGGCACTTCATGACTGGATTCTTACTACATTTTACACGTAGCTTGTCCTTCACCCACTAATTCTTTTTTTCTTCATTCAAATACCCCCCCTAGAGCTCTAGGTCCTCTAAGAGAATCAGCTGTGCCTGTTGTTAGCAATTGCAGACTCTCTAACCCCAGCATGCTGCCAGTCGACATTCCCTTAGCAGGAGGGGTGGGGGAGGGTCATTGTCGTCACACCTGAGATACCAGCTGCCCCTCCCTGCTGCTTGCAAGTAATCAGCCTTAATTGCACATAGTCCTTGGAAGTGCCAAAGTGTATGGGCTAGGGCAGTTCATTGATGAGGACCTCCAGCTCATAAGGCTAAGGGGAAGCCATTATTCATGCTGGGTGAAGCCCACCTCCCAGTGAGGCTGCCCTGGGATCACCCATACACCCAAGCTTCGAAGCCCAGGAAAGTCATGGGCGCTCCCTCCACCCATCCCCCACCTCCCCACGCCCTCATGAACCTTTAATTGTCATTGCAACGCTTTGAGAAGAGGATAACTACTGTTTAAGTCTGCCTAGGGTAGGAATGCTCACACAAACATATAAAAGCAGTTACAATTCTGGAAATGTCTCCTTTATAGAATGATTTGCAGGGTTCTCTGAAAGAAACCTCAAGTTTCTACTGAACTGTTGTACTTCATTGGCTTTCTCCAATCAGGTGGATACAAAGCGTAAGATAAACTGGGTCAACTAGAGAAAGAACTGTCTAATTCGCAACATAGGCCTGCTCCCACTGACTTGGGGGGGGGAGGGGGAGTGACAGTGTTCTTGGAGCCCAGACAGATGTGTAATGAGGTGGCACATCTTAGCCTTCTTGTTTGAGTTTAGTTTGCATGTACCAGCTGTAGGAGTTGTGGGCATGTGTCTGGCTCTGGGCTCTAGAAGCAGGATTAGCTCTGGAAGCAGATTAGCCGCTGGTGCTCCAGCCTGCAACAGGAGGCAAGTTAAGTCCCTATGTGGATTGCCAGTCCTGTGACTTTGAAACAGAGGTGGTCAATAGTCTTTATTCAGCAACTGACAAAAGCAGCTTAATCAAGACAGAGTTTATTTTGGCTAGTGGTTTAAAGGGGTACTGTACTCATGGTACATAGTACATGGGGAAAGGCGTATGGGCAGAATTACAGACCGATGCTTTCTTCTTGTTGTTCAGTCTGGAGACCCTGCCCATGGGGTAGTGCCACCCTACTCAGAGTGGGTCTTCTGGGCTGAGCAGACTTCTCCACAAACTCCCATAGAGCACACCCAGAGTTGTGTATCCGAGGAGAGTGCAAATCCCTTCAAGCAGACGGTGAAGATGAAGAAGGAATAATTGATAGGTTCTTGGCAGCCAAGCTTCTTCCACCAAATATCACCTCAAAGGTGGAAGAGAGAGATGGAGTGAGAAGATAGTTCCTGGGGAAGGGCGGGCAGCCGTCATCATTTATGCAATCGCGCATGAACAGCGGGCTTTTCACATAAAGCTGCATTGCCTGGTGTGGGATTTTTAGTTTGAAGCCAAACGGAGATACACGGTGATGCTTGTCTCAAAAAAAAAAAAAAAAAAAAAAAAAAAAGAAAGAAAGAAAGAAAGGAAGGAAGAAAGGAAGGAAGGAAGGAAGAGAGAAGGAAAGAAGGAAAGAAAAGAAAAGAAAACCAGGGAAGAAGAGGAGAAAAAAGGAAATGTTAGGTTTTTTTTTTTTATTTCCTCCCAGCAATCTGAGGGCCAAGGAATGACAAAAGTCAGACCATGCAGCAGACCTCAGGCACGAGATTTATTGAGGGGGTGTGGTTCTACAAAAGGCTGGTTCTAAACAAGGATGGAAAGATGGCGGGCCGAGAAGGTATGGGCTTTATAAAGGGTACAGCGCACATGCGTAGGTAGAACATGAGACCCGTGGTAAAGCTGGAAATGTGTCGCCTCTGGCGCCTGGTGATGACTTGGCTGCTGGCGCTAAATTACTGGAAGCGGGCTGTGCAGAGCACCTGGTTCTGAAGATGGCCCTGTGGCTTTGCCCTTGAAATATTCCCAAACCTTCCCAGTGGTCAGCACTCTAAGAAGCTGTGCTGATCTGCAGAAGGCCTTCAGATGCCCCTGCTGAGAACCACAGTAGTGGAAGGTAGGAATCTAAACCTCCCAGAATGCACCGCTCCTCCTGAGGGCCCCTTCCTGCCCAGGCGCTAGTTCCCTCCATGGAGGACTCTGCTTTCCAGCCCTGTCTATCTGGGTAGTCTCCTGTCTCAGGGGCTTTCTTACTATGTCTTCTGCTCATATGGGCAACAGCTCCTTAGGGCTCATTCTTTTGAAACAGGATCTTATGTAACCCAGATTGGCCTCAGATTCACACTATGCAGCCAAAGATGACCTCCAACTTGTGATCTCCTGCCTCCACTTCTTGAATACAAGGGTTAGAGATAAGCACCTCCATAGCTGGTTTATGTGATTCTAAGGAATGAACCTAAGGCTCCACGCACATGCCTCCAAATGAGCTTCTCTTTCTCTTTCTCTTTCTCTCTCTCTCCCTCTCTGTCTCTGTCTCTGTCTCTCTCTCTGTCTCTCTCTCTCTCTCTCTCTCTCTCTCTCTCTCTCCTCTGTTCCCCTCTCTTCTCTCCTCCCCCTCCTTCCCTCCCTTTCTCTCTCTCTCCCTCCCTCTCTCCCTCCCTCCCTCTCTCCTCTCCTCTCTTCTCCCTCTCCCTCCCTCTCTCTCTCTCCCTCCTTCCCTCCTTCCCTCTCCCTCTCCCCCTACCCCCTCTCTCTCCTCTCTTCCCCTCTCCTCTCTCTCTCCCTCCCTCCCTCTCTCCTCTCTTCTCCTCTCCTCTCCCCCTCTCTCCCTCCCTCCCCTTCTCCCTCACTCTCTCCCTTTCCTCTCTTGGGAGACAGCTAAACTCAGACCCACTGTGATTATTTCCTCAGAAGGTTTCTTCTTCAAGCAGATAAGTAAAGATGTGTGAAAGAACACACGCCCAATTGTTCAGAACAAAGAAGTGACTTGGCTGCAGGAACCCAGTGTTCTGGGAATCTTGCTATACATAGACAGTATGCACTGGGAATGGTTACATGTGGCAAATTGACTTATTTAATTGTAGACACTAGAAAACACAACATCAAGCAAGAAACAGCCATAAAACCCTCTATGCTCACTCTGTTAACATTTAGCTCATCAGATGTGCTGCTGTCCTGGGGTCTGGCTAATGCCTGCCTACTGTGGCTTAGTGCCCATGTGTGAAGGGCTAGGGACTATCAATATCTATTTATTTTACTAATTTTACTTATCTGTAGTACTTCTTATTGAGTATTGCAATGTACTAAGCAAGTGCTTTAGCACAGAGATACACTCAGTCTCTCTCTCTTTTTTAAATCTGAAATCAATTGCCCACACCTGAGCCTCCCATAGGTAGCTGGGATCATAGGCCTAGAACTAAGCTTAGTTTCCAAGTCAAGTCTCTTCATTTTTTCTTTTTTGTTTTTGTTGTTGATTGGGGAATTGTTTGTTTGTTTGAGACAGGGCCTCTCTATGTAGTCCTAGCTGTTCTGGAATTGACCACACAGACCAAGCTGGCCTCAAATTCTTAGAGAACTTGCTGCCTCTGCACCCTGCCCAGCTAGGCTGATGTCTTAAAGCACTATGCTCTCAACCCTCCCAATGCTGTAACCCTTTAATACAGTTTCTCATGTTGTGGTGACCTTGTTTTCATTGTTACTTCATAACTGTAAGCTTGCTACTGTTACAAATGGTAATGTAAATAGCTGATGTATTCAGAGGGGTCATGACCCATGAGAGCCTCTGTTAACGAACTCTAGGCCTGGAGTCACTAATCTACTTTTAATCCTCATCCTGATGGTTTCTATTCTCTTTTAAAAACGTGTTTTGTTTTGTGTAAGGATGCCTGTATGGAGGTATGCACACACCACTGTTGGGCGTGTACTATGTCAAGTGTGTGCGGCTCAACACTGGCACCATGTGGGTCCTAGGGATTGGGCTCAGGCTCTGAGGCTTGACCCACAGTATGTCTTTTTAATTTATTTACTTTTTTGTATCTGTTGTTACACAGTCGTGAGTAAAGATCACAGAAATGCCTGTGGCTGAGAAAGGGAGTCCACAAGGAAGGGATGAGGCTGCGGAATCAGTTAATCAAGCGCCACACCCCTGTGATCACACACACACAAGTATGGAGGGACACTGGTGACCCACCTTGAAATTTGAGAGAAGAATATCCATGGAGAAATGACTCCAGCCTAACTGAATCTGGTTGGGCAATTTTCTTTCTCAGTCCTGGACTCTGAGCTAGGCCTTTGCATGTGCTGAACGGGCCCATTGCTCAGACCCAGCTGGGGGCTTGCATGTGCTGAACAGGCCCATTACTCAGACCCAGCTGGGACCTTTGCATGTGCTGAACAGGCCCATTGCCCAGGCCCAGCTGGGACCTTTGCATGTGCTGAACAGGCCCATTGCCCAGGCCCAGCTGGGGGCTTGCATGTGCTGAACAGGCCCATTGCCCAGGCCCAGCTGGGGGCTTGCTTCCAGAAGCCACTGAATGTAAAGACTCTGGAAAAGGAAAAAATAAAATAAAATATTTCTTGAGATTTGATCCCCTGGAGGCCAACAGGGCTCTCTTTCCTTAGACAGAACGTTTACAAGCCGCACCTTTCCACCAAGATCGCATGGAGGTGATTTATTCATGAGAACCATGGTTCCGGCAGGCCTTTCAGAGCTGTAACATGAGCTCTCTGTGGCAGGGAGCACGTGTGTTAGGATCACATTCTTACCCATGGGATGCCGCATAAAAGGGAAGTGAGGCGTTCATGCTGCCAATGACTTCCATTTCAGAGCTGTGTCTTGAGGCCGCCTGCTCACACGGATCATTCCTATCCTGATAAGTTACAGTAACTCCTAAGGAAAATACAACCTTCTTGTTTTCCCATAATGCCGTGCACTTACTCCTTGTTTTCCCATAATGCCCTGCACTTACTCCTTGTTTTCCCATAATGCCCTGCACTTACTCCTTGTTTTCCCATAATGCCCTGCACTTACTGCTTGTTTTCCCATAATGCCCTGCACTTACTCCATCCGATGTACTTGCCTTGCTCCACTTCTCAGTCTCATGATGGGCTGATCCATTTATTATGTGTGCTTGTGTGTGCATGCAGGTGAACATGTATGCACAGGTGTGTGTGCGTGTCTCATATAAATTTGAACATGCTTGTGAATGCCAGATGACAGACAACCTGGGGTGTTATTCCTCCGACAAACTTTACTTTGTTTTTGTTTTCTTTTAGTGAGACTGGGTATCCTGGGACTCACCAAATTTTGGCTAGTGTGTCACAGAGATCTTACCTCCCGGCACTGGCATTACAAACCTGAGCCACCATAGCCAGCTTTTTAAAAACATGGGCTCTGGGAATCGAGTCTGTGGTCTGTGTCAGTGATACACGCATGC
This sequence comes from Mastomys coucha, assembly GCF_008632895.1. NCBI lineage: Eukaryota > Metazoa > Chordata > Mammalia > Rodentia > Muridae > Mastomys > Mastomys coucha. The sequence continues at coordinate 139,357,300 of NW_022196903.1, read as the reverse complement.
AAAAGCTCTGTCCTAGCTCCTTACACATCAGTACCAGGAAGACATTTTGCATTTAATTTTTTATGATATACCAAGAAAAACTACGGCACATATTTTTATAACTGCAATTTTATTAAGTAATTTTCTGAAACTTTGGCTAAGAAAAAAATGTGTCTTCAAACCTGGTAGTACAGTTCTCATCTACAGGTCCAGCGTGCAGAAGACTAACTCAGGAATACTGCCAGAAATTCAAGGCTATTCTGAACTAACTAGTAAGTTTGAAGCTAGCCTGTACTAAGACCAAGAGACTGCCTCTAAAAAGCCACTCTTCAAAACTTCATCTGGAAAAAAAGAAATGGCTGTGGAGTTGCAATGCTTACGTCTTAGGTTGGCTTCCCAACTGCTCGTAACTCAATTTATCCAATTAGTTAAGGTTTTGTAACCATTTGGGCTTTTCTGTGTCCGTCCCAGTTCACAAACAATGACACAGAGGGTATATAAATGCTAGATATCTGTCACATGGCAGGCTAGTTACCTGTCCTCGGTTTTATGTCTGACTTCCTGAGTCTGGGTGGTGAATCTTCCCGCCTCTGACTCTTTCCCTTTAATTTAAATTTAAAAAGTCAATTATTGGATATTTAATAGCATATTAAATATGACGATATTTAAGGAAACCAAAATTCCAAAGTTCTCACTACACTTGGGGAACAGTGTTTTGATCTGTCACCAGCCTCCAGTTTCTTCTAAGATGGACCTGTCTTTGCCCCGAGCACAGCTTCTCTCTACATGCCTTCCCATCCAGATGTTTCCCAGGCCCTGTGAGGCCGCAGTCATGGTGCAATCCCAGGACTCCTAAAGTCAGAGTTCAGCTGTACTTCTCGGTCTTACGCAACCATCAACTCAAGTAAAATGAAGTACTCCATGTAGCCCTCAGCACTCTGCCTAAATAAACTGAAGCCTCTGTCATCATTTGGGAACTGGAAGACCACCTGCTCCTTCCCATTATCATCCCTCCTGTCCCTCAGGGCAAAGGATGATAAACCCCATTAGCTATGTCATAATGTGGAATGAAGGGATGTGGGGATACCTCGGACTGTCCATTCTCCTTCCTCGGACTGTCCATTCTCCTTCCTCGGACAGCAGCTGACGATGATTTGCCTCATGCTCTAGCAGAGACGTGGTTTTGCCAGCTGCAGACAGTTTCTGCAATTGTGTGATGATTGGGATTCTGGGAACTTTTAAGGGGGTGTATACATGCTAGGGCCCCATCTCCATGGCAGGTGGTTTTGGTCATTCGGGGGGGGGGGGGGGTGGTAGTTGTGGTTTATTAATAGTTGTACTCAAAGGAGAAACAAGAAGAAATTAGATTCAGATCTCTGTCTGCCGTCTGTCTATCTCTCTCTCTCTCCCCCCTAACTCACCCCTCCCTCTCTCCCTCCCCCATCCTTCTTTTTCTCCTATCTAATGAAATGGGGGAGGGAGAGGAGAAGAGCCTACAAAGTAGCTAAGACCGCTGCACCTAAGGAACAGTCAGGTGTCAAAGCAGCTGCTGGGAGGGACACGCAGAGGCCCAGCTTTCCCACCCGGCCCTCTTGGTGAACTCGGTCTAGGAGAATCTTAGCCCAAGGGTCTTGTTATCAGAGGAGAAAGAGTAAGTCAGCCCCAAGGCACAGTTGGCTTGTGTGGCTCACAGCACAATGCTAGACCTCTGCAGGACTTGGTCCTCCGAACTCTTTACACATGACTCACAATTCATACACACTTTGGCTGCAGGCAACCCACACCTAATGCTTCCAATTGCTACCTCTCTTGAGTTTCAGGCTCTAATAAGCTGATTCATCAACCTTTCCAAACATGTCCCTTATTAGCCTCTTGATATTCCTTACCCTGATGCCTCCCATCACTAGAACCCATCGCTAGAAAGTCAACTGAGTGTCCATTGTGACCTCCACTGCCGTGGCTCTCTGGCTCATACCCTAATGCCCCGTCTTTGTTCATTCAGTTTTATGATGAGACCTTCCTTGCTATTCTAACATCAGACTTGGGACAAATTTTCTTCCTCAGCCTCCCGAGTGCTGGGATTCCTTGGCCACCATGCCCAGCGTCCTTGCTGTTTTTCAATCTCCTGCCTCAGGACCTTTGTACTGGCAATTCTATCCTGGGGATACTCTTCCTGGTTATCTGAATGGCTTTTCCATCCACTCTTAGGTCTGTGAACAAATGTCACCTTGCCTGAGGAGTTTTCCCATCTAAAACAGCAACTCCCCTGCATCCTTTAAGTCACGAGCTCTTCCTGCTTCCTTGCTATTTTTCACTTTTCAATTCTGCATTCATTTTTAAATTAACAATATTCCATTGCATGTGAGAGGCCTTTGATTACAAGGGCAAGATTGTTTTGGCAGTAGAAACATGTGCTGCCAATCACAATGTAAAATGGTGTTGTACTAGTTAGGTTTTTACTGCTGTGAACAGACACCATGACCAATGCAAGTCTTATAAAAGACAACATTAATTAGGACTGGTTTACAGGTTCAGAGGTTTAGTCCAGTATCATCAAGGCAGGATTATGGCAGCATCTAGGTGGGCATGATGAAGGGGGAGCTGGGAGTTCTTCATCTGCATCTGAAGGCTGCTAGCAGAATAGCTGACTTCCAGGCAGCTAGGGTGAAGATCTTAAGCCCACACCCATAGTGACATACCTACTCCAATAAGGCCACACCTCCTAATAGGGCCACTCCCTGGGCCAAGCATATATAAACCATCACAGATCTGATCTCACTCTTTGTAGCCCTGCCCGTTGTATGAAATGAGCATATCTCCTTCTAACCCACATTGCAAGCCTACAGCAGTGCCTGGGACATAGGAAGTGTGAAGTGGACATTTCTGGTTTCTTTGGAGTCTGAGTTGTATCATACGATGTGATATCTTTCTGGAAACTGTCTCATGAGGGGAATGTTTTGCTGAGGCAGACATGTGAGAGGATGTTTTGCTGAGAACAAATAGGTGTTTTTCTGGAAGCTGCCTGGAAAAGGGGGCATGTTATATGCTGCTAGAGCAGATGCTTGAGAGAACATGTGACATTTGGAAAGGGTATAAATATAACCCAACAGACAGTGGATGACGCAGTGTGGTATTGGTTCACCTTGCCGCTCTTGGATGATCATCGTTTGTCGTGACTTTGTGGAGAGAAACACACCAAAGAACTTCTGGTGGTGTTTGGGTGGCTTCTTGCAGCTTTCTTGGACTCGGGCTGTTCGGCAGAGCCTCAAGGTCTCTTCTGGATCAAACCACCATTGCTGATTCGTGAATGGTGTTTGCGAGTGGATCAACCAACTGCTGCTGATTCGGGTGAAGCGAACTGCTGCTATCCTGACAACACAGTTTGGATTCGACCCAAAGAACTGTTTCTGAGCAGGTCCACATCCTCATTTGCTCTACTGACCTTTCCCTCTGCTCCCTTTGGCAGGGCGTGGGCTAGAAGCGAGGTTAAAGCATTTAAATATCCTTATTAAACTAGGTTTTGAAAAATACGAGCGTACAGAGTATCTCATAATTATTTATAAAACCAATGACTATGTGTGGAGCATTTAGGTCACTTTAAAACTCCTTCCTACCCTGACCTAAAGCCCTCTATGGTGAGAACTTCTAAAGGTGTTTCTTTGAACCAGGTTACACATGTTCAGAAAACTAACCACAAAGCAAATGTGGCATTTGGGCAAAGTTAGCGTTGGGCAAAGTTAGCGTTGGGCAAAGTAAGTACTTCTTTGTCTAGTGGTGGATTGTTATTAATCTGATTAAGAACAATGTCCCAAATGGGGTCAGCATAGAGAGGTTCAGGGGAGGGTGTGAGGGAAAGGCCTGGGGGGGGGGGTCAGGCCCCTGGGACCTGGTACGTGAAAAATGGGAAGGATTAAATGGCCATATGCCACTCCAGTTAACATGGACCCAGAGCATAACTTAGGGCAGGGTTGTTCATTTTCTGGTCTCTTCCACCTGCCCTCCACTCTGTCATGCCCCACCAAATAGGTATCTCCATTAACCCGTGTCCTGGTGTGCCATCTGCTACCATGATAAATGCCATGACCAGAGGCAGTATGGGAGTAAAAGGGATATTTCATCTTATAGATTACAGGCTGTCAGTGAGGGAACACGAGGCAGGAACTGAGTGAGGCAGAGGCCATGGAGGAATGTGCTTACTGGCTTGCTCCCAGGCTTGCTGTCCACGTCCTTAGTGTTGTGACTACACTCCTGGATCGATCCTTTTCCCCCTAGAAACAAAAAAATTTCCAACAAGCAGATTTCTTTTGAATACTCAAGAATCTGAAGCATGTCTTTATTTTTTGATATCAATATAATATTTGTATTAATCTTTGAGAGTTTCACACGGTGTAATTTGGTTGCATTCACTGTCTGCTCCTCCCAGACCCACCCCGACCTCCCCACCACTCCCCAAATCCATGTTTTCTTTTTGTTTTGGGGGGATTGTTGTTGTTGTTTATTGTTTGTTGTTTTGGGGTTTTTATTTGTTTGGGTTTCAACTCAGCAAGTCCTATTTATGGGTGTGAGTCATCCAGTGGAGCACAGTCAACCTACCAGAAGCCACAGCCACAAAGAAAACTCTCTCCTACCCCCAGGAGCCATCAGCTATCTACAGCTCCTGATCTGGTGGTGGGTCTCTTAGCACCCCTTTCCATGAAACATACCTTCCCTGAAGCACCCTCCTTCTGTGAAGCATGCACTTGGTTTGGTTTTGTTTGTTGTTTTGTTTTGTTTTGTTTGTTGTTTTGTTTTGTTTTTTGTTTTTGTCTTTGTTTTTGTTGTTGTTGTTGTTTTGTTTTGTTTTTTTCGAGACATGGTTTCTCTGTGTAGCCCTGGCTGTCCTGGAACTCACTCTGTAGACCAGGCTGGCCTCGAACTCAGAAATCCACCTGCCTCTGCCTCCCACGTGCTTGGATTAAAGGCATGCGCCACCACCGCCCGGCTGAAGCATGCATTTGTATCAGCACTGAAGACATGGCAGCCTTATATTTTCTTTTCCACACCTTTCGGTGATTTGTGTTCTCACCTGTAACTTTATTAAATCAATAGGCTCATAAGTGCCACAGCTTTTGCCTTAGGTCCGAATTTTAAAATTCAGCAAGCGACAGAATTTGAAATATAGGGATAACTCTGTTTAGTTATTTGAAATTTCCCAGAGATCTCAAAATGTCAAGCATCCATACTGCAATGCTGATGAAAGTGTAAGTAGCCAAGTGTGATGGTGCTTGTATTCCTGCAGAGTTTGTGGCCCAGCAGAGACTACATCACGAGATTCTGTCACAGAAAGTGTTAAAATGCCACAGTGTACAAAGGACCATAGATCATATTATAAACCATAAACATGCATAATTATTATTAATAAAAATAAGTCAGAATTCAAAAACAGTAAAACCCTACAATCGTGATTTTGGATTACTCATGTGCTACAAGTAAATTTTCCTGGGATCTTTGAAGGAGAATTTTTTAAATTAATTAATTTATTTTTATTTCATGTGCATTGGTGTTTTGCCTGCATGTATGTCTGAGTGAGGGTATCAAATCTTGGAGTTACAGGCAGTTGTGAGCTGCCATGTGGGTGCTGGGATTTGAACTCAGGACCTCTGTGCTCTCTGTGCTCTTAACTGCTGAGCCATCTGTCCAGCCTTTAAAGGAGAATGTTGATGTGTCTGAGACTATTCAGCCACAAATGGTAGATCTTCTTATAATCCCAACACTTGGGAGACAAAGGTCGGAGGATTGCCAGGAGCTCATGACCAGCCTGGGTTATATATACAGTGACTATAAAGTAAGGCTCAGACTCAGATGAACAAATATAAACAAAATATAAAAGTAGGTCGTTCCAATTTTAATTGGCGTATAAGTTGTAAATGATAGCTCTGTAATGAAGTGTGAAACTTAACTAACTAGTATTTGCTGGAAGTTCAGTAAGTAATAGCTGTCCTGTTAAAGGCCTCAATTAATGTTCAGGCTTCTTACAGATAAATGAACTCCTTTGGCCACATTATTTAAATTCTATTTGCAATTTTAAATTATTGGTTTCTTTTTCAACAGTATAATTGATGTAGCAAACCTTATTGGTATTAAATAAATCATAAACATAATAAATTTGCATGCACGATGAACTTGGAGATAACACTCTGTTACAACACACATGCCAACTCGGTAAAAATTCAACTTATACTCCAAGTCTAAATCTAATAACTACTACATGTTTTAACTAGTAATTAAAGACTAATTTGTAAAGTATAATTGTCCAAATTATAAATGTACACAAATTACTAAGTACAGACAGATTTCCTGGCACAAGATATGTCAATACCATGAAAACTTCCATAGTCTTCAAAGGGTTTAAATGTGTTTTGTCCCAAGAAATGGCTATACATACTTCGCGTAAGGAGAGCGGCTTCAAGTGGGCCCACCCAGGGAAGTTTTCAGATTGTTTTTCTAGTTTGCTGGAGCCTTATACAGACCAGGGATATAGGCCAAGCCAACAGAGATCTCATGGTTGAACACAAGGTCACTTGGTCAAAGACCTTGAGTTGAGTTATCTTTTTTTTGTTGTTTTTTTCAAGACAGGGTTTCTCTGTGTAGCCCTGGCTGTCCTGGAACTCACTCTGTAGATCAGGCTGGACTTGAACTCAGAAATCCTGCCTCTGCCTCCTAAGTACTGGGATTAAAGGCATGTGCCACCACTGCCCCGCGAGTTGAGTTATCTTATTATCTTAATTTCACTCTTGAAACCACACTGTGTAGTAGTTCTACTCCTGTTCCCACAGGAACATAAGATACTATGAGCTTGACCCGCATATGAGAAAAATGTGATTTGTTTTTTTTTGAGTCTCAGTTACCTTGCTTTGTAAAATACTTTCCAGATTCATCTTGTAAGTTCTTATAAGAACTTATCAGATTTCTTATAAGTTCTATTAGCTCATCTTTCTTTGCAGTGGAATGAAATTGCATTCCGCCACACTTTCTTTATCTGTTGATGGGTGTTTAGGCTGCTACCGGTTTTTTTGTTTTGTTTTGTTTTTTGTTTTGGCTGTTGTGAATGGACCAACAGTAAACACGAATGTATAGGTATCTCTGTAGTACGATATAGAGTCCTTGGGCTCTATTTCAAGGTGAGATAGAACTGGGCCATAGGGAAGTTCTATGTCTGATTTTGTTGTCGTTGTTGTTTGTTTTCTAGGACTCGGAATCGATTCCAGAATGGCTGCACTGTTATACGCGGACCTGCAGAGGATGCGCATGCTTGTTCCCTGCGCTCGCGCACACCCTCACCAGCCTTCCCTACCTCTTTTAACAGCGGCTGTTCTGTCTGGAGTGAGATGGAATCTCAAAGTAGTTTTAATTTTTATTTGCCTGATGGCTAAGAATGTTGAACACTTTTTGTTGACATATATAGGCCATACAATGGGGGTTAATTTCATTAATCCATTTGTTGACTGTTGGATCTCTCTTTCTCTCTGTGTGTGTTTGTGTATGCGCACACATGTGCATTTAGCTTTTGCATTTTATTTAAACATTCTTATATTAATGTCTTGTCTGAAATATAGTTTGCAAAGATTTTCCCCTCCCATCCTGCAGGCTGGCTGATGATTCTGCTGATCATTTGTCTCGCTGTGTGGAAACATGTAAACATTTTTGAGTAGTGCATTTCTTGATTCCTGGGGCTATTTCCCATGTCAGAATCTTGTTCAGAAAGTTCCTATCCAGGCCGGGATCTTGAAGTATATTCTCTATGTTTTTGTTTTTGTTTTTTTTCTAGCAATTTCAGGATTTCTGAATTTAAATTGAGATTTCTAATCCATTTTGAATTTATTTTTGTGCACTTCGAGAGAAATGGATCTAATTTCATTCTCTACAGAGTCATCAAAATCATACCTAAAAATAAGACAGTATAGTCGACCAGTGGTGCTGACAAAACTGGATAGTCACCCATTTAAACGTTTTAAGTAAGACTCCTATGTTCTTTGCATACATTGCTAAGTTTTTGAGCCATCCAAATCTTACACATATGCTGAAAATGCATTGATTTCTGGCGACCTCTCATGACTTGTCTACTTTTTCAAATGTCTCAAACAAATCTCACAAATATCCTTTTAAAATAAGCCCCCCCCCATAACATTATAGACACGCATGACCGCGTGGCTGGCCCCATGCCTTCTGTAGCTGGATGGTCACTGCTGTCCTTCGGTGCTGAGCGGCTTCTGATGGCCTCCCTCACAGCTGGACACAAGGCCTTTTTATCTCTATGATTGTGCAGATTGCTATGCTCTCTGCTATGACAAAGGCGACTTAAGGAGGGTTAAGTGCTTGTTTTCATTTGTGGCCTAAGAAGAAGAGAGTCCTCGGGACAGGGTGGGCATGGCAGCAGGAGAGCCAGGCAGCGAGTCGCATTGAATCCAAAGCAGGAAAGGGTACTGCTGGTGTTCCGGCTCACTGTCGGTTTCTTATTCGGTCCAGAACCCAGCCTGTGAGATGGGACCACCCCCATTCTGGCTGAATCTTCTCTCCTCACTTAAACCTCTGGGGAAACACCTCACAAACATACCCCAACCCCCCTGGGTGTGATACTGAGCCTCAAAGCTGACTGTAAGATTAGCCATCACAATTACCATATCCTACTTGGACTTTCTGTGAAAAAACAATATGGAGGTGTTATGTTAATAATCCCTGCCTGTGGCTTTAGCACTGGGGGAGGGGACGTTTCAAGTTTCCTGCTGACTGTCCCTTCCCCACCCTGTCACCCACTGTCTACTCCACTCGGGCTCCACTTCTGCTGGGACAACACCTTTCTTAAAACTCCCAACTGCCCCTCTCCCTGGCTGACATTGCTAATAGGACTTGCTAGGCTCAGACTACAATGGGAATTTCTCTACCAAGAGGGCATTCCTTTCTGTGTCCCCATTTCTGAGGACTCTGGGTCTATGTAATTTCCAGGACAGCCCTTCAAGGAACCATAATCATCCCTATTTGCAAATAAAAATATTAAGACTAAATGAGGTTATCAAGCCAAGTGGTAGAGCTTCAGACTCAGAGAGTGAGATTTCTATTACGCTAAGCTACTTCAAATATTTTCATTCTTTGTGTTAATTTTCATTCCCTCTCATGAGATATTAACAATGGTGTGCGCGAGCAAAACACTAACATCTTAACACTGTCTGCTTGTTTTCCGTCCGTTCCTAAGTTGCAATCATACAAGGATAGTGACTGCCAACTGCACGTGCTGTGGTTTTATGCTCTTAGGTAAGATTGCTAAACACGGTAGGGTTGTTCGTTGCATTCCTTTGCGGTGACAAACACAGTGACAGAAAGCAAATTATGGAAGGAACGGGTTGATTTCACTCGTACTTCCAGGTTACAGGACATCATGGAGGTATATTTCTTGCTGGTTTATTCTCACACACATGCTTTAGGGGCTTTCTTATGCAGCCCATTACCACCCAGCTAGGTAATGGTTGGGACGGGTCCTCCTACAGGGAGGCAGTCCCCCACAGACATGCGCGCAAGCCAATCTGCTACGGACAATTCCTGAACGAAGACTCCCGGAAGTTAAAGCAGACTAGGACAACCTGTCTATTAAATTAAGAGAACGGAAGAAAAGGAGACCTAAACGAGACTGAAATCAAAACATCGTTAACCATCAAAATCTGAACCAAGAGGTATTGAATCGAGTCAACAGGGCAGAGGAAGTGGATACACCTTACTCCCCAAAAGACCACACCCTCAAATAGCCTTGCTCCTTGTCCCCAGGTTTCCAAATGAAGGACCTGAGTTATTTGCTTTCCATGATGGGGTCAGTGAGCAAAGGGGCTCACCCAAATCCTTGCTTCTCAAATGTTTTCTAACAAAATAAATTTTAAAGTTGATATTTAGTTATGGCCAAACACATTCGAAGGGCGGCAATAACAACCAATGGTTTTTTGTTTTTTTTTTGTTTTTTTGCCACCCAGATTTTTAAAAATAGCTTCTCTGCACATTACTCTTTTAAACATTCACGGATTACTAAATATATTCTCTTACTGAAATGCCATGTGCCAAGATTCATCCCACAGACATATTTTTATGGGCAAGTTACATACTCTTAAAAAATTACAGTACACAGTGAATGCCTACTATGGCCCCAAAGCCAGACTCCAATTCTATCTTCCAGATGAGGGGATATAAGAGGCAGCTGCTTTTTTCCAACAGAAAAATACTCATAAAATCTCAGAGCTGAAAACACCCTTCAAAAACATGCAACAAACTATCCAGTCCTAGAGGAAGAAAAAATACAAACCAGAATTGTATCCCATGTTTACACAATTCAACCCTGTTTATTGTGTTTATAGATAAAAATATCCCATCGTATATTTTATTCATGCAAATGGTGTGAGTGTTCATGTTTATTCAGTGGCAAACGCTCGAAGATTCTGACAGGATCCTGAGCTTCAGTCCCTGTGGGTTTGGGGATTACCCCCAAGCTCATGCCTGTGAATTGCCACTGAGGCTGAGAGAAATGGCATCCCAGTCAGACGCCAGACACCAAGACAGTGTTGTAATGTATTGTGTGCTACGAACTGTGGCCATATCCAACCCAAAGAAGGCAGAGGAGCTCTGAGATGTCATCCGCATCTGACCTTGGGAGGCGGCTTTGGAGGCGCTGCCTTTGACCCTGTGGTTCCTATTACACACTCCCTTTGTGCACTTCTGTTGAGACTGGCTTTTACTAAACTGCATTCTGAAATCAGCAAAATGAAGTTTATTAGGACCCGAAAACTTTTACCATGATGTTCTGGCTAGTTTTATATCAACTTGGAAAAAGCTAAAGTCATCTGAGAGGAGTGTCTCAGTTAGGGTTTTAGTGCTGTGAACAGACACCATGACCAAGGCAACTCTTACAAGGAGAACATTTAATTGGGGCTGGCTTACAGTTTTGGAGGGTCAGTCCATTATCATCAAGGTGAGAACATGGCAGCGTCCAGCCAGGCATAGTGTAGGAGGAGCTAAGAGTTCTACATCTTCTGGGAATGCTTCTAGGAAAAAAAAAATGACTCCCACACTGGGCGGGGCTTCAAAGCCCATCCCCACAGTGACAAATAGTGCCACTCCCAGGGCCAAGCATATTCAAACCGCCACAAGGAGGAACCTCAATTAGGAAAATGCCTCCATAAGATTGGGCTGTACACAAGCCTGTGGAGCATTTTCTTAATTAGTGATTGATGTGAGACAGCCTAGTTCACATGAGTGGTGCCACCCCTGCCCTGGGCTGGTGGTCCTGGGTTCTGTAAGCAAGCAGACTGAGCAAGCCATGGGGAGCAAGCCAGTAAGCAGCACCCCTCCATGGCGTCTGCCTCGAGGTTCCCGCCTTGTTTGAGTTCCTGACTTCCTTTGATGATGAACTGTAATGTAGAAGCAGAAGCCAAATCAACCCTTTCCTCCCCAGCAATAGTAACCTAAGACATATAGTAAAATTTCCCATATATATATATATACATATGCATATGTATATATGTATATCATGTATATTCCCCATTATATATTATATATATTCTCCATTATAATACACACATATATACACAAATATATGTATATATGTATATATATTCATATATATGTATATACATGTATATATATATATGAAAGAAAACACTCAATGTTCATCTCTTTAAGTCTGGCTTATTTCAGTTTCACAGTCTTCTGTTGTATCCATTTTCAGCAAAGGCACCATTGCATTGTTTTGAGGGTTGTGTAAAGTTGCGCTGTGCATATGAGTCACATTTTTATTCATTCATCTCCATTCTGTGACCTTTGAGAATGCTGTAGCAATAACTATGAACGGGCACTTGCTTCTGTGGCATGCCGACCCAGGGATCTTCGGTATATGCTGCAGAGTGGTGCAGCTGGTCATGTGACAGTTCTATTTTCAGTATTGTGAGGAACCTCCATACTGAACCCTGTAGTGGTTGTGGCCGTTTCTTCTCCCACCAACAGTGGATATTGGTTCCTCTTTCCCCACATCCTCGTCAGCTTTTGTTGCCACCCAGAGTGACCGTCACAAAGCAAACCGGGGGCCTGGGAAGAAGAGGCTTGGCTGGTAAAATGTAGCAAGCCTGAGAACCTGACTTCAGTTCCCAGAACCTATACCGAACCTATACCGAGAAACTGGTGAGACGTCGTGGAGTGAGGAGCCCCTCAGGGCTCACTGTCCAGCCAGCCTAGCTTAACCCAGCAGGCTCCAGGCCAGTGAGGGCAGACACATCTGAGGTTGACCTCTGGCCTCCCCACGCATACACAAACACACATGTGCACAGACTCACGAAGGAAACAAAGAACACATTTTCACCATTTATTCACATCCGAGGATAAAAATAGGCATGCTATAAACTCGCAGGCTCAGCAGCTGACAGCTGAGCCACGTCATGCAGTTTCTGTCCCTGTTTGCATTTCTGCTTACGATGACACCAGACTCTGTTACACAAGCCGCATTTCCCAGGGTTTGAATAGAGGAGAGCGGTGGGGGAATTGAATCACAGGCTTCAGCTGGATGTATGGATTTAGAGCTCACGAGGAGATGGCTGGGTGACAGCGCATCTTCCCGGCGCTGAAGCCTGCATTGTGCAGTCTGTCCGTATCCTTTCAGATGGCCCTTGCCACCAGCGGACTATGAAGTTACTCCCCTGATAACATTTTGCCCAACACCGTTATATTTATTGGCTGAACAAAATAATAAACAATAGTCAAATATCAAGAAGAGTAAGCTGTAGTCAGGTTCGGAGGCTCAGACCTTCAATCCCAGCCCCAAGGACACTGAGGCAAAAGGGGAAGAAAGGGCTGGGGGAGGAAGTGAAGGTGCTGGACAGACAGGAAGATCATCATCTGCAAACACACCTTCCTGAAATGTTTTTCAGTTAGATGTTTTCATGAAGAAATGCACTTAGGGCTCTCAGCTTGGGTAGGTCTAAAGTGTTTAACCTTACACGATGATGATGATGATGATGATGATGATGATGATGATGATGATGGTGATGGTGATGGTGATGGTGATGGTGATGGTGATGGTGATGGTGAGGGTGATGGTGATGGTGAGGGTAAGGGTGATGATGATGGTGGTAGTGGTGGTGAGGGTGATGATGGTACTGGTGGTGATGGTGATGATTGTGACGGTGATGGTGAGGGTGAGAGTGAGGGTGATGATGGTGCTGGTGGTGATGGTGAGGGTGATGGTAATGATGGTGGTGGTGCTGGTGGTGGTGATGAGGTAACCATTATTTTAGCTGCTCTCCCTCTCTTCTTGTTTTTTGTTTTTGTTTGAGAGCAGTTGTTACTATGTAGTCAGAAATACTTTGAACTCAAGAGTCTCCTACCTTAGTCTGCCAAGTACTTATAAGCTTCTGCTATCAGATCTGATTTATGCTTTAAACGTTCTCTTTTAAACCCATAAAGCCTGAAGTTTGAGAAACCATCACCTTTTCAAATTTTTGTCATTTATTAATGTTTCAGATTAGCACAAAGCAGAGAGGCTTTACTGTGGACTTTCACACACAGACACACACATACATGTACACATGCACACACATACACATACATAGACACACATGTGCACACACAGACACATATATGTGCATGCAAATGTACACACACATGTATACACATACTTACACATGCACATGCACACTCATACACACACAGACACACACACACACAGACACACAGAGGCATACATCATGCCATGATGGTGCCAGTCCTCTCCCCCTCCCCGTATAGACCCATTTTTGCTTTTATGTCACATGTATCATCTTGCCTCTTTTTCTACCACTGAAGATTTCCTCCTCCATCTCAATCCCCCTTCACCTTAACACATACCCAGGTGCACAAACTTCGGTTCCACATAGGAGAGAAAATATGCATAATTTGCCCAAGAAACTATCCTAAGTATGCTTAAGTATTTTGTATTCATATTTGTGTACTTAGTGGGGGATGTTTTTTTTAATTTTTAAAAATTACATTTATTTTTGTAGATTTGCAATTTGTCTATTTTCACCAAATTACAGTGTTAATATATTTATAATTGTGTGATTGTACACGTGTGTGCGCGTGCCATGGTGGAGTCCAGGGGCTATCAGATCTCTCCTCCCACCACGCGGGTTCCAGGGATTGAACCCACGTCACTGGCAGCAGTGTCTTTACCTGCTCAGGTATCTCCATAGCCCGGAGAGTTATTTTTCCCAACACTTTTCATTAAGGTTTATTTTCTTTCCATTATATGAGCCATCTTAATCATGAGTGTTATTGTATAAACTTAATGCTTTTAATCTTGTGTATACAAGGACACAATGAATTCTCGTAATTCATTCTCACGAGATATAAATTAATCCCAAGTGAAGGCTTCTTCCGGGGAAAATGTCCTCGAGAGGCTGGTGACGTAGCTCCCTGGGCAGGCACTAGCCAAGCAAGCCAGGCAACCTGGAGTTCAGGCCTCGGAACCCACGCTAAGTGGACGCAGAGAACACACTCACGCTGTGGTCCTCTGACCTCCACAGTGCCCACACATCACAAGCGCGCAATGACAATTAACAAACTAAATTTAAAATCTCCTAGCTGGAATTAAAAACCATTTAAAGGATAATTTTTGCTTGATGCTAAAGATCCCAGTTGATAGAGCAACTCTATTAAGATCAATGGTGCTGTGGTATAACCCTTAAAATATCTGTCTTCTAGTGGGGCTGGCTTATAAAACAGAGGTAACAGGGGCTGCCTTTCTGGCTCGTTAGCATAAAAGCCAAGTCAAGTGCGGCCTCTTGCAGGGAGGCCACTTTGGAAGAGGTCAGAAATGACGGGCTTTTTGCTCCTGCTAAGCACACGGGGTGGCTGAGGTCCCACTTCTGTCGCTTCCCGTGCTCCTGTCTGCACAATGGAATTATCAGCGGGTTAAAAAACGTCTGCGCTCCCGAGATGAAAGGACTGTGAAGTGCTATTCTCATCAGTTCTTTGAGGCACATTAGAACCGCACCACACAGGAAGCCTTCGCTGCCCATCCCCCTCGCCTCCCGGCTCTGCGGCTCCCGGGGCAAAGGCCTGGCTCGAAGCCCTAGCACTCTGTTCCGCTTCGTGTGCCGGAGGGATGGGGCGAGCTGGCCCACAGCATCGCCAAGATGTTCTGACCATTCTCCACTGCCCATTACATTGGGTTATAGAAAACGAAGTATGGGGGGGAGGGGACTTAGCAGGGGACGAGCCGGCTTTGTGGGCTCTGTAAATTCAAGTGTCTTCTCTCTGAAGTTCAGTCCTTAAGGCGCAGTTTGGGGGATCCAGGTGTGCTCGCGTTACAGCTGCTGCCGGCTGGGATTTTATCGCCAAGAGATGTTTCTTCGTGAATTGAGGCATGGCGAATGAAGTTTTAGAAATATTACCCAAAAGTGCCAGGCGGTGGTGGTGCGTGCCTTTAATCCCAGCACTCTAGTTCCTCACGAAGTGTTAAATGCATTTTTTTTTTTTTTAAAAAAAGCACTGGAGAAAGGAGATGTCTAAGATCCAGAGGAGTTGTGCATCTCACGGGAGGCTGACAAGGGAGTTTCCCGCGTGGGTCATTTAGCAGTTAGATGCAGAGTCGGGATGACTTTCTCTTCCCGCCTCTGAAATGCCCCGCTGGAGGCACCCCTCCCCCAGGCTGCTCCCGCTCTCTTCCTCTTTCCTGTGGAGTTAACAGCCATCAGGCAACGTGGGTTCGGACGCAATGACTGAGGTCCAGGGCCGATTTCCCTGGACCTCTACAGGGCTTAGGACTTACTGTAGGTGAACTGTCTTCTGTCACCTGTCTAGGTGAACTTCTTCACTCAGTCTGATTTCATCCTTACCAGACTTTTCCGTGGCCTTCATCTCTATTTATCTTTCACCCCTAAAGTTTTCACCGTCTCCCAGATCGGCCACCCTTCCAAGACTCTGCACGCCCCATCTTCCCCAGACCCGTTTTTTATGTCCTACTGTTTGTCACTGGGATGGAGTGTTGGGTGTCCCCTCGATAGGCTCTAGAGTCACCTGCTGAGTGAGATGAGCCTCTGAATGTGCCTGTGTGTGTGTGTGGGGGGGGGTCTTAATTACATTAACTGATGCGCTAAGACTCATCTTAGTTGTGCACAGGACCATTCCCTGGCAGGGGATCCTGGAGTACGTGAATGGAGAAGCCAGCTGAGCTCTAGTGGATTTTTTCACCTTTGTTTATTGTGGAAGTGATGCGTCCAGCTTCTCTCCTGCCCCTGCCACACCTTCCCCCAGGATGGACTCTGTCCCTCTGGCACGACAAACCAACACCAACCCTTCCTCCTCGAAGCTTGCTTCTATCCCGGTGTTTTTTCGCAGGAGGGAGAACGTGACTAAGACGTTATCAAATCTTCATTGGGTGTTTTGATCTGTTTTGAGTGGGATAAGGCCTTGCTATGTAGCCAAGGCTACACTTGAACTTCTTACTTTGCCAAAACTGACCTGACTTCCTGTTTGTTTATATCCACCTCTGAGAGTACAGGCCTGCACCACCACCACACCACGCTTTAGATCTTGCTCCGCCATCTTTCTTGCTCCGCCATCTTTCTTTCTTGTCTCAGCTCTCTTGTGGAGGATTTATTCTATTTTGTTACTTGTCAGGAATTACACATCCTGGCTTCCTGTCCCTTTCTAAAAGCAACTTAACAGGAAATGAAGTGTTCCATCTTGGAACTTCCTTCTTTACACTGATGGACTCTAGGCTGCAGGAGCTACCAGTTGCCCAGAACTTTTTTTCTTTCTCCACAGATATTTAATCAGTGAAGAAAGCCCAGACTGACTTGGGCTAGATTCCTATTGTGAATATTCTAGAGTCGTGGCCTCGGGCTAGGAACCCAACTGTGATGACTAAATCCACTGCCAAACTGGATTAAGAAATGCTTAGTGATTAGAGAGACACACCTTTGCGCATGTTCACTGGGGCATTTATAGAGTGTTGGTTAAACTGGTGCGGGGTAGGAATTCCCTGAGTGTGGAGGGCACCGTTCTATGGGGCTGGGGTCCCAGACAGAATTAAAAGAGGAAAAGTCCTCTCTTCCCCCCCACCCTCTCTTGCTTCCTCCTCCCCCATTTGCTTCCTGATCTGCTGAGGTGGGAACAAGCAGACACATCCATATTCCTGCTGCCACCACTGTGACCTCCGTGCCATCATAGACTGTACCCCCTTTAACTGTAAGCCACCCCCCAAAAAAACTAAAAAAACAAAACTAAACAAACAAACAAAAAAAAACAACAGCTACAACTGTGCCTTACACACTGCCATCAACCTGTGACAGCACCGGGGACATAGAGTATGGGACAAGTTTCTCACTGGAGACCCTCAAGTCTCCTTACTTCCTGCCTGGGTCTTTGCAACCTTTCAAATCACTACAATTCAGGCAGCAGTACATTCCTGTAACCACAGCACTCAGAAGGCTGAGGCAGGGGGACCGCTCAGAGTATGATGTCATCCCAAACAACAGGGTGAAACCATATCTCCAAAAGCCGAGCAAACCAAAAACCGGCCCACTGCTCCACACACAGCTCTCGAGCCCCAGGCACTGGCCAGTTGGCTTCTTTCATTCATCTGGTCGTCGCCATTGTTGGTTTGATTTTTTTTTAAATTGCATTTATTGATTAATTGGGTTATCAATTGACTGTGTGAACACACTCATGCCACAGTTTTCACAGGGAGATCAAAGGACAACTTGTAAGAGGCAGTTCTCTCCTTCACCTGTGTGGGCTCTGGGGATTGAACTCAGGTTGTCAGGTTTGGCAGCAATCACCCTTATGTACTGAGCCATCTCCAACCCCCCTGATTTTTGTTATTAATCTAATGGGTTTTTGTTGTTGTTGTTCGTTTGTTTGTCTTGAGACAAGGTCTCACTATGTAGCCTTAGGTGGCCTGGAATGCTTAGAGAATCACTGCTTTCTGAGAGCTGGGACCGAAGGTATTCGCCGCCACACCAGGCTTGGTTTGGTTTTTAACACAGGGTCTTTTGCTATGAAGCCCTGGCTAGAATGAAATTCACCAAATAAGCCAGGCTGACGTCAGGCTCTTGCTTCTGCCTGCTGCGTGCTGGGACTCCAGGTGTGCACACACCACTGGCCAGACTTAGCTGTCGGGTTCTTGTGTGTGCTGCACAGACAGGGCCCGGGGCAGAGGGGCTCACAGAACTCTTCTGTGTGACTGAATATTGCATTTGCACCAGATGTCTGGTTGCCAGGGTGTTCTCCAGAGTCTCTGCAGGAGCTGAGCAAGTCGTCCTAAGACTTGGAGCTGCCTGAGAATGAATTAGGTTTGAAAGAACTGACCCTTGGGGGTTTTAATCAGAGGTGCAGATTGCCTTGCCAAGTGGCAAATCAACCCTCATGCCAACGAAACCGCCATGCCGGGCTCAACTGCAAGGGGCATCTTACCGTCTGTATTCCCACTCTCATCTTGTGCAATACTGACTCCAGTAAGCTTGCTGTACAGCCTCGGTAGGACATGCTCAGCCACCAGGCTCTACTGAAGATTCCTGTCTGAGCACTTTCTCTTGTCACTTGACCATCAAGGGGTTTTCTTGAGGGTGGGGGGCGGTTATGATTGTTAGAATTAGGGATTCTAGCATATTTGTCACATGTCTTCACCTTCAGAAACTGAGGAGGAGCAGGCACAGGAGCGTACACCTGCAGACTTAGCACGTGGGGAGCTGAGGCAGAAAGATTTGTGAATTTCAGGTTAACCTGGGCTACAAAGTGAGTCCACAAAACAAAACAAAACAAAAAAAAAAAGTGAGGCTTGCATGGAAGTTCCTCCTAAATCATATAATTACTGAAAATTTGAAATATTTAGATATAGTCTCTGAGCTTCAGTTAGAACTGTGCTTATAAACTCCCTCAAGAGATGGTCTCTGTTGGCTTTTGATACCATTTGAGACAGCACAAGTACCCCCAGTAATCTATTGCGGTATTTAATGGCTCAGGGCGGCTATCAGAACAATCTTGCTCAAATATTCCTCCTTCCCTTCCCCCATTCCTTCCTCCTTCTCTTCCCTCCCCTTGTTTGCTTAGTTTAAACGTCTGAGAAAGTGGATGGATACATGCCACAGCACACATGAAGAGGTCATGGAGCAATTTGCCTGTATCTCTTCTCCCTTTCTACATGTGGGTCCCTGGGACTGAACTCAGGTCATAGAGCTTAGTGGTGGGGGCCTTACCTACTGAGCCATCCACAAAGCAGCATTTCTTCTTTCCTTTTTGATAGATAGAGCTTTGGCTACTTGGCATGATCACCCTGGGAAGTTCTTTTTGTCCAAGAAATTTTAAGTTTTAGGAAATAGTTATTAATTTGTATGCCCTGTATGCTAGGGCAATCCTATGTATCAAAGCTGCTTGTGTTGATAATTTTCTTGGATGTGTATCGTGTCTAAACTTGAAGCACAATATCTGAGCTAGGCTTAGGGTTTCCATTCTTCCTAGTTGGTCTCACGGGTGTGTGACTAACCTCACAAGTTTCCTTGGAGTCCAGGAAACACCTGAGGAGAGTGTGTGAAGGAGGAGTTGGCTTGACGCATGCGTCAGGAGGTTTGGAGACCTTGGCAAGCTGCCCTCCTTGCTCTAGGTCCAAGGTAGGTTCAACAGCATGGTGTGTGTGTGTGTGTGTGTGTGTGTGAGAGAGAGAGAGAGAAAGAGAGAGGCTCACCTCGAGTAGGCAGAAAACAAGAGAGAACAAGACAGAAGAAAAGTCAAGAAACCATTCAAGTCCTCTAGTCACATACCACCTTGCCAGTATCCACCAACCCCCAATAATCCATCCTGGTAGGAATCCATTAAGAGAGTAATCCATTGATTAGGACAGCACCTGCCTGCACTTCCCCAAAGCACCACCATATGGGGGCTGAGTTCAACACAGACAGCTTTTGGAGGGTATGTTGTAACTGAACCATAACAGTATTCTCAGAGTCTACCGATTAGTTCTGGAAAGTAGGAACAGAAAATGTCTCTTAGGGGGCTGGCCACCAGGAGTCCAACCATGCTCCACTGACTATATGGACAACACAAATGAGACGCATTTTTCCTTTTCTTTTTAAAACTATTTTTATGGGCAGGAGGCCACAAAGTGTGTGGGGAATGGGACAGAACCTAGGTGGACTGTGAAGTACTAGTAATTAGGGTGCATTGTGTGAAATTCCCAAATAATCAATATGGAAATTTAACATAAATAGTATGTTAAAATGTTTCTTAAGACATTTTGGGCACTGTGAAATGATATATATATAAAGCACAGTTGCTGGATTTCTGAAATATAAATTTGTTTCTATGGTAGTTTTCTAAAAGTCCTTGTCAGTCATAAAAGGTCCCCGCATTGCTTTCGGAGTGGGAGCTTATGGGCTTAGCCAGGATCCATGACTACTCTGCTCTCACAGAAGCACAGGAAATGAAAGTGTGCAGGAACCTTCTCCCGGGCAACGATTCCAGCTTCTTGGTCTCTTACCCCTCTGTCAGCCAACGAATGGCATGCAGGTAAGAATTTAGCAAACATAAGTGGGCTTCAAAAACAGTTGAACTGAACTGTTTAGAATTCCACGCTTTAAGGAATTCTCGACTGGACGTATATGCCTAGGAAGCCAGGGCAGGAAAACTAACCCAGAGACTAGTAAAACCCACAAGCTAAGAACAGATCAGACTGAAGAACACGAGGAATCGGCCACGGCAAGGTTCTCCCTCCCGTGACCAAGCTGAAGCATTTGAAAATCTCAAGCCAATTATATGAACTCTGGGTACTGTTAGGAGGCCTTGGCTGTGTGGGTGCTGGAAAGAATATCTCTTTTCTTCCCAAGGGCGTCCAGAATGAGTTCTCATGAATGCCTGAAATACTTGGTGTGGTATTCTTTAAAGTCCTGTCAGGAGGTTGTGCCCTAGACAACCGCCCTCACACTCTGTGCTTTAAAAACAACCATTGTCCTCCACTGAATATGCTTCCTTAGGGTTTGCTCTTGGGTGCTTGTAGCGAGTCCATAGTCCTTTTTAAGTTTCTGGCTAATCATGTCATTCAAGAATTTTCCCTTTAAATGCAAATGTGCCATAAAGAGGTCTAAGAAGAGAAAACATTAAGCTGGACTTGGGGACAGCTGACCAGCTAACCCAGACAAGCAAGCAAGTCCTAGTCCCCAAAGAGAGGCTGACTGTTGAGGAAGATGCCAATGGTTGCTCTCTCTCTCTCTCTCTCTCTCTCTTTCTCTCTCTCTC